>NW_027478472.1:670044-1005066 GCF_051014685.1 Ptiloglossa arizonensis
AGAACTGCGAAAATTTTGAGTTTTTCAAGCGTTTCTTACCTCAAAACTGCCATATCTCGCGAACGGATTGACCAATCCGCAAAATTTCTGTTGCATCTGAAAGTAGAAACTCGCCCCATTACAACGGTATGAGTAGTTTTCCACTGGGCCGTTCTAGTTATTAGTTTCGAGCATCAGAATTGCGAAAATTTTGAGTTTTTCAAGCATTTCTTACCTGAAAAATTGCAATATCTCGCGAACGGATTGACCAATCCGCAAAATTTCTGTTGCATCTGAAAGTAGAAACTCGCCCCATTACAACGGTGTGAGTAGTTTTCCACTAGGCCGTTCTAGTTATTCGTTTCGAGCATCAGAACTGCGAAAATTTTGAGTTTTTCAAGCGTTTCTTACCTCAAAACTGCCATATCTCGCGAACGGATTGACCAATCCGCAAAATTTCTGTTGCATCTGAAAGTAGAAACTCGCCCCATTACAACGGTATGAGTAGTTTTCCACTAGGCCGTTCTAGTTATTAATTTCGAGCATCAGAACTGCGAAAATTTTGAGTTTTTCAAGCGTTTCTTACATCAAATCTGCCATATCTCGCGAACGGATTGACCAATCCGCAAAATTTCTGTTGCAACTGAAAGTAGAAACTCGCCCCATTACAACGGTATGAGTAGTTTTCCACTGGGCCGTTCTAGTTATTAGTTTCGAGCATCAGAACTGCGAAAATTTTGAGTTTTTCAAGCGTTTCTTACATCAAAACTGCCATATCTCGCGAACGGATTGACCAATCCGCAAAATTTCTGTTGCATCTGAAAGTAGAAACTCGCCCCATTACAACGGTATGAGTAGTTTTCCACTAGGCCGTTCTAGTTATTAATTTCGAGCATCAGAACTGCGAAAATTTTGAGTTTTTCAAGCGTTTCTTACATCAAATCTGCCATATCTCGCGAACGGATTGACCAATCCGCAAAATTTCTGTTGCAACTGAAAGTAGAAACTCGCCCCATTACAACGGTATGAGTAGTTTTCCACTGGGCCGTTCTAGTTATTAGTTTCGAGCATCAGAACTGCGAAAATTTTGAGTTTTTCAAGCGTTTCTTTCCTCAAAAACTGCCATATCTCGCGAACGGATTGACCAATCCGCAAAATTTCTGTTGCATCTGAATGTAGAAACTCGCCCCATTACAACGGTATGAGTAGTTTTCCCCTAGACCGTTCTAGTTATTCGTTTCGAGTATCAGAACTGCGAAAATTTTGAGTTTTTCAAGCGTTTCTTACCTCAAAACTGCCATATCTCGCGAACGGATTGACCAATCCGCAAAATTTCTGTTGCATCTGAATGTAGAAACTCGCCCCATTACAACGGTATGAGTAGTTTTCCACTGGGCCGTTCTAGTTATTAGTTTCGAGCATCAGAACTGCGAAAATTTTGAGTTTTTCAAGCGTGTCTTACATCAAAACTGCCATATCTCGCGAACGGATTGACCAATCCCCAAAATTTCTGTTGCATCTGAAAGTAGAAACTAGCCCCATTACAACGGTGTGAGTAGTTTTCCACTGGGCCGTTCTAGTTATTAGTTTCGAGCATCAGAATTGCGAAAATTTTGAGTTTCTCAAGCGTTTCTTACCTCAAAACTGCCATATCTCGCGAACGGATTGACCAATCCGCAAAATTTCTGTTGCATCTGAAAGTAGAAACTCGCCCCATTACAACGGTATGAGTAGTTTTCCACTAGGCCGTTCTAGTTATTCGTTTCGAGCATCAGACCTGCGAAAATTTTGAGTTTTTCAAGCGTTTCTTACCTCAAAACTGCCATATCTCGCGAACGGATTGACCAATCCGCAAAATTTCTGTTGCATCTGAAAGTAGAAACTCGCCCCATTACAACGGTATGAGTAGTTTTCCACTAGGCCGTTCTAGTTATTAATTTCGAGCATCAGAACTGCGAAAATTTTGAGTTTTTCAAGCGTTTCTTACCTCAAAACTGCCATATCTCGCGAACGGATTGACCAATCCGCAAAATTTCTGTTGCATCTGAAAGTAGAAACTCGCCCCATTACAACGGTATGAGTAGTTTTCCCCTAGACCGTTCTAGTTATTCGTTTCGAGTATCAGAACTGCGAAAATTTTGAGTTTTTCAAGCGTTTCTTACCTCAAAACTGCCATATCTCGCGAACGGATTGACCAATCCGCAAAATTTCTGTTGCATCTGAAAGTAGAAACTCGCCCCATTACAACGGTATGAGTAGTTTTCCCCTAGGCCGTTCTAGTTATTCGTTTCGAGCATCAGAACTGCGAAAATTTTGAGTTTTTCAAGCATTTCTTACCTGAAAAATTGCAATATCTCGCGAACGGATTGACCAATCCGCAAAATTTCTGTTGCATCTGAATGTGGAAACTCGCCCCATTACAACGGTATGAGTAGTTTTCCACTGGGCCGTTCTAGTTATTAGTTTCGAGCATCAGAACTGCGAAAATTTTGAGTTTTTCAAGCGTTTCTTACCTCAAAGCTGCCATATCTCGCGAACGGATTGACCAATCCGCAAAATTTCTGTTGCATCTGAAAGTAGAAACTCGCTCGATTAGAACGGTATGAGTTGTTTTCCCCTAGACCGTCTAGTTATTCGTTTCGAGCATCAGAAATGCGAAAATTTTGAGTTTTTCAAGCATTTCTTACCTCAAAACTGCCATATCTCGCGAACGGATTGACCAATCCGCAAAATTTCTGTTGCATCTGAATGTAGAAACTCGCCCCATTACAACGGTATGAGTAGTTTTCCTCTAGGCCGTTCTAGTTATTCGTTTCGAGCATCAGAACTGCGAAAATTTTGAGTTTTTCAAGCGTTTCTTATTTCAAAACTGCCATATCTCGCGAACGGATTGACCAATCCGCAAAATTTCTGTTGCATCTGAAAATAGAAACTCGCCCCATTACAACGGTATGAGTAGTTTTCCCCTAGACCGTTCTAGTTATTCGTTTCGAGTATCAGAACTGCGAAAATTTTGAGTTTTTCAAGCGTTTCTTACCTCAAAACTGCCATATCTCGCGAACGGATTGACCAATCCGCAAAATTTCTGTTGCATCTGAAAGTAGAAACTCGCCCCATTACAACGGTATGAGTAGTTTTCCCCTAGGCCGTTCTAGTTATTCGTTTCGAGCATCAGAACTGCGAAAATTTTGAGTTTTTCAAGCATTTCTTACCTGAAAAATTGCAATATCTCGCGAACGGATTGACCAATCCGCAAAATTTCTGTTGCATCTGAATGTAGAAACTCGCCCCATTACAACGGTATGAGTAGTTTTCCACTGGGCCGTTCTAGTTATTAGTTTCGAGCATCAGAACTGCGAAAATTTTGAGTTTTTCAAGCGTGTCTTACATCAAAACTGCCATATCTCGCGAACGGATTGACCAATCCCCAAAATTTCTGTTGCATCTGAAAGTAGAAACTAGCCCCATTACAACGGTGTGAGTAGTTTTCCACTGGGCCGTTCTAGTTATTAGTTTCGAGCATCAGAATTGCGAAAATTTTGAGTTTCTCAAGCGTTTCTTACCTCAAAACTGCCATATCTCGCGAACGGATTGACCAATCCGCAAAATTTCTGTTGCATCTGAAAGTAGAAACTCGCCCCATTACAACGGTATGAGTAGTTTTCCACTAGGCCGTTCTAGTTATTCGTTTCGAGCATCAGAACTGCGAAAATTTTGAGTTTTTCAAGCGTTTCTTACCTCAAAACTGCCATATCTCGCGAACGGATTGACCAATCCGCAAAATTTCTGTTGCATCTGAAAGTAGAAACTCGCCCCATTACAACGGTATGAGTAGTTTTCCACTAGGCCGTTCTAGTTATTAATTTCGAGCATCAGAACTGCGAAAATTTTGAGTTTTTCAAGCGTTTCTTACATCAAATCTGCCATATCTCGCGAACGGATTGACCAATCCGCAAAATTTCTGTTGCAACTGAAAGTAGAAACTCGCCCCATTACAACGGTATGAGTAGTTTTCCACTGGGCCGTTCTAGTTATTAGTTTCGAGCATCAGAACTGCGAAAATTTTGAGTTTTTCAAGCGTTTCTTACATCAAATCTGCCATATCTCGCGAACGGATTGACCAATCCGCAAAATTTCTGTTGCATCTGAAAGTAGAAACTCGCCCCATTACAACGGTATGAGTAGTTTTCCACTAGGCCGTTCTAGTTATTCGTTTCGAGCATCAGAACTGCGAAAATTTTGAGTTTTTCAAGCGTTTCTTACCTCAAAACTGCCATATCTCGCGAACTGATTGACCAATCCGCAAAATTTCTGTTGCATCTGAAAATAGAAACTCGCCCCATTACAACGGTATGAGTAGTTTTCCCCTAGACCGTTCTAGTTATTCGTTTCGAGTATCAGAACTGCGAAAATTTTGAGTTTTTCAAGCGTTTCTTACCTCAAAACTGCCATATCTCGCGAACGGATTGACCAATCCGCAAAATTTCTGTTGCATCTGAAAGTAGAAACTCGCCCCATTACAACGGTATGAGTAGTTTTCCCCTAGGCCGTTCTAGTTATTCGTTTCGAGCATCAGAACTGCGAAAATTTTGAGTTTTTCAAGCATTTCTTACCTGAAAAATTGCAATATCTCGCGAACGGATTGACCAATCCGCAAAATTTCTGTTGCATCTGAATGTGGAAACTCGCCCCATTACAACGGTATGAGTAGTTTTCCACTGGGCCGTTCTAGTTATTAGTTTCGAGCATCAGAACTGCGAAAATTTTGAGTTTTTCAAGCGTTTCTTACCTCAAAGCTGCCATATCTCGCGAACGGATTGACCAATCCGCAAAATTTCTGTTGCATCTGAAAGTAGAAACTCGCTCGATTAGAACGGTATGAGTTGTTTTCCCCTAGACCGTCTAGTTATTCGTTTCGAGCATCAGAAATGCGAAAATTTTGAGTTTTTCAAGCATTTCTTACCTCAAAACTGCCATATCTCGCGAACGGATTGACCAATCCGCAAAATTTCTGTTGCATCTGAATGTAGAAACTCGCCCCATTACAACGGTATGAGTAGTTTTCCTCTAGGCCGTTCTAGTTATTCGTTTCGAGCATCAGAACTGCGAAAATTTTGAGTTTTTCAAGCGTTTCTTATCTCAAAACTGCCATATCTCGCGAACGGATTGACCAATCCGCAAAATTTCTGTTGCATCTGAAAATAGAAACTCGCCCCATTACAACGGTATGAGTAGTTTTCCCCTAGACCGTTCTAGTTATTCGTTTCGAGTATCAGAACTGCGAAAATTTTGAGTTTTTCAAGCGTTTCTTACCTCAAAACTGCCATATCTCGCGAACGGATTGACCAATCCGCAAAATTTCTGTTGCATCTGAAAGTAGAAACTCGCCCCATTACAACGGTATGAGTAGTTTTCCCCTAGGCCGTTCTAGTTATTCGTTTCGAGCATCAGAACTGCGAAAATTTTGAGTTTTTCAAGCATTTCTTACCTGAAAAATTGCAATATCTCGCGAACGGATTGACCAATCCGCAAAATTTCTGTTGCATCTGAATGTAGAAACTCGCCCCATTACAACGGTATGAGTAGTTTTCCACTGGGCCGTTCTAGTTATTAGTTTCGAGCATCAGAACTGCGAAAATTTTGAGTTTTTCAAGCGTGTCTTACATCAAAACTGCCATATCTCGCGAACGGATTGACCAATCCCCAAAATTTCTGTTGCATCTGAAAGTAGAAACTAGCCCCATTACAACGGTGTGAGTAGTTTTCCACTGGGCCGTTCTAGTTATTAGTTTCGAGCATCAGAATTGCGAAAATTTTGAGTTTCTCAAGCGTTTCTTACCTCAAAACTGCCATATCTCGCGAACGGATTGACCAATCCGCAAAATTTCTGTTGCATCTGAAAGTAGAAACTCGCCCCATTACAACGGTATGAGTAGTTTTCCACTAGGCCGTTCTAGTTATTCGTTTCGAGCATCAGAACTGCGAAAATTTTGAGTTTTTCAAGCGTTTCTTACCTCAAAACTGCCATATCTCGCGAACGGATTGACCAATCCGCAAAATTTCTGTTGCATCCGAAAGTAGAAACTCGCCCCATTACAACGGTATGAGTAGTTTTCCACTAGGCCGTTCTAGTTATTAATTTCGAGCATCAGAACTGCGAAAATTTTGAGTTTTTCAAGCGTTTCTTACATCAAATCTGCCATATCTCGCGAACGGATTGACCAATCCGCAAAATTTCTGTTGCAACTGAAAGTAGAAACTCGCCCCATTACAACGGTATGAGTAGTTTTCCACTGGGCCGTTCTAGTTATTAGTTTCGAGCATCAGAACTGCGAAAATTTTGAGTTTTTCAAGCGTTTCTTACATCAAATCTGCCATATCTCGCGAACGGATTGACCAATCCGCAAAATTTCTGTTGCATCTGAAAGTAGAAACTCGCCCCATTACAACGGTATGAGTAGTTTTCCCCTAGGCCGTTCTAGTTATTCGTTTCGAGCATCAGAACTGCGAAAATTTTGAGTTTTTCAAGCATTTCTTACCTGAAAAATTGCAATATCTCGCGAACGGATTGACCAATCCGCAAAATTTCTGTTGCATCTGAATGTAGAAACTCGCCCCATTACAACGGTATGAGTAGTTTTCCACTGGGCCGTTCTAGTTATTAGTTTCGAGCATCAGAACTGCGAAAATTTTGAGTTTTTCAAGCGTTTCTTACATCAAAACTGCCATATCTCGCGAACGGATTGACCAATCCCCAAAATTTCTGTTGCATCTGAAAGTAGAAACTAGCCCCATTACAACGGTGTGAGTAGTTTTCCACTGGGCCGTTCTAGTTATTAGTTTCGAGCATCAGAATTGCGAAAATTTTGAGTTTCTCAAGCGTTTCTTCCCTCAAAACTGCCATATCTCGCGAACGGATTGACCAATCCGCAAAATTTCTGTTGCATCTGAAAGTAGAAACTCGCCCCATTACAACGGTATGAGTAGTTTCCCCCTAGGGCGTTCTAGTTATTAATTTCGAGCATCAGAACTGCGAAAATTTTGAGTTTTTCAAGCGTTTCTTACATCAAATCTGCCATATCTCGCGAACGGATTGACCAATCCGCAAAATTTCTGTTGCAACTGAAAGTAGAAACTCGCCCAATTACAACGGTATGAGTAGTTTTCCACTGGGCCGTTCTAGTTATTAGTTTCGAGCATCAGAACTGCGAAAATTTTGAGTTTTTCAAGCGTTTCTTACATCAAAACTGCCATATCTCGCGAACTGATTGACCAATCCGCAAAATTTCTGTTGCATCTGAAAGTAGAAACTCGCCCCATTACAACGGTATGAGTAGTTTTCCTCTAGGCCGTTCTAGTTATTCGTTTCGAGCATCAGAACTGCGAAAATTTTGAGTTTTTCAAGCGTTTCTTATCTCAAAACTGCCATATCTCGCGAACGGATTGACCAATCCGCAAAATTTCTGTTGCATCTGAAAGTAGAAACTCGCCCCATTACAACGGTATGAGTAGTTTTCCACTAGGCCGTTCTAGTTATTCGTTTCGAGCATCAGAACTGCGAAAATTTTGAGTTTTTCAAGCGTTTCTTACCTCAAAACTGCCATATCTCGCGAACGGATTGACCAATCCGCAAAATTTCTGTTGCATCTGAAAGTAGAAACTCGCCCCATTACAACGGTATGAGTAGTTTTCCACTAGGCCGTTCTAGTTATTAATTTCGAGCATCAGAACTGCGAAAATTTTGAGTTTTTCAAGCGTTTCTTACATCAAATCTGCCATATCTCGCGAACGGATTGACCAATCCGCAAAATTTCTGTTGCAACTGAAAGTAGAAACTCGCCCCATTACAACGGTATGAGTAGTTTTCCACTGGGCCGTTCTAGTTATTAGTTTCGAGCATCAGAACTGCGAAAATTTTGAGTTTTTCAAGCGTTTCTTTCCTCAAAACTGCCATATCTCGCGAACGGATTGACCAATCCGCAAAATTTCTGTTGCATCTGAATGTAGAAACTCGCCCCATTACAACGGTACGAGTAGTTTTCCACTAGGCCGTTCTAGTTATTAGTTTCGAGCATCAGAACTGCGAAAATTTTGAGTTTTTCAAGCGTTTCTTACCTCAAAACTGCCATATCTCGCGAACTGATTGACCAATCCGCAAAATTTCTGTTGCATCTGAAAGTAGAAACTCGCCCCATTACAACGGTATGAGTAGTTTTCCACTGGGCCGTTCTAGTTATTAGTTTCGAGCATCAGAACTGCGAAAATTTTGAGTTTTTCAAGCGTTTCTTTCCTCAAAACTGCCATATCTCGCGAACGGATTGACCAATCCGCAAAATTTCTGTTGCATCTGAATGTAGAAACTCGCCCCATTACAACGGTATGAGTAGTTTTCCTCTAGGCCGTTCTAGTTATTCGTTTCGAGCATCAGAACTGCGAAAATTTTGAGTTTTTCAAGCGTTTCTTATCTCAAAACTGCCATATCTCGCGAACGGATTGACCAATCCGCAAAATTTCTGTTGCATCTGAAAATAGAGACTCGCCCCATTACAACGGTATGAGTAGTTTTCCCCTAGACCGTTCTAGTTATTCGTTTCGAGTATCAGAACTGCGAAAATTTTGAGTTTTTCAAGCATTTCTTACCTCAAAACTGCCATATCTCGCGAACGGATTGACCAATCCGCAAAATTTCTGTTGCATCTGAATGTAGAAACTCGCCCCATTACAACGGTATGAGTAGTTTTCCACTGGGCCGTTCTAGTTATTAGTTTCGAGCATCAGAACTGCGAAAATTTTGTGTTTTTCAAGCGTGTCTTACATCAAAACTGCCATATCTCGCGAACGGATTGACCAATCCCCAAAATTTCTGTTGCATCTGAAAGTAGAAACTAGCCCCATTACAACGGTGTGAGTAGTTTTCCACTGGGCCGTTCTAGTTATTAATTTCGAGCATCAGAACTGCGAAAATTTTGAGTTTTTCAAGCGTTTCTTACATCAAATCTGCCATATCTCGCGAACGGATTGACCAATCCGCAAAATTTCTGTTGCAACTGAAAGTAGAAACTCGCCCCATTACAACGGTATGAGTAGTTTTCCACTGGGCCGTTCTAGTTATTAGTTTCGAGCATCAGAACTGCGAAAATTTTGAGTTTTTCAAGCGTTTCTTACATCAAATCTGCCATATCTCGCGAACGGATTGACCAATCCGCAAAATTTCTGTTGCATCTGAAAGTAGAAACTCGCCCCATTACAACGGTATGAGTAGTTTTCCACTAGGCCGTTCTAGTTATTCGTTTCGAGCATCAGAACTGCGAAAATTTTGAGTTTTTCAAGCGTTTCTTACCTCAAAACTGCCATATCTCGCGAACGGATTGACCAATCCGCAAAATTTCTGTTGCATCTGAAAGTAGAAACTCGCCCCATTACAACGGTATGAGTAGTTTTCCACTAGGCCGTTCTAGTTATTAATTTCGAGCATCAGAACTGCGAAAATTTTGAGTTTTTCAAGCGTTTCTTACATCAAATCTGCCATATCTCGCGAACGGATTGACCAATCCGCAAAATTTCTGTTGCAACTGAAAGTAGAAACTCGCCCCATTACAACGGTATGAGTAGTTTTCCACTGGGCCGTTCTAGTTATTAGTTTCGAGCATCAGAACTGCGAAAATTTTGAGTTTTTCAAGCGTTTCTTACATCAAATCTGCCATATCTCGCGAACGGATTGACCAATCCGCAAAATTTCTGTTGCATCTGAAAGTAGAAACTCGCCCCATTACAACGGTATGAGTAGTTTTCCACTAGGCCGTTCTAGTTATTCGTTTCGAGCATCAGAACTGCGAAAATTTTGAGTTTTTCAAGCGTTTCTTACCTCAAAACTGCCATATCTCGCGAACTGATTGACCAATCCGCAAAATTTCTGTTGCATCTGAAAGTAGAAACTCGCCCCATTACAACGGTATGAGTAGTTTTCCACTGGGCCGTTCTAGTTATTAGTTTCGAGCATCAGAACTGCGAAAATTTTGAGTTTTTCAAGCGTTTCTTACCTCAAAGCTGCCATATCTCGCGAACGGATTGACCAATCCGCAAAATTTCTGTTGCATCTGAAAGTAGAAACTCGCTCGATTAGAACGGTATGAGTTGTTTTCCCCTAGACCGTCTAGTTATTCGTTTCGAGCATCAGAAATGCGAAAATTTTGAGTTTTTCAAGCATTTCTTACCTCAAAACTGCCATATCTCGCGAACGGATTGACCAATCCGCAAAATTTCTGTTGCATCTGAATGTAGAAACTCGCCCCATTACAACGGTATGAGTAGTTTTCCTCTAGGCCGTTCTAGTTATTCGTTTCGAGCATCAGAACTGCGAAAATTTTGAGTTTTTCAAGCGTTTCTTATCTCAAAACTGCCAAATCTCGCGAACGGATTGACCAATCCGCAAAATTTCTGTTGCATCTGAAAATAGAAACTCGCCCCATTACAACGGTATGAGTAGTTTTCCCCTAGACCGTTCTAGTTATTCGTTTCGAGTATCAGAACTGCGAAAATTTTGAGTTTTTCAAGCGTTTCTTACCTCAAAACTGCCATATCTCGCGAACGGATTGACCAATCCGCAAAATTTCTGTTGCATCTGAAAGTAGAAACTCGCCCCATTACAACGGTATGAGTAGTTTTCCCCTAGGCCGTTCTAGTTATTCGTTTCGAGCATCAGAACTGCGAAAATTTTGAGTTTTTCAAGCATTTCTTACCTGAAAAATTGCAATATCTCGCGAACGCATTGACCAATCCGCAAAATTTCTGTTGCATCTGAATGTGGAAACTCGCCCCATTACAACGGTATGAGTAGTTTTCTACTGGGCCGTTCTAGTTATTAGTTTCGAGCATCAGAACTGCGAAAATTTTGAGTTTTTCAAGCGTTTCTTACCTCAAAGCTGCCATATCTCGCGAACGGATTGACCAATCCGCAAAATTTCTGTTGCAACTGAAAGTAGAAACTCGCTCGATTAGAACGGTATGAGTTGTTTTCCCCTAGACCGTCTAGTTATTCGTTTCGAGCATCAGAAATGCGAAAATTTTGAGTTTTTCAAGCATTTCTTACCTCAAAACTGCCATATCTCGCGAACGGATTGACCAATCCGCAAAATTTCTGTTGCATCTGAATGTAGAAACTCGCCCCATTACAACGGTATGAGTAGTTTTCCTCTAGGCCGTTCTAGTTATTCGTTTCGAGCATCAGAACTGCGAAAATTTTAAGTTTTTCAAGCGTTTCTTATCTCAAAACTGCCATATCTCGCGAACGGATTGACCAATCCGCAAAATTTCTGTTGCATCTGAAAATAGAAACTCGCCCCATTACAACGGTATGAGCAGTTTTCCCCTAGACCGTTCTAGTTATTCGTTTCGAGTATCAGAACTGCGAAAATTTTGAGTTTTTCAAGCGTTTCTTACCTCAAAACTGCCATATCTCGCGAACGGATTGACCAATCCGCAAAATTTCTGTTGCATCTGAAAGTAGAAACTCGCCCCATTACAACGGTATGAGTAGTTTTCCCCTAGGCCGTTCTAGTTATTCGTTTCGAGCATCAGAACTGCGAAAATTTTGAGTTTTTCAAGCATTTCTTACCTGAAAAATTGCAATATCTCGCGAACGGATTGACCAATCCGCAAAATTTCTGTTGCATCTGAAAATAGAAACTCGCCCCATTACAACGGTATGAGTAGTTTTCCCCTAGACCGTTCTAGTTATTAGTTTCGAGCATCAGAACTGCGAAAATTTTGAGTTTTTCAAGCGTGTCTTACATCAAAACTGCCATATCTCGCGAACGGATTGACCAATCCCCAAAATTTCTGTTGCATCTGAAAGTAGAAACTAGCCCCATTACAACGGTGTGAGTAGTTTTCCACTGGGCCGTTCTAGTTATTAGTTTCGAGCATCAGAATTGCGAAAATTTTGAGTTTCTCAAGCGTTTCTTACCTCAAAACTGCCATATCTCGCGAACGGATTGACCAATCCGCAAAATTTCTGTTGCATATGAAAGTAGAAACTCGCCCCATTACAACGGTATGAGTAGTTTTCCACTAGGCCGTTCTAGTTATTCGTTTCGAGCATCAGAACTGCGAAAATTTTGAGTTTTTCAAGCGTTTCTTACCTCAAAACTGCCATATCTCGCGAACGGATTGACCAATCCGCAAAATTTCTGTTGCATCTGAAAGTAGAAACTCGCCCCATTACAACGGTATGAGTAGTTTTCCACTAGGCCGTTCTAGTTATTAATTTCGAGCATCAGAACTGCGAAAATTTTGAGTTTTTCAAGCGTTTCTTACATCAAATCTGCCATATCTCGCGAACGGATTGACCAATCCGCAAAATTTCTGTTGCAACTGAAAGTAGAAACTCGCCCCATTACAACGGTATGAGTAGTTTTCCACTGGGCCGTTCTAGTTATTAGTTTCGAGCATCAGAACTGCGAAAATTTTGAGTTTTTCAAGCGTTTCTTACATCAAATCTGCCATATCTCGCGAACGGATTGACCAATCCGCAAAATTTCTGTTGCATCTGAAAGTAGAAACTCGCCCCATTACAACGGTATGAGTAGTTTTCCCCTAGGCCGTTCTAGTTATTCGTTTCGAGCATCAGAACTGCGAAAATTTTGAGTTTTTCAAGCATTTCTTACCTGAAAAATTGCAATATCTCGCGAACGGATTGACCAATCCGCAAAATTTTAGTTGCATCTGAATGTAGAAACTCGCCCCATTACAACGGTATGAGTAGTTTTCCACTGGGCCGTTCTAGTTATTAGTTTCGAGCATCAGAACTGCGAAAATTTTGAGTTTTTCAAGCGTTTCTTACATCAAAACTGCCATATCTCGCGAACAGATTGACCAATCCCCAAAATTTCTGTTGCATCTGAAAGTAGAAACTAGCCCCATTACAACGGTGTGAGTAGTTTTCCACTGGGCCGTTCTAGTTATTAGTTTCGAGCATCAGAATTGCGAAAATTTTGAGTTTCTCAAGCGTTTCTTCCCTCAAAACTGCCATATCTCGCGAACGGATTGACCAATCCGCAAAATTTCTGTTGCATCTGAAAGTAGAAACTCGCCCCATTACAACGGTATGAGTAGTTTTCCCCTAGGCCGTTCTAGTTATTCGTTTCGAGCATCAGAACTGCGAAAATTTTGAGTTTTTCAAGCGTTTCTTACCTCAAAACTGCCATATCTCGCGAACGGATTGTCCAATCCGCAAAATTTCTGTTGCATCTGAAAGTAGAAACTCGCCCCATTACAACGGTATGAGTAGTTTTCCACTAGGCCGTTCTAGTTATTAACTTCGAGCATCAGAACTGCGAAAATTTTGAGTTTTTCAAGCGTTTCTTACATCAAATCTGCCATATCTCGCGAACGGATTGACCAATCCGCAAAATTTCTGTTGCAACTGAAAGTAGAAACTCGCCCCATTGCAACGGTATGAGTAGTTTTCCACTGGGCCGTTCTAGTTATTAGTTTCGAGCATCAGAACTGCGAAAATTTTGAGTTTTTCAAGCGTTTCTTTCCTCAAAACTGCCATATCTCGCGAACGGATTGACCAATCCGCAAAATTTCTGTTGCATCTGAATGTAGAAACTCGCCCCATTACAACGGTACGAGTAGTTTTCCACTAGGCCGTTCTAGTTATTAGTTTCGAGCATCAGAACTGCGAAAATTTTGAGTTTTTCAAGCGTTTCTTACCTCAAAACTGCCATATCTCGCGAACTGATTGACCAATCCGCAAAATTTCTGTTGCATCTGAAAGTAGAAACTCGCCCCATTACAACGGTATGAGTAGTTTTCCACTGGGCCGTTCTAGTTATTAGTTTCGAGCATCAGAACTGCGAAAATTTTGAGTTTTTCAAGCGTTTCTTACCTCAAAGCTGCCATATCTCGCGAACGGATTGACCAATCCGCAAAATTTCTGTTGCATCTGAAAGTAGAAACTCGCTCGATTAGAACGGTATGAGTTGTTTTCCCCTAGACCGTCTAGTTATTCGTTTCGAGCATCAGAAATGCGAAAATTTTGAGTTTTTCAAGCATTTCTTACCTCAAAACTGCCATATCTCGCGAACGGATTGACCAATCCGCAAAATTTCTGTTGCATCTGAATGTAGAAACTCGCCCCATTACAACGGTATGAGTAGTTTTCCTCTAGGCCGTTCTAGTTATTCGTTTCGAGTATCAGAACTGCGAAAATTTTGAGTTTTTCAAGCGTTTCTTATCTCAAAACTGCCATATCTCGCGAACGGATTGACCAATCCGCAAAATTTCTGTTGCATCTGAAAGTAGAAACTCGCCCCATTACAACGGTATGAGTAGTTTTCCACTAGGCCGTTCTAGTTATTCGTTTCGAGCATCAGAACTGCGAAAATTTTGAGTTTTTCAAGCGTTTCTTACCTCAAAACTGCCATATCTCGCGAACGGATTGACCAATCCGCAAAATTTCTGTTGCATCTGAAAGTAGAAACTCGCCCCATTACAACGGTATGAGTAGTTTTCCACTAGGCCGTTCTAGTTATTAATTTCGAGCATCAGAACTGCGAAAATTTTGAGTTTTTCAAGCGTTTCTTACATCAAATCTGCCATATCTCGCGAACGGATTGACCAATCCGCAAAATTTCTGTTGCATCTGAAAGTAGAAACTCGCCCCATTACAACGGTATGAGTAGTTTTCCCCTAGGCCGTTCTAGTTATTCGTTTCGAGCATCAGAACTGCGAAAATTTTGAGTTTTTCAAGCGTTTCTTACCTCAAAACTGCCATATCTCGCGAACTGATTGACCAATCCGCAAAATTTCTGTTGCATCTGAAAGTAGAAACTCGCCCCATTACAACGGTATGAGTAGTTTTCCACTGGGCCGTTCTAGTTATTAGTTTCGAGCATCAGAACTGCGAAAATTTTGAGTTTTTCAAGCGTTTCTTACCTCAAAGCTGCCATATCTCGCGAACGGATTGACCAATCCGCAAAATTTCTGTTGCATCTGAAAGTAGAAACTCGCTCGATTAGAACGGTATGAGTTGTTTTCCCCTAGACCGTCTAGTTATTCGTTTCGAGCATCAGAAATGCGAAAATTTTGAGTTTTTCAAGCATTTCTTACCTCAAAACTGCCATATCTCGCGAACGGATTGACCAATCCGCAAAATTTCTGTTGCATCTGAATGTAGAAACTCGCCCCATTACAACGGTATGAGTAGTTTTCCTCTAGGCCGTTCTAGTTATTCGTTTCGAGCATCAGAACTGCGAAAATTTTGAGTTTTTCAAGCGTTTCTTATCTCAAAACTGCCATATCTCGCGAACGGATTGACCAATCCGCAAAATTTCTGTTGCATCTGAAAATAGAAACTCGCCCCATTACAACGGTATGAGTAGTTTTCCCCTAGACCGTTCTAGTTATTCGTTTCGAGTATCAGAACTGCGAAAATTTTGAGTTTTTCAAGCGTTTCTTACCTCAAAACTGCCATATCTCGCGAACGGATTGACCAATCCGCAAAATTTCTGTTGCATCTGAAAGTAGAAACTCGCCCCATTACAACGGTATGAGTAGTTTTCCCCTAGGCCGTTCTAGTTATTCGTTTCGAGCATCAGAACTGCGAAAATTTTGAGTTTTTCAAGCATTTCTTACCTGAAAAATTGCAATATCTCGCGAACGGATTGACCAATCCGCAAAATTTCTGTTGCATCTGAATGTAGAAACTCGCCCCATTACAACGGTACGAGTAGTTTTCCACTAGGCCGTTCTAGTTATTAGTTTCGAGCATCAGAACTGCGAAAATTTTGAGTTTTTCAAGCGTTTCTTACCTCAAAACTGCCATATCTCGCGAACTGATTGACCAATCCGCAAAATTTCTGTTGCATCTGAAAGTAGAAACTCGCCCCATTACAACGGTATGAGTAGTTTTCCACTGGGCCGTTCTAGTTATTAGTTTCGAGCATCAGAACTGCGAAAATTTTGAGTTTTTCAAGCGTTTCTTACCTCAAAGCTGCCATATCTCGCGAACGGATTGACCAATCCGCAAAATTTCTGTTGCATCTGAAAGTAGAAACTCGCTCGATTAGAACGGTATGAGTTGTTTTCCCCTAGACCGTCTAGTTATTCGTTTCGAGCATCAGAAATGCGAAAATTTTGAGTTTTTCAAGCATTTCTTACCTCAAAACTGCCATATCTCGCGAACGGATTGACCAATCCGCAAAATTTCTGTTGCATCTGAATGTAGAAACTCGCCCCATTACAACGGTATGAGTAGTTTTCCTCTAGGCCGTTCTAGTTATTCGTTTCGAGTATCAGAACTGCGAAAATTTTGAGTTTTTCAAGCGTTTCTTATCTCAAAACTGCCATATCTCGCGAACGGATTGACCAATCCGCAAAATTTCTGTTGCATCTGAAAGTAGAAACTCGCCCCATTACAACGGTATGAGTAGTTTTCCACTAGGCCGTTCTAGTTATTCGTTTCGAGCATCAGAACTGCGAAAATTTTGAGTTTTTCAAGCGTTTCTTACCTCAAAACTGCCATATCTCGCGAACGGATTGACCAATCCGCAAAATTTCTGTTGCATCTGAAAGTAGAAACTCGCCCCATTACAACGGTATGAGTAGTTTTCCACTAGGCCGTTCTAGTTATTAATTTCGAGCATCAGAACTGCGAAAATTTTGAGTTTTTCAAGCGTTTCTTACATCAAATCTGCCATATCTCGCGAACGGATTGACCAATCCGCAAAATTTCTGTTGCATCTGAAAGTAGAAACTCGCCCCATTACAACGGTATGAGTAGTTTTCCCCTAGGCCGTTCTAGTTATTCGTTTCGAGCATCAGAACTGCGAAAATTTTGAGTTTTTCAAGCGTTTCTTACCTCAAAACTGCCATATCTCGCGAACTGATTGACCAATCCGCAAAATTTCTGTTGCATCTGAAAGTAGAAACTCGCCCCATTACAACGGTATGAGTAGTTTTCCACTGGGCCGTTCTAGTTATTAGTTTCGAGCATCAGAACTGCGAAAATTTTGAGTTTTTCAAGCGTTTCTTACCTCAAAGCTGCCATATCTCGCGAACGGATTGACCAATCCGCAAAATTTCTGTTGCATCTGAAAGTAGAAACTCGCTCGATTAGAACGGTATGAGTTGTTTTCCCCTAGACCGTCTAGTTATTCGTTTCGAGCATCAGAAATGCGAAAATTTTGAGTTTTTCAAGCATTTCTTACCTCAAAACTGCCATATCTCGCGAACGGATTGACCAATCCGCAAAATTTCTGTTGCATCTGAATGTAGAAACTCGCCCCATTACAACGGTATGAGTAGTTTTCCTCTAGGCCGTTCTAGTTATTCGTTTCGAGCATCAGAACTGCGAAAATTTTGAGTTTTTCAAGCGTTTCTTATCTCAAAACTGCCATATCTCGCGAACGGATTGACCAATCCGCAAAATTTCTGTTGCATCTGAAAATAGAAACTCGCCCCATTACAACGGTATGAGTAGTTTTCCCCTAGACCGTTCTAGTTATTCGTTTCGAGTATCAGAACTGCGAAAATTTTGAGTTTTTCAAGCGTTTCTTACCTCAAAACTGCCATATCTCGCGAACGGATTGACCAATCCGCAAAATTTCTGTTGCATCTGAAAGTAGAAACTCGCCCCATTACAACGGTATGAGTAGTTTTCCCCTAGGCCGTTCTAGTTATTCGTTTCGAGCATCAGAACTGCGAAAATTTTGAGTTTTTCAAGCATTTCTTACCTGAAAAATTGCAATATCTCGCGAACGGATTGACCAATCCGCAAAATTTCTGTTGCATCTGAATGTAGAAACTCGCCCCATTACAACGGTATGAGTAGTTTTCCACTGGGCCGTTCTAGTTATTAGTTTCGAGCATCAGAACTGCGAAAATTTTGAGTTTTTCAAGCGTGTCTTACATCAAAACTGCCATATCTCGCGAACGGATTGACCAATCCCCAAAATTTCTGTTGCATCTGAAAGTAGAAACTAGCCCCATTACAACGGTGTGAGTAGTTTTCCACTGGGCCGTTCTAGTTATTAGTTTCGAGCATCAGAATTGCGAAAATTTTGAGTTTCTCAAGCGTTTCTTACCTCAAAACTGCCATATCTCGCGAACGGATTGACCAATCCGCAAAATTTCTGTTGCATCTGAAAGTAGAAACTCGCCCCATTACAACGGTATGAGTAGTTTTCCACTAGGCCGTTCTAGTTATTCGTTTCGAGCATCAGAACTGCGAAAATTTTGAGTTTTTCAAGCGTTTCTTACCTCAAAACTGCCATATCTCGCGAACGGATTGACCAATCCGCAAAATTTCTGTTGCATCTGAAAGTAGAAACTCGCCCCATTACAACGGTATGAGTAGTTTTCCACTAGGCCGTTCTAGTTATTAATTTCGAGCATCAGAACTGCGAAAATTTTGAGTTTTTCAAGCATTTCTTACCTGAAAAATTGCAATATCTCGCGAACGGATTGACCAATCCGCAAAATTTCTGTTGCATCTGAATGTAGAAACTCGCCCCATTACAACGGTATGAGTAGTTTTCCACTGGGCCGTTCTAGTTATTAGTTTCGAGCATCAGAACTGCGAAAATTTTGAGTTTTTCAAGCGTTTCTTACATCAAATCTGCCATATCTCGCGAACGGATTGACCAATCCGCAAAATTTCTGTTGCATCTGAAAGTAGAAACTCGCCCCATTACAACGGTATGAGTAGTTTTCCCCTAGGCCGTTCTAGTTATTCGTTTCGAGCATCAGAACTGCGAAAATTTTGAGTTTTTCAAGCGTTTCTTACCTCAAAACTGCCATATCTCGCGAACTGATTGACCAATCCGCAAAATTTCTGTTGCATCTGAAAGTAGAAACTCGCCCCATTACAACGGTATGAGTAGTTTTCCACTGGGCCGTTCTAGTTATTAGTTTCGAGCATCAGAACTGCGAAAATTTTGAGTTTTTCAAGCGTTTCTTACCTCAAAGCTGCCATATCTCGCGAACGGATTGACCAATCCGCAAAATTTCTGTTGCATCTGAAAGTAGAAACTCGCTCGATTAGAACGGTATGAGTTGTTTTCCCCTAGACCGTCTAGTTATTCGTTTCGAGCATCAGAAATGCGAAAATTTTGAGTTTTTCAAGCATTTCTTACCTCAAAACTGCCATATCTCGCGAACGGATTGACCAATCCGCAAAATTTCTGTTGCATCTGAATGTAGAAACTCGCCCCATTACAACGGTATGAGTAGTTTTCCTCTAGGCCGTTCTAGTTATTCGTTTCGAGCATCAGAACTGCGAAAATTTTGAGTTTTTCAAGCGTTTCTTATCTCAAAACTGCCATATCTCGCGAACGGATTGACCAATCCGCAAAATTTCTGTTGCATCTGAAAATAGAAACTCGCCCCATTACAACGGTATGAGTAGTTTTCCCCTAGACCGTTCTAGTTATTCGTTTCGGGTATCAGAACTGCGAAAATTTTGAGTTTTTCAAGCGTTTCTTACCTCAAAACTGCCATATCTCGCGAACGGATTGACCAATCCGCAAAATTTCTGTTGCATCTGAAAGTAGAAACTCGCCCCATTACAACGGTATGAGTAGTTTTCCCCTAGGCCGTTCTAGTTATTCGTTTCGAGCATCAGAACTGCGAAAATTTTGAGTTTTTCAAGCATTTCTTACCTGAAAAATTGCAATATCTCGCGAACGGATTGACCAATCCGCAAAATTTCTGTTGCATCTGAATGTAGAAACTCGCCCCATTACAACGGTATGAGTAGTTTTCCACTGGGCCGTTCTAGTTATTAGTTTCGAGCATCAGAACTGCGAAAATTTTGAGTTTTTCAAGCGTGTCTTACATCAAAACTGCCATATCTCGCGAACGGATTGACCAATCCCCAAAATTTCTGTTGCATCTGAAAGTAGAAACTAGCCCCATTACAACGGTGTGAGTAGTTTTCCACTGGGCCGTTCTAGTTATTAGTTTCGAGCATCAGAATTGCGAAAATTTTGAGTTTCTCAAGCGTTTCTTACCTCAAAACTGCCATATCTCGCGAACGGATTGACCAATCCGCAAAATTTCTGTTGCATCTGAAAGTAGAAACTCGCCCCATTACAACGGTATGAGTAGTTTTCCACTAGGCCGTTCTAGTTATTCGTTTCGAGCATCAGAACTGCGAAAATTTTGAGTTTTTCAAGCGTTTCTTACCTCAAAACTGCCATATCTCGCGAACGGATTGACCAATCCGCAAAATTTCTGTTGCATCTGAAAGTAGAAACTCGCCCCATTACAACGGTATGAGTAGTTTTCCACTAGGCCGTTCTAGTTATTAATTTCGAGCATCAGAACTGCGAAAATTTTGAGTTTTTCAAGCGTTTCTTACATCAAATCTGCCATATCTCGCGAACGGATTGACCAATCCGCAAAATTTCTGTTGCAACTGAAAGTAGAAACTCGCCCCATTACAACGGTATGAGTAGTTTTCCCCTAGGCCGTTCTAGTTATTCGTTTCGAGCATCAGAACTGCGAAAATTTTGAGTTTTTCAAGCATTTCTTACCTGAAAAATTGCAATATCTCGCGAACGGATTGACCAATCCGCAAAATTTCTGTTGCATCTGAATGTAGAAACTCGCCCCATTACAACGGTATGAGTAGTTTTCCACTGGGCCGTTCTAGTTATTAGTTTCGAGCATCAGAACTGCGAAAATTTTGAGTTTTTCAAGCGTGTCTTACATCAAAACTGCCATATCTCGCGAACGGATCGACCAATCCCCCAAATTTCTGTTGCATCTGAAAGTAGAAACTAGCCCCATTACAACGGTGTGAGTAGTTTTCCACTGGGACGTTCTAGTTATTAGTTTCGAGCATCAGACTTGCGAAAATTTTGAGTTTCTCAAGCGTTTCTTACCTCAAAACTGCCATATCTCGCGAACGGATTGACCAATCCGCAAAATTTCTGTTGCAACTGAAAGTAGAAACTCGCCCCATTACAACGGTATGAGTAGTTTTCCACTGGGCCGTTCTAGTTATTAGTTTCGAGCATCAGAACTGCGAAAATTTTGAGTTTTTCAAGCGTTTCTTACATCAAATCTGCCATATCTCGCGAACGGATTGACCAATCCGCAAAATTTCTGTTGCATCTGAAAGTAGAAACTCGCCCCATTACAACGGTATGAGTAGTTTTCCCCTAGGCCGTTCTAGTTATTCGTTTCGAGCATCAGAACTGCGAAAATTTTGAGTTTTTCAAGCATTTCTTACCTGAAAAATTGCAATATCTCGCGAACTGATTGACCAATCCGCAAAATTTCTGTTGCATCTGAAAGTAGAAACTCGCCCCATTACAACGGTATGAGTAGTTTTCCACTGGGCCGTTCTAGTTATTAGTTTCGAGCATCAGAACTGCGAAAATTTTGAGTTTTTCAAGCGTTTCTTACCTCAAAGCTGCCATATCTCGCGAACGGATTGACCAATCCGCAAAATTTCTGTTGCATCTGAAAGTAGAAACTCGCTCGATTAGAACGGTATGAGTTGTTTTCCCCTAGACCGTCTAGTTATTCGTTTCGAGCATCAGAAATGCGAAAATTTTGAGTTTTTCAAGCATTTCTTACCTCAAAACTGCCATATCTCGCGAACGGATTGACCAATCCGCAAAATTTCTGTTGCATCTGAATGTAGAAACTCGCCCCATTACAACGGTATGAGTAGTTTTCCTCTAGGCCGTTCTAGTTATTCGTTTCGAGCATCAGAACTGCGAAAATTTTGAGTTTTTCAAGCGTTTCTTATCTCAAAACTGCCATATCTCGCGAACGGATTGACCAATCCGCAAAATTTCTGTTGCATCTGAAAATAGAAACTCGCCCCATTACAACGGTATGAGTAGTTTTCCCCTAGACCGTTCTAGTTATTCGTTTCGGGTATCAGAACTGCGAAAATTTTGAGTTTTTCAAGCGTTTCTTACCTCAAAACTGCCATATCTCGCGAACGGATTGACCAATCCGCAAAATTTCTGTTGCATCTGAAAGTAGAAACTCGCCCCATTACAACGGTATGAGTAGTTTTCCCCTAGGCCGTTCTAGTTATTCGTTTCGAGCATCAGAACTGCGAAAATTTTGAGTTTTTCAAGCATTTCTTACCTGAAAAATTGCAATATCTCGCGAACGGATTGACCAATCCGCAAAATTTCTGTTGCATCTGAATGTAGAAACTCGCCCCATTACAACGGTATGAGTAGTTTTCCACTGGGCCGTTCTAGTTATTAGTTTCGAGCATCAGAACTGCGAAAATTTTGAGTTTTTCAAGCGTGTCTTACATCAAAACTGCCATATCTCGCGAACGGATTGACCAATCCCCAAAATTTCTGTTGCATCTGAAAGTAGAAACTAGCCCCATTACAACGGTGTGAGTAGTTTTCCACTGGGCCGTTCTAGTTATTAGTTTCGAGCATCAGAATTGCGAAAATTTTGAGTTTCTCAAGCGTTTCTTACCTCAAAACTGCCATATCTCGCGAACGGATTGACCAATCCGCAAAATTTCTGTTGCATCTGAAAGTAGAAACTCGCCCCATTACAACGGTATGAGTAGTTTTCCACTAGGCCGTTCTAGTTATTCGTTTCGAGCATCAGAACTGCGAAAATTTTGAGTTTTTCAAGCGTTTCTTACCTCAAAACTGCCATATCTCGCGAACGGATTGACCAATCCGCAAAATTTCTGTTGCATCTGAAAGTAGAAACTCGCCCCATTACAACGGTATGAGTAGTTTTCCACTAGGCCGTTCTAGTTATTAATTTCGAGCATCAGAACTGCGAAAATTTTGAGTTTTTCAAGCGTTTCTTACATCAAATCTGCCATATCTCGCGAACGGATTGACCAATCCGCAAAATTTCTGTTGCAACTGAAAGTAGAACCTCGCCCCATTACAACGGTATGAGTAGTTTTCCCCTAGGCCGTTCTAGTTATTCGTTTCGAGCATCAGAACTGCGAAAATTTTGAGTTTTTCAAGCATTTCTTACCTGAAAAATTGCAATATCTCGCGAACGGATTGACCAATCCGCAAAATTTCTGTTGCATCTGAATGTAGAAACTCGCCCCATTACAACGGTATGAGTAGTTTTCCACTGGGCCGTTCTAGTTATTAGTTTCGAGCATCAGAACTGCGAAAATTTTGAGTTTTTCAAGCGTGTCTTACATCAAAACTGCCATATCTCGCGAACGGATTGACCAATCCCCCAAATTTCTGTTGCATCTGAAAGTAGAAACTAGCCCCATTACAACGGTGTGAGTAGTTTTCCACTGGGCCGTTCTAGTTATTAGTTTCGAGCATCAGAACTGCGAAAATTTTGAGTTTCTCAAGCGTTTCTTACCTCAAAACTGCCATATCTCGCGAACGGATTGACCAATCCGCAAAATTTCTGTTGCAACTGAAAGTGGAAACTCGCCCCATTACAACGGTATGAGTAGTTTTCCACTGGGCCGTTCTAGTTATTAGTTTCGAGCATCAGAACTGCGAAAATTTTGAGTTTTTCAAGCGTTTCTTACATCAAATCTGCCATATCTCGCGAACGGATTGACCAATCCGCAAAATTTCTGTTGCATCTGAAAGTAGAAACTCGCCCCATTACAACGGTATGAGTAGTTCTCCCCTAGGCCGTTCTAGTTATTCGTTTCGAGCATCAGAACTGCGAAAATTTTGAGTTTTTCAAGCATTTCTTACCTGAAAAATTGCAATATCTCGCGAACGGATTGACCAATCCGCAAAATTTCTGTTGCATCTGAATGTAGAAACTCGCCCCATTACAACGGTATGAGTAGTTTTCCACTGGGCCGTTCTAGTTATTAGTTTCGAGCATCAGAACTGCGAAAATTTTGAGTTTTTCAAGCGTTTCTTACATCAAAACTGCCATATCTCGCGAACGGATTGACCAATCCCCAAAATTTCTGTTGCATCTGAAAGTAGAAACTAGCCCCATTACAACGGTGTGAGTAGTTTTCCACTGGGCCGTTCTAGTTATTAGTTTCGAGCATCAGAATTGCGAAAATTTTGAGTTTCTCAAGCGTTTCTTCCCTCAAAACTGCCATATCTCGCGAACGGATTGACCAATCCGCAAAATTTCTGTTGCATCTGAAAGTAGAAACTCGCCCCATTACAACGGTATGAGTAGTTTCCCACTAGGGCGTTCTAGTTATTAATTTCGAGCATCAGAACTGCGAAAATTTTGAGTTTTTCAAGCGTTTCTTACATCAAAACTGCCATATCTCGCGAACGGATTGACCAATCCGCAAAATTTCTGTTGCATCTGAAAGTAGAAACTCGCCCCATTACAACGGTATGAGTAGTTTTCCCCTAGGCCGTTCTAGTTATTCGTTTCGAGCATCAGAACTGCGAAAATTTTGAGTTTTTCAAGCGTTTCTTACCTCAAAACTGCCATATCTCGCGAACGGATTGACCAATCCGCAAAATTTCTGTTGCATCTGAAAGTAGAAACTCGCCCCATTACAACGGTATGAGTAGTTTTCCCCTAGGCCGTTCTAGTTATTCGTTTCGAGCATCAGAACTGCGAAAATTTTGAGTTTTTCAAGCATTTCTTACCTGAAAAATTGCAATATCTCGCGAACGGATTGACCAATCCGCAAAATTTCTGTTGCATCTGAATGTAGAAACTCGCCCCATTACAACGGTATGAGTAGTTTTCCACTGGGCCGTTCTAGTTATAAGTTTCGAGCCTCAGAACTGCGAAAATTTTGAGTTTTTCAAGCGTGTCTTACATCAAAACTGCCATATCTCGCGAACGGATTGACCAATCCCCAAAATTTCTGTTGCATCTGAAAGTAGAAACTAGCCCCATTACAACGGTGTGAGTAGTTTTCCACTGGGCCGTTCTAGTTATTAGTTTCGAGCATCAGAATTGCGAAAATTTTGAGTTTCTCAAGCGTTTCTTACCTCAAAACTGCCATATCTCGCGAACGGATTGACCAATCCGCAAAATTTCTGTTGCATCTGAAAGTAGAAACTCGCCCCATTACAACGGTATGAGTAGTTTTCCACTAGGCCGTTCTAGTTATTCGTTTCGAGCATCAGAACTGCGAAAATTTTGAGTTTTTCAAGCGTTTCTTACCTCAAAACTGCCATATCTCGCGAACGGATTGACCAATCCGCAAAATTTCTGTTGCATCTGAAAGTAGAAACTCGCCCCATTACAACGGTATGAGTAGTTTTCCCCTAGGCCGTTCTAGTTATTCGTTTCGAGCATCAGAACTGCGAAAATTTTGAGTTTTTCAAGCATTTCTTACCTGAAAAATTGCAATATCTCGCGAACGGATTGACCAATCCGCAAAATTTCTGTTGCATCTGAATGTAGAAACTCGCCCCATTACAACGGTATGAGTAGTTTTCCACTGGGCCGTTCTAGTTATTAGTTTCGAGCATCAGAACTGCGAAAATTTTGAGTTTTTCAAGCGTTTCTTACATCAAAACTGCCATATCTCGCGAACGGATTGACCAATCCCCAAAATTTCTGTTGCATCTGAAAGTAGAAACTAGCCCCATTACAACGGTGTGAGTAGTTTTCCACTGGGCCGTTCTAGTTATTAGTTTCGAGCATCAGAATTGCGAAAATTTTGAGTTTCTCAAGCGTTTCTTCCCTCAAAACTGCCATATCTCGCGAACGGATTGACCAATCCGCAAAATTTCTGTTGCATCTGAAAGTAGAAACTCGCCCCATTACAACGGTATGAGTAGTTTCCCACTAGGGCGTTCTAGTTATTAATTTCGAGCATCAGAACTGCGAAAATTTTGAGTTTTTCAAGCGTTTCTTACATCAAAACTGCCATATCTCGCGAACGGATTGACCAATCCGCAAAATTTCTGTTGCATCTGAAAGTAGAAACTCGCCCCATTACAACGGTATGAGTAGTTTTCCCCTAGGCCGTTCTAGTTATTCGTTTCGAGCATCAGAACTGCGAAAATTTTGAGTTTTTCAAGCGTTTCTTACCTCAAAACTGCCATATCTCGCGAACGGATTGACCAATCCGCAAAATTTCTGTTGCATCTGAAAGTAGAAACTCGCCCCATTACAACGGTATGAGTAGTTTTCCCCTAGGCCGTTCTAGTTATTCGTTTCGAGCATCAGAACTGCGAAAATTTTGAGTTTTTCAAGCATTTCTTACCTGAAAAATTGCAATATCTCGCGAACGGATTGACCAATCCGCAAAATTTCTGTTGCATCTGAATGTAGAAACTCGCCCCATTACAACGGTATGAGTAGTTTTCCACTGGGCCGTTCTAGTTATAAGTTTCGAGCCTCAGAACTGCGAAAATTTTGAGTTTTTCAAGCGTGTCTTACATCAAAACTGCCATATCTCGCGAACGGATTGACCAATCCCCAAAATTTCTGTTGCATCTGAAAGTAGAAACTAGCCCCATTACAACGGTGTGAGTAGTTTTCCACTGGGCCGTTCTAGTTATTAGTTTCGAGCATCAGAATTGCGAAAATTTTGAGTTTCTCAAGCGTTTCTTACCTCAAAACTGCCATATCTCGCGAACGGATTGACCAATCCGCAAAATTTCTGTTGCATCTGAAAGTAGAAACTCGCCCCATTACAACGGTATGAGTAGTTTTCCACTAGGCCGTTCTAGTTATTCGTTTCGAGCATCAGAACTGCGAAAATTTTGAGTTTTTCAAGCGTTTCTTACCTCAAAACTGCCATATCTCGCGAACGGATTGACCAATCCGCAAAATTTCTGTTGCATCTGAAAGTAGAAACTCGCCCCATTACAACGGTATGAGTAGTTTTCCCCTAGGCCGTTCTAGTTATTCGTTTCGAGCATCAGAACTGCGAAAATTTTGAGTTTTTCAAGCATTTCTTACCTGAAAAATTGCAATATCTCGCGAACGGATTGACCAATCCGCAAAATTTCTGTTGCATCTGAATGTAGAAACTCGCCCCATTACAACGGTATGAGTAGTTTTCCACTGGGCCGTTCTAGTTATTAGTTTCGAGCATCAGAACTGCGAAAATTTTGAGTTTTTCAAGCGTTTCTTACATCAAAACTGCCATATCTCGCGAACGGATTGACCAATCCCCAAAATTTCTGTTGCATCTGAAAGTAGAAACTAGCCCCATTACAACGGTGTGAGTAGTTTTCCACTGGGCCGCTCTAGTTATTAGTTTCGAGCATCAGAATTGCGAAAATTTTGAGTTTCTCAAGCGTTTCTTCCCTCAAAACTGCCATATCTCGCGAACGGATTGACCAATCCGCAAAATTTCTGTTGCATCTGAAGGTAGAAACTCGCCCCATTACAACGGTATGAGTAGTTTCCCACTAGGGCGTTCTAGTTATTAATTTCGAGCATCAGAACTGCGAAAATTTTGAGTTTTTCAAGCGTTTCTTACATCAAAACTGCCATATCTCGCGAACGGATTGACCAATCCGCAAAATTTCTGTTGCATCTGAAAGTAGAAACTCGCCCCATTACAACGGTATGAGTAGTTTTCCCCTAGGCCGTTCTAGTTATTAGTTTCGAGCATCAGAATTGCGAAAATTTTGAGTTTCTCAAGCGTTTCTTCCCTCAAAACTGCCATATCTCGCGAACGGATTGACCAATCCGCAAAATTTCTGTTGCATCTGAAAGTAGAAACTCGCCCCATTACAACGGTATGAGTAGTTTTCCACTAGGCCGTTCTAGTTATTAATTTCGAGCATCAGAACTGCGAAAATTTTGAGTTTTTCAAGCGTTTCTTACATCAAATCTGCCATATCTCGCGAACGGATTGACCAATCCGCAAAATTTCTGTTGCAACTGAAAGTAGAAACTCGCCCCGTTACAACGGTATGAGTAGTTTTCCACTGGGCCGTTCTAGTTATTAGTTTCGAGCATCAGAACTGCGAAAATTTTGAGTTTTTCAAGCATTTCTTACCTGAAAAATTGCAATATCTCGCGAACGGATTGACCAATCCGCAAAATTTCTGTTGCATCTGAATGTAGAAACTCGCCCCATTACAACGGTATGAGTAGTTTTCCACTGGGCCGTTCTAGTTATTAGTTTCGAGCATCAGAACTGCGAAAATTTTGAGTTTTTCAAGCGTTTCTTACATCAAAACTGCCATATCTCGCGAACGGATTGACCAATCCCCAAAATTTCTGTTGCATCTGAAAGTAGAAACTAGCCCCATTACAACGGTGTGAGTAGTTTTCCACTGGGCCGCTCTAGTTATTAGTTTCGAGCATCAGAATTGCGAAAATTTTGAGTTTCTCAAGCGTTTCTTCCCTCAAAACTGCCATATCTCGCGAACGAATTGACCAATCCGCAAAATTTCTGTTGCATCTGAAGGTAGAAACTCGCCCCATTACAACGGTATGAGTAGTTTCCCACTAGGGCGTTCTAGTTATTAATTTCGAGCATCAGAACTGCGAAAATTTTGAGTTTTTCAAGCGTTTCTTACATCAAAACTGCCATATCTCGCGAACGGATTGACCAATCCGCAAAATTTCTGTTGCATCTGAAAGTAGAAACTCGCCCCATTACAACGGTATGAGTAGTTTTCCCCTAGGCCGTTCTAGTTATTCGTTTCGAGCATCAGAACTGCGAAAATTTTGAGTTTTTCAAGCGTTTCTTACCTCAAAACTGCCATATCTCGCGAACGGATTGACCAATCCGCAAAATTTCTGTTGCATCTGAAAGTAGAAACTCGCCCCATTACAACGGTATGAGTAGTTTTCCCCTAGGCCGTTCTAGTTATTCGTTTCGAGCATCAGAACTGCGAAAATTTTGAGTTTTTCAAGCATTTCTTACCTGAAAAATTGCAATATCTCGCGAACGGATTGACCAATCCGCAAAATTTCTGTTGCATCTGAATGTAGAAACTCGCCCCATTACAACGGTATGAGTAGTTTTCCACTGGGCCGTTCTAGTTATTAGTTTCGAGCATCAGAACTGCGAAAATTTTGAGTTTTTCAAGCGTGTCTTACATCAAAACTGCCATATCTCGCGAACGGATTGACCAATCCCCAAAATTTCTGTTGCATCTGAAAGTAGAAACTAGCCCCATTACAACGGTGTGAGTAGTTTTCCACTGGGCCGTTCTAGTTATTAGTTTCGAGCATCAGAATTGCGAAAATTTTGAGTTTCTCAAGCGTTTCTTACCTCAAAACTGCCATATCTCGCGAACGGATTGACCAATCCGCAAAATTTCTGTTGCATCTGAAAGTAGAAACTCGCCCCATTACAACGGTATGAGTAGTTTTCCACTAGGCCGTTCTAGTTATTCGTTTCGAGCATCAGAACTGCGAAAATTTTGAGTTTCTCAAGCGTTTCTTACCTCCAAACTGCCATATCTCGCGAATGGATTGACCAGTCCGCAAAATTTCTGTTGCATCTGAAAGTGGAATCTCGCCCGATTACAACGGTATGCGTACTTTTCCCCTACGCCGTTCTAGTTATTCGTTTCGAGCATCAGAACTGCGAAAATTTTGAGTTTCTCAAGCGTTTCTTACCTCCAAACTGCCATATCTCGCGAACGGAGTGACCAATCCGCAAAATTTCAGTTGCATCTGAAAGTGGAAACTCGCCCGATTACAACGGTGTGCGTACTTTTCCCCTAGGCCGTTCTAGTTATTCGTTTCGAGCATCAGAACTGCGAAAATTTTGAGTTTCTCAAGCGTTTCTTACCTCCAAACTGCCATATCTCGCGAACGGATTGACCAGTCCGCAAAATTTCTGTTGCATCTGAAAGTGGAATCTCGCCCGATTACAACGGTATGCGTACTTTTCCCCTACGCCGTTCTAGTTATTCGTTTCGAGCATCAGAACTGCGAAAATTTTGAGTTTCCCAAGCGTTTCTTACCTCCAAACTGCCATATCTCGCGAACGGATTGACCAATCCGCAAAATTTGTGTTGCATGTGAAAGTAGAAACTCGCCCGATTACAACGGTATGCGTACTTTTCCCCTAGGCCGTTCTAGTTATTCGTTTCGAGCATCAGAACTGCGAAAATTTTGAGTTTCTCAAGCGTTTCTTACATCCAAACTGCCATATCTCGCGAACGGATTGACCAATCCGCAAAATTTCTGTTGCATCTGAAAGTAGAAACTCGCCCGACTACAACGGTATGCGTACTTTTCCCCTAGGCCGTTCTTGTTATTCGTTTCGAGCATCAGAACTGAGAAAATTTTGAGTTTCTCAAGGGTTTCTTACCTCCAAACTGCCATATCTGGCGAACGGATTGACCAATCCGCAAAATTTCTGTTGCATCTGAAAGTGGAAGCTCGCCCGATTACAACGGTGTGCGTACTTTTCCCCTAGGCCGTTCTAGTTATTCGTTTCGAGCATCAGAACTGCGAAAATTTTGAGTTTCTCAAGCGTTTCTTACCTCCAAACTGCCATATCTCGCGAACGGATTGACCAATCCGCAAAATTTGTGTTGCATGTGAAAGTAGAAACTCGCCCGATTACAACGGTATGCGTACTTTTCCCCTAGGCCGTTCTAGTTATTCGTTTCGAGCATCAGAACTGCGAAAATTTTGAGTTTCTCAAGCGTTTCTTACATCCAAACTGCCATATCTCGCGAACGGATTGACCAATCCGCAAAATTTCTGTTGCATCTGAAAGTAGAAACTCGCCCGATTACAACGGTATGTGTAGTTTTCCCCTAGGCCATTCTAGGTATTCGTTTCGCGCATCAGAGCTACGAAAATTTTGAGTTTCTCAAGCGTTTCTTGCCCCCAAACAGCCATATCTCGCGAGCAGATTGACGAATCCGCAAAATTTCTGTTGCATCTGAATGTAGAAACTCGCCCGATTACAACGGTATGCGTACTTTTCCCCTACGCCGTTCTAGTTATTCGTTTCGAGCATCAGAACTGCGAAAATTTTGAGTTTCTCAAGCGTTTCTTACCTCCAAACTGCCGTATCTCGCGAACGGATTGACCAATCCGCAAAATTTCTGTTGCATCTGAAAGTAGAAACTCGCCCGATTACAACGGTATGTGTAGTTTTCCCCTAGGCCATTCTAGGTATTCATTTCGCGCAACAGAGCTACGAAAATTTTGAGTTTCTCAAGCGTTTCTTACCCCCAAACTGCCATATCTCGCGAGCGGATTGACGAATCCGCAAAATTTCTGTTGCATCTGAAAGTAGAAACTCGCCCTATTACAACGGTATGCGTACTTTTCCCCTACGCCGATCTAGTTATTCGTTTCGAGCATCAGAACTGCGAAAATTTTGAGTTTCTCAAGCGTTTCTTACCCCCAAACTGCCATATCTCGCGAACGGATTGACCAATCCGCAAAATTTCTGTTGCATCTGAAAGTAGAAACTCGCCCGATTACAACGGTATGCGTACTTTTCCCTTGGCCGTTCTAGTTATTCGTTTCGAGCATCAGAACTGCGAAAATTTTGAGTTTCTCAAGCGTTTCTTACATCCAAACTGCCATATCTCGCGAACGGAGTGACAAATCCGCAAAATTTCTGTTGCATCTGAAAGTAGAAACTCGCCCGATTACAACGGTATGTGTAGTTTTCCCCTAGGCCATTCTAGGTATTCGTTTCGCGCATCAGAGCTACGAAAATTTTGAGTTTCTCAAGCGTTTCTTACCCCCAAACTGCCATATCTCGCGAGCGGATTGACGAATCCGCAAAATTTCTGTTGCATCTGAAAGTAGAAACTCGCCCGATTACAACGGTATGCGTACTTTTCCCCTACGCCGATCTAATTATTCGTTTCGAGCATCAGAACTGCGAGAATTTTGAGTTTCTCAAGCGTTTCTTACCCCCAAACTGCCATATCTCGCGAACGGATTGACCAATCCGCAAAATTTCTGTTGCATCTGAAAGTAGAATCTCGCCCGATTACAACGGTATGCGTACTTTTCCCCTACGCCGTTCTAGTTATACGTTTCGAGCATCAGAACTGCGAAAATTTTGAGTTTCTCAAGCGTTTCTTACCTCCAAACTGCCATATCTCGCGAACGGATTGACCAATCCGCAAAATTTCTGTTGCATCTGAAAGTAGAAACTCGCCCGATTACAACGGTATGCGTACTTTTCCCCTAGGCCGTTTTAGTTATTCGTTTCGAGCATCAGAACTGAGAAAATTTTGAGTTTCTCAAGGGTTTCTTTCCTCCAAACTGCCATATCTGGCGAACGGATTGACCAATCCGCAAAATTTCTGTTGCATCTGAAAATAAAAACTCGCCCGATTACAACGGTATGCGTAGTTTTCCCCTAGGCCGTTCTAGTTATTCGTTTCGAGCATCAGAACTGCGAAAATTTTGAGTTTCTCATGCGTTTCTTACCTCAAAACTGCCATATCTCGCGAACGGATTGACCAATCCGCAAAATTTCTGTTGCATCTGAAAGTAGAAACTCGCCCGATTACAACGGTATGCGTACTTTTCCCCTAGGCCGTTTTAGTTATTCGTTTCGAGCATCAGAACTGAGAAAATTTTGAGTTTCTCAAGGGTTTCTTTCCTCCAAACTGCCATATCTGGCGAACGGATTGACCAATCCGCAAAATTTCTGTTGCATCTGAAAATAAAAACTCGCCCGATTACAACGGTATGCGTAGTTTTCCCCTAGGCCGTTCTAGTTATTAATTTCGAGCATCAGAACTGCGAAAATTTTGAGTTTTTCAAGCATTTCTTACCTGAAAAATTGCAATATCTCGCGAACGGATTGACCAATCCGCAAAATTTCTGTTGCATCTGAATGTAGAAACTCGCCCCATTACAACGGTATGAGTAGTTTTCCACTGGGCCGTTCTAGTTATTAGTTTCGAGCATCAGAACTGCGAAAATTTTGAGTTTTTCAAGCGTTTCTTACATCAAAACTGCCATATCTCGCGAACGGATTGACCAATCCCCAAAATTTCTGTTGCATCTGAAAGTAGAAACTAGCCCCATTACAACGGTGTGAGTAGTTTTCCACTGGGCCGCTCTAGTTATTAGTTTCGAGCATCAGAATTGCGAAAATTTTGAGTTTCTCAAGCGTTTCTTCCCTCAAAACTGCCATATCTCGCGAACGAATTGACCAATCCGCAAAATTTCTGTTGCATCTGAAGGTAGAAACTCGCCCCATTACAACGGTATGAGTAGTTTCCCACTAGGGCGTTCTAGTTATTAATTTCGAGCATCAGAACTGCGAAAATTTTGAGTTTTTCAAGCGTTTCTTACATCAAAACTGCCATATCTCGCGAACGGATTGACCAATCCGCAAAATTTCTGTTGCATCTGAAAGTAGAAACTCGCCCCATTACAACGGTATGAGTAGTTTTCCCCTAGGCCGTTCTAGTTATTCGTTTCGAGCATCAGAACTGCGAAAATTTTGAGTTTTTCAAGCGTTTCTTACCTCAAAACTGCCATATCTCGCGAACGGATTGACCAATCCGCAAAATTTCTGTTGCATCTGAAAGTAGAAACTCGCCCCATTACAACGGTATGAGTAGTTTTCCCCTAGGCCGTTCTAGTTATTCGTTTCGAGCATCAGAACTGCGAAAATTTTGAGTTTTTCAAGCATTTCTTACCTGAAAAATTGCAATATCTCGCGAACGGATTGACCAATCCGCAAAATTTCTGTTGCATCTGAATGTAGAAACTCGCCCCATTACAACGGTATGAGTAGTTTTCCACTGGGCCGTTCTAGTTATTAGTTTCGAGCATCAGAACTGCGAAAATTTTGAGTTTTTCAAGCGTGTCTTACATCAAAACTGCCATATCTCGCGAACGGATTGACCAATCCCCAAAATTTCTGTTGCATCTGAAAGTAGAAACTAGCCCCATTACAACGGTGTGAGTAGTTTTCCACTGGGCCGTTCTAGTTATTAGTTTCGAGCATCAGAATTGCGAAAATTTTGAGTTTCTCAAGCGTTTCTTACCTCAAAACTGCCATATCTCGCGAACGGATTGACCAATCCGCAAAATTTCTGTTGCATCTGAAAGTAGAAACTCGCCCCATTACAACGGTATGAGTAGTTTTCCACTAGGCCGTTCTAGTTATTCGTTTCGAGCATCAGAACTGCGAAAATTTTGAGTTTCTCAAGCGTTTCTTACCTCCAAACTGCCATATCTCGCGAATGGATTGACCAGTCCGCAAAATTTCTGTTGCATCTGAAAGTGGAATCTCGCCCGATTACAACGGTATGCGTACTTTTCCCCTACGCCGTTCTAGTTATTCGTTTCGAGCATCAGAACTGCGAAAATTTTGAGTTTCTCAAGCGTTTCTTACCTCCAAACTGCCATATCTCGCGAACGGAGTGACCAATCCGCAAAATTTCAGTTGCATCTGAAAGTGGAAACTCGCCCGATTACAACGGTGTGCGTACTTTTCCCCTAGGCCGTTCTAGTTATTCGTTTCGAGCATCAGAACTGCGAAAATTTTGAGTTTCTCAAGCGTTTCTTACCTCCAAACTGCCATATCTCGCGAACGGATTGACCAGTCCGCAAAATTTCTGTTGCATCTGAAAGTGGAATCTCGCCCGATTACAACGGTATGCGTACTTTTCCCCTACGCCGTTCTAGTTATTCGTTTCGAGCATCAGAACTGCGAAAATTTTGAGTTTCCCAAGCGTTTCTTACCTCCAAACTGCCATATCTCGCGAACGGATTGACCAATCCGCAAAATTTGTGTTGCATGTGAAAGTAGAAACTCGCCCGATTACAACGGTATGCGTACTTTTCCCCTAGGCCGTTCTAGTTATTCGTTTCGAGCATCAGAACTGCGAAAATTTTGAGTTTCTCAAGCGTTTCTTACATCCAAACTGCCATATCTCGCGAACGGATTGACCAATCCGCAAAATTTCTGTTGCATCTGAAAGTAGAAACTCGCCCGACTACAACGGTATGCGTACTTTTCCCCTAGGCCGTTCTTGTTATTCGTTTCGAGCATCAGAACTGAGAAAATTTTGAGTTTCTCAAGGGTTTCTTACCTCCAAACTGCCATATCTGGCGAACGGATTGACCAATCCGCAAAATTTCTGTTGCATCTGAAAGTGGAAGCTCGCCCGATTACAACGGTGTGCGTACTTTTCCCCTAGGCCGTTCTAGTTATTCGTTTCGAGCATCAGAACTGCGAAAATTTTGAGTTTCTCAAGCGTTTCTTACCTCCAAACTGCCATATCTCGCGAACGGATTGACCAATCCGCAAAATTTGTGTTGCATGTGAAAGTAGAAACTCGCCCGATTACAACGGTATGCGTACTTTTCCCCTAGGCCGTTCTAGTTATTCGTTTCGAGCATCAGAACTGCGAAAATTTTGAGTTTCTCAAGCGTTTCTTACATCCAAACTGCCATATCTCGCGAACGGATTGACCAATCCGCAAAATTTCTGTTGCATCTGAAAGTAGAAACTCGCCCGATTACAACGGTATGTGTAGTTTTCCCCTAGGCCATTCTAGGTATTCGTTTCGCGCATCAGAGCTACGAAAATTTTGAGTTTCTCAAGCGTTTCTTGCCCCCAAACAGCCATATCTCGCGAGCAGATTGACGAATCCGCAAAATTTCTGTTGCATCTGAATGTAGAAACTCGCCCGATTACAACGGTATGCGTACTTTTCCCCTACGCCGTTCTAGTTATTCGTTTCGAGCATCAGAACTGCGAAAATTTTGAGTTTCTCAAGCGTTTCTTACCTCCAAACTGCCGTATCTCGCGAACGGATTGACCAATCCGCAAAATTTCTGTTGCATCTGAAAGTAGAAACTCGCCCGATTACAACGGTATGTGTAGTTTTCCCCTAGGCCATTCTAGGTATTCATTTCGCGCAACAGAGCTACGAAAATTTTGAGTTTCTCAAGCGTTTCTTACCCCCAAACTGCCATATCTCGCGAGCGGATTGACGAATCCGCAAAATTTCTGTTGCATCTGAAAGTAGAAACTCGCCCTATTACAACGGTATGCGTACTTTTCCCCTACGCCGATCTAGTTATTCGTTTCGAGCATCAGAACTGCGAAAATTTTGAGTTTCTCAAGCGTTTCTTACCCCCAAACTGCCATATCTCGCGAACGGATTGACCAATCCGCAAAATTTCTGTTGCATCTGAAAGTAGAAACTCGCCCGATTACAACGGTATGCGTACTTTTCCCCTTGGCCGTTCTAGTTATTCGTTTCGAGCATCAGAACTGCGAAAATTTTGAGTTTCTCAAGCGTTTCTTACATCCAAACTGCCATATCTCGCGAACGGAGTGACAAATCCGCAAAATTTCTGTTGCATCTGAAAGTAGAAACTCGCCCGATTACAACGGTATGTGTAGTTTTCCCCTAGGCCATTCTAGGTATTCGTTTCGCGCATCAGAGCTACGAAAATTTTGAGTTTCTCAAGCGTTTCTTACCCCCAAACTGCCATATCTCGCGAGCGGATTGACGAATCCGCAAAATTTCTGTTGCATCTGAAAGTAGAAACTCGCCCGATTACAACGGTATGCGTACTTTTCCCCTACGCCGATCTAATTATTCGTTTCGAGCATCAGAACTGCGAGAATTTTGAGTTTCTCAAGCGTTTCTTACCCCCAAACTGCCATATCTCGCGAACGGATTGACCAATCCGCAAAATTTCTGTTGCATCTGAAAGTAGAATCTCGCCCGATTACAACGGTATGCGTACTTTTCCCCTACGCCGTTCTAGTTATACGTTTCGAGCATCAGAACTGCGAAAATTTTGAGTTTCTCAAGCGTTTCTTACCTCCAAACTGCCATATCTCGCGAACGGATTGACCAATCCGCAAAATTTCTGTTGCATCTGAAAGTAGAAACTCGCCCGATTACAACGGTATGCGTACTTTTCCCCTAGGCCGTTTTAGTTATTCGTTTCGAGCATCAGAACTGAGAAAATTTTGAGTTTCTCAAGGGTTTCTTTCCTCCAAACTGCCATATCTGGCGAACGGATTGACCAATCCGCAAAATTTCTGTTGCATCTGAAAATAAAAACTCGCCCGATTACAACGGTATGCGTAGTTTTCCCCTAGGCCGTTCTAGTTATTCGTTTCGAGCATCAGAACTGCGAAAATTTTGAGTTTCTCATGCGTTTCTTACCTCAAAACTGCCATATCTCGCGAACGGATTGACCAATCCGCAAAATTTCTGTTGCATCTGAAAGTAGAAACTCGCCCGATTACAAAGGTATGCGTACTTTTCCCCTAGGCCGTTCTAGTTATTCGTTTCGAGCATCAGAACTGCGAAAATTTTGAGTTTCTCAAGCGTTTCTTACCTCCAAACTGCCATATCTCGCGAACGGAGTGACCAATCCGCAAAATTTCTGTTGCATCTGAAAGTAGAAACTCGCCCGATTACAACGGTATGCGTACTTTTCCCCTAGGCCGTTCTAGTTATTCGTTTCGAGCATCAGAACTGCGAAAATTTGAGTTTCTCAAGCGTTTCTTACCTCCAAACTGCCATATCTCGCGAATGGATTGACCAGTCCGCAAAATTTCTGTTGCATCTGAAAGTGGAAACTCGCCCGATTACAACGGTATGCGTACTTTTCCCCTACGCCGTTCTAGTTATTCGTTGCGAGCATCAGAACTGCGAAAATTTTGAGTTTCTCAAGCGTTTCTTACCTCCAAACTGCCATATCTGGCGAACGGATTGACCAATCCGCAAAATTTCTGTTGCATCTGAAAATAAAAACTCGCCCGATTACAACGGTATGCGTAGTTTTCCCCTAGGCCGTTCTAGTTATTCGTTTCGAGCATCAGAACTGCGAAAATTTTGAGTTTCTCATGCGTTTCTTACCTCCAAACTGCCATATCTCGCGAACGGATTGACCAATCCGCAAAATTTCTGTTGCATCTGAAAGTAGAAACTCGCCCGATTACAAAGGTATGCGTACTTTTCCCCTAGGCCGTTCTAGTTATTCGTTTCGAGCATCAGAACTGCGAAAATTTTGAGTTTCTCAAGCGTTTCTTACCTCCAAACTGCCATATCTTGCGAACGGTATGACGAATCCGAAAAATTTCTGTTGCATCTGAAAGTAGAAACTCGCCCGATTACAACGGTATGCGTACTTTTCCCCTAGGCCGTTCTAGTTATTCGTTTCGAGCATCAGAACTGCGAAAATTTTGAGTTTATCAAGCGTTTCTTACCTCCAAACTGCCATATCTCGCGAATGGATTGACCAGTCCGCAAAATTTCTGTTGCATCTGAAAGTGGAATCTCGCCCGATTACAACGGTATGCGTACTTTTCCCCTACGCCGTTCTAGTTATTCGTTTCGAGCATCAGAACTGCGAAAATTTTGAGTTTCTCAAGCGTTTCTTACCTCCAAACTGCCATATCTCGCGAACGGAGTGACCAATCCGCAAAATTTCTGTTGCATCTGAAAGTGGAAACTCGCCCGATTACAACGGTGTGCGTACTTTTCCCCTACGCCGTTCTAGTTATTCGTTTCGAGCATCAGAACTGCGAAAATTTTGAGTTTCTCAAGCGTTCCTTAACTCCAAACTGCCATATCTCGCGAACGGAGTGACCAATCCGCAAAATTTCTGTTGCATCTGAAAGTGGAAACTCGCCCGATTACAACGGTGTGCGTAGTTTTCCCCTAGGCCGTTCTAGTTATTCGTTTCGAGCATCAGAACTGCGAAAATTTTGAGTTTCTCAAGCGTTTCTTACCTCCAAACTGCCATATCTCGCGAATGGATTGACCAGTCCGCAAAATTTCTGTTGCATCTGAAAGTGGAATCTCGCCCGATTACAACGGTATGCGTACTTTTCCCCTACGCCGTTCTAGTTATTCGTTTCGAGCATCAGAACTGCGAAAATTTTGAGTTTCTCAAGCGTTTCTTACCTCCAAACTGCCATATCTCGCGAACGGAGTGACCAATCCTCAAAATTTCAGTTGCATCTGAAAGTGGAAACTCGCCCGATTACAACGGTGTGCGTACTTTTCCCCTAGGCCGTTCTAGTTATTCGTTTCGAGCATCAGAACTGCGAAAATTTTGAGTTTCTCAAGCGTTTCTTACCTCCAAACTGCCATATCTCGCGAACGGATTGACCAGTCCGCAAAATTTCTGTTGCATCTGAAAGTGGAATCTCGCCCGATTACAACGGTATGCGTAGTTTTCCCCTACGCCGTTCTAGTTATTCGTTTCGAGCATCAGAACTGCGAAAATTTTGAGTTTCTCAAGCGTTTCTTACCTCCAAACTGCCATATCTCGCGAACGGATTGACCAATCCGCAAAATTTCTGTTGCATCTGAAAGTAGAAACTCGCCCGATTACAACGGTATGCGTACTTTTCCCCTTGGCCGTTCTAGTTATTCGTTTGGAGCATCAGAACTGCGAAAATTTTGAGTTTCTCAAGCGTTTCTTACCTCCAAACTGCCATATCTCGCGAACGGATTGACCAATCCGCAAAATATCTGTTGCATCTGAAAGTAGAAACTCGCCCGATTACAACGGTATGCGTACTTTTCCCCTAGACCGTTCTAGTTATTCGTTTCGAGCATCAGAACTGCGAAAATTTTGAGTTTCTCAAGCGTTTCTTACCTCCAAACTGCCATATCTCGCGAACGGATTGACCAATCCGCAAAATTTCTGTTGCATCGGAAAGTAGAAACTCGCCCGATTACAAGGGTATCTGTAGTTTTCCCCTTGGCCATTCTAGGTATTCGTTTCGCGCATCAGAGCTACGAAAATTTTGAGTTTCTCAAGCGTTTCTTACCCCCAAACTGCCATATCTCGCGAGCAGATTGACGAATCCGCAAAATTTCTGTTGCATCTGAAAGTAGAAACTCGCCCGATTACAACGGAATGCGTACTCTTCCCCGACGCCGATCTAGTTATTCGTTTCGAGCATCAGAACTGCGAAAATTTTGAGTTTCTCAAGCGTTTCTTACCCCCAAACTGCCATATCTCGCGAACGGATTGACGAATCCGCAAACTTTCCGTTGCATCTGAAAGTAGAAACTCGCCCGATTACAACGGTATGCGTACTTTTCCCCTACGCCGTTCTAGTTATTCGTTTCGAGCATCAGAACTGCGAAAATTTTGAGTTTCTCAAGCGTTTCTTACCCCCAAACTGCCATATCTCGCGAATGGATTGACCAGTCCGCAAAATTTCTGTTGCATCTGAAAGTGGAATCTCGCCCGATTACAACGCTATGCGTACTTTTCCCCTACGCCGTTCTAGTTATTCGTTTCGAGCATCAGAACTGCGAAAATTTTGAGTTTCTCAAGCGTTTCTTACCTCCAAACTGCCATATCTCGCGAACGGATTGACGAATCCGAAAAATTTCTGTTGCATCTGAAAGTAGAAACTCGCCCGATTACAACGCTATGCGTACTTTTCCCCTAGGCCGTTCTAGTTATTCGTTTCGAGCATCAGAACTGCGAAAATTTTGAGTTTCTCATGCGTTTCTTACATCCAAACAGCCATATCTCGCGAACGGATTGACCAATCCGCAAAATTTCTGTTGCATCGGAAAGTAGAAACTCGCCCGATTACAAGGGTATGTGTAGTTTTCCCCTTGGCCATTCTAGGTATTCGTTTCGCGCATCAGAGCTACGAAAATTTTGAGTTTCTCAAGCGTTTCTTACCCCCAAACTGCCATATCTCGCGAGCAGATTGACGAATCCGCAAAATTTCTGTTGCATCTGAAAGTAGAAACTCGCCCGATTACAACCGAATGCGTACTTTTCCCCGACGCCGATCTAGTTATTCGTTTCGAGCATCAGAACTGCGAAAATTTTGAGTTTCTCAAGCGTTTCTTACCTCCAAACTGCCATATCTCGCGAACTGATTGACGAATCCGAAAAATTTCTGTTGCATCTGAAAGTAGAAACTCGCCCGATTACAACGGTATGCGTACTTTTCCCCTAGGCCGTTCTAGTTATTCGTTTCGAGCATCAGAACTGCGAAAATTTTGAGTTTCTCAAGCGTTTCTTACCTCCAAACTGCCATATCTCGCGAACGGATTGACGAATCCGAAAAATTTCTGTTGCATCTGAAAGTAGAAACTCGCCCGATTACAACGGTATGCGTACTTTTCCCCTAGGCCGTTCTAGGTATTCGTTTCGCGCATCAGAGCTACGAAAATTTTGAGTTTCTCAAGCGTTTCTTACCCCCAAACTGCCATATCTCGCGAGCGGATTGACGAATCCGCAAAATTTCTGTTGCATCTGAAAGTAGAAGCTCGCCCGATTACAACGGTATGCGTACTTTTCCCCTACGCCGTTCTAGTTATTCGTTTCGAGCATCAGAACTGCAAAAATTTTGAGTTTCTCAAGCGTTTCTTTCCTCCAAACTGCCATATCTCGCGAACGGATTGACCAATCCGCAAAATTTCTGTTGCATCTGAAAGTAGAAACTCGCCCGATTACAACGGTATGTGTAGTTTTCCCCTAGGCCATTCTAGGTATTCGTTTCGCGCATCAGAGCTACGAAAATTTTGAGTTTCTCAAGCGTTTCTTACACCCAAACTGCCATATCTCGCGAGCGGATTGACGAATCCGCAAAATTTCTGTTGCATCTGAAAGTAGAAACTCGCCCGATTACAACGGTATGCGTACTTTTCCCCTACGCCGATCTATTTATTCGTTTCGAGCATCAGAACTGCGGAAATTTTGAGTTTCTCAAGCGTTTCTTACCCCCAAACTGCCATATCTCGCGAACGGATTGACGAATCCGCAAAATTTCTGTTGCATCTGAGAGTAGAAACTCGCCCGATTACAACGGTATGTGTAGTTTTCCCCTAGGCCATTCTAGGTATTCGTTTCGCGCATCAGAGCTACGAAAATTTTGAGTTTCTCAAGCGTTTCTTACCCCCAAACTGCCATATCTCATGAGCGGATTGACGAATCCGCAAAATTTCTGTTGCATCTGAAAGTAGAAACTCGCCCGATTACAACGGTATGCGTACTTTTCCCCCAGGCCGTTCTAGTTATTCGTTTCGAGCATCAGAGCTGCGAAAATTTTGAGTTTCTCAAGCGTTTCCTGCACAAACTTTTGTATGTTTCATCTTTCGAATAAATGTAAAATTAAACCCTCCACGGTAAATTTTATTCTTGAATTTATTAATGTTTCTAGGACGATTTCTTTCAGTATAAAGAGTGCTATAGGGGGGAAATTTGTATACATAATAATTATTGAGTATAAAATAATTTTTCTTTTATTAGGGGTTAATATATTAAATAAGGAAGAAGAGTTAATCTTTATAATTTTGAATATAAAAATTAAAATTAAAGAAATTAATGAATATAGAATGAAATATGTTAATAATGTATTTTTGTTAATTATTAATAAAATAACTATAATAGATGTTTGTATAACAGATGAATATCCTATAATTATTATGATTGAGTTTTTTGTTAAGCAAATGATAGGGGCAATAATTACATTAATTAGGCAAATAAAATAAATTTCATTATTAAATTTTAATATGAGTTCTATAATAATTATAGGGATTAATTCTATTAAAGTTATTATAAAGGATAGATTAATTCAATTTAATGAATAAATTAAAGAAATGAATCGAACATTTAAAGAGTACATCCCAATTTTTAAGATAAGTGAAAAAAAAAATTACCGTATATAAATAATTAGATTTATTTCCGATTCTGTGTAAATTATTATATATAGTAAATAGTATAAATAAAATTCTTCTGGAGGCTCAAGAGATTAAAAAATATATTAAATATGTGTTTAGAGTATTAGTGTCTAATTTAACTATAGATCAAATGATTTATAATAGAAATTATAAATATTACAATCATTTAATCGAAACGGAAAAACGGAGAAACGGAGAAACGATGAAACGAAGAAAGAAACGGAGAAACGGAGAAATAAATGGAGAAACGAAGAAATAAACGGAGAAACGAAGAAAGAAACGGAGAAACGAAGAAAGAAATGGAGAAACGAAGAAAGAAAGGGAGAAACGAAGAAAGAAACGGAGAAACGAAGAAAGAAACGGAGAAACGAAGAAAGAAACGGAGAAATGAAGAAAGAAACGAAGAAACGAAGAAAGAAACGGAGAAACGAAGAACTAAACCGAGAAACGCAGAAAGAAACGGAGAAACGAAGAAAGAAACAGAGAAACGAACAAAGAAACGCAGAAACGAAGAATGAAACGGAGAAACGAAGAAATAAACGGAGAAATGAAGAAAGAAACGGAGAAACAAAGAAAGAAACGGAGAAACGAAGAAAGAAACGGAGAAACGAAGAAAGTAACGGAGAAACGGAGAAATAAATGGAGAAACGAAGAAATAAACGTAGAAACGAAGAAAGGAACGGAGAAACAAAGAAAGAAACGGAGAAACGAACAAAGAAACGGAGAAACGAACAAAGAAACGGAGAAACGGAGAAAGAAACGGAGAAACGAACAAAGAACCGGAGAAACGAAGAAAGAAACCGAGTAATAAAGAAAGAAACGGAGAAATAAAGAAAGAAACGGAGAAACGAACAAAGAAACGGAGAAACGAAGAAAGAAACGGAGAACCGAAGAATGAAACGGAGAAACGAAGAAAGAAACGGAGAAATAAATGGAGAAACGAAGATATAAACGGAGAAACGAACAAAGAAACGGAGAAACGAACAAAGAAACGGAGAAACGAACAAAGAAACGGAGAAACGAAGAAAGAAACGGAGAAACAAAGAAAGAAACAGAGAAACGAAGAAAGAAACGGAGAAACGAACAAAGAAGCGGAAAAACGATGTTAGAAACGGAGAAACGGAGAAATAAATGTAGAAACGAAGAAATAAACGGAGAAACGAAGAAAGAAACGGAGTAACGAAGAAACGATGAAAGAAACCGAGAAACGAAGAAACGATGAAAGAAACGAAGAAAGGAAGAAAGAAACGGAGAAACGAAGTAAGAAACGGAGAAACAAAGAAAGAAACGGAGAAACGAAGAAAGAAACGGAGAGACGAACAAAGAAGCGGAGAAACGAAGATAGAAACGAAGAAACGGAGAAATAAATGGAGAAACGAAGAAATAAAAGGAGAAACGAAGAAAGAAACGGAGAAACGAAGAAACGATGAAAGAAACGGAGAAACGAAGAAAGAAACGGAGAAACGAAGAAAGAAACGGAGATACGAAGAAAGAAACGGAGAAACGAAGAAAGAAACGGAGAAATGAAGAAAGAAACGGAGAAACGGAGAAATAAACGGAGAAACGAAGAAAGAAACGGAGAAACGAAGAAAGAAACGGAGAAACGAACAAAGAAGCGGAGAAACGAAGATAGAAACGGAGAAACGGAGAAATAAATGGAGAAACGAAGAAAGAAACGGAGAAACGAAGAAAGAAACGGAGATACGAAGAAAGAAACGGAGAATCGGAGAAATAAATGGAGAATCGAAGAAAGAAACGGAGAAACGAACAAAGAAGCGGAGAAACGAACAAAGAAGCGGAGAAACGAAGATAGAAACGGAGAAACGGAGAAATAAATGGAGAAGCGAAGAAATAAACGGAGAAACGAAGAAAGAAACGGTGTAACGAAGAAACGATGAAAGAAACGGAGAAACGAAGAAAGAAACGGAGATACGAAGAAAGAAACGGAGAAACGAAAAAAGAAACGGAGAAACGAAGAAAGAAACGGAGAAACGGAGAAATAAATGGAGAAACGACGAAATAAACGGAGAAACGAACAAGGAAACGGAGAAACGAAGAAAGAAACGGAGAAACGAAGAAAGAAACGGAGACACGAAGAAAGAAACGGAGAAACGAAGAAAGAAACGAAGAAACGAAGAAAGAAACGGAGATACGAAGAAAGAAACGGAGAAACGAACAAAGAAACGGAGAAACGAAGAAAGAAACGGAGAAACGTAGAAATAAATGGAGAAACGACGAAATAAACGGAGAAACGAACAAGGAAACGGAGAAACGAAGAAAGAAACGGAGAAACGAAGAAAGAAACGGAGACACGAAGAAAGAAACGGAGAAACGAAGAAAGAAACGGAGATACGAAGAAAGAAACGGAGAAACGAAGAAAGAAACGGAGAAACGAAGAAAGAAACGGAGAAACGAAGAAAGAAACGGAGAAAAAAAGAAAGAAAGGGAGAAACGAAGAAAGAAACGGAGAAACGAAGAAAGAAACTGAGAAACGAAGAAAGAAACGGAGAATCGGAGAAATAAATGGAGAATCGAAGAAAGAAACGGAGAAACGAACAAAGAAGCGGAGAAACGAAGATAGAAACGGAGAAACGAAGAAAGAAGCGTAGAAACGAAGAAAGAAACGGAGATACGAAGAAAGAAACGGAGATACGAAGAAAGAAACCGAGAAACGAACAAAGAGACGGAGAAACGAAGAAAGAAACGGAGAAACGGAGAAATAAACGGAGAAACGAAGAAAGAAACGGAAAAACGAACAAAGAAGCGGAGAAACGAAGATAGAAACGTAGAAACGGAGAAATAAATGGAGAAACGAAGAAATAAACGGAGAAACGAACAAGGAAACGGAGAAATAAACGGAGAAACGAACAAGGAAACGGAGAAACGAAGAAAGAAACGGAGAAATGAAGAAAGAAACGGAGTAACGAAGAAACGATGAAAGAAACGGAGAAACGAAGAAACGATGAAAGAAACGGAGAAACGAAGAAAGAAACGGAGAAACGAAGAAAGAAACGGAGAAACAAAGAAAGAAACGGAGAAACGAAGAAAGAAACGGAGAAACGAACAAAGAAGCGGAGAAACGAAGATAGAAACGGAGAAACGGAGAAATAAATGGAGAAGCGAAGAAATAAACGGAGAAACAAAGAAAGAAACGGAGTAACGAAGAAACGATGAAAGGAACGGAGAAACGAAGAAAGAAACGGAGAAACGAAGAAAGAAACGGAGATACGAAGAAAGAAACGGAGAAACGAAGAAAGAAACGCAGATACGAAGAAAAAAACCGAGAAACGAAGAAAGAAACGGAGAAACGAAGAATGAAACGGAGAAACGAAGAAAGAAACGGAGAAATAAATGGAGAAACGAACATATAAACGGAGAAACGAAGAAAGAAACGGAGAAACGAAGAAAGAAACGCAGATACCAAGAAAAAAACGGAGAAACGAAGAAAGAAACGGAGAAACGAAGAATGAAACGGAGAAACGAAGAAAGAAACGGAGAAATAAATGCTGAAACGAACATATAAACGGAGAAACGAAGAAAGAAACGGAGAAACGAAGAAAGTAACGGAGAAACGAAGAAAGAAACGGAGAAACAAAGAAAGAAACGGAGAAACGAAGAAAGAAACGGAGAAACGAAGAAAGAAACTGAGAAACGAAGAAAGAAACGGAGAATCGGAGAAATAAATGGAGAAACGAAGAAGGAAACAGAACAACGGAGAAATAAATGGAGAAACGAAGAAATAAACGGAGAAACGAACAAGGAAACGGAGAAACGAAGGAAGAAACGGAGAAACGAAGAAAGAAACGGAGAAACGAAGAAACAAACGGAGTTACGAAGGAAGAAACGGAGAAACGAACAAAGAAACCAAGAAACGGAGAAAGAAACGGAGAAACGAACAAAGAAACAGAGAAACGAAGAAAGAAACGGAGAAACGAACAAAGAAACGGAGAAACGAGCAAAGAAACGGAGAAACGAAGAAAGAAACGGAGAAACGGAGAAATAAGTGGAGAAACGAAGAAAGAAACGAAGAAACGAAGAAAGAAACGGAGAAATAAATGGAGAATCGAAGAAAGAAACCGAGAAGTGGAGAATGAAACGGAGAAACGAACAAAGAAACGGAGAAACGATGAAAGAAACGGAGAAACGAACAAAGAAACGAAGAAACGAACAAAGAAACGGAGAAACTAAGAAAGAAGCGGAGAAACGGAGAAATAAATGGAGAAACGAAGAAATAAACGGAGAAACGGAGAAATAAATGGAGAAACGAAGAAATAAACGGAGAAGCGAACAAGGAAACGGAGAAACGAAGAAAGAAACGGAGAAACGAAGAAAGAAACGGAGAAAGGAAGAAAGAAACGGAGATACGAAGAAAGAAACGGAGAAACGAACAAAGAAACGGAGAAACGGAGAAAGAAACGGAGAAACGAACAAAGAACCGGAGAAACGAAGAAAGAAACCGAGTAATAAAGAAAGAAACGGAGAAATAAAGAAAGAAACGGAGAAACGAACAAAGAAACGGAGAAACGAAGAAAGAAACGGAGAACCGAAGAATGAAACGGAGAAACGAAGAAAGAAACGGAGAAATAAATGGAGAAACGAAGATATAAACGGAGAAACGAACAAAGAAACGGAGAAACGAACAAAGAAACGGAGAAACGAACAAAGAAACGGAGAAACGAAGAAAGAAACGGAGAAACAAAGAAAGAAACAGAGAAACGAAGAAAGAAACGGAGAAACGAACAAAGAAGCGGAAAAACGATGTTAGAAACGGAGAAACGGAGAAATAAATGTAGAAACGAAGAAATAAACGGAGAAACGAAGAAAGAAACGGAGTAACGAAGAAACGATGAAAGAAACCGAGAAACGAAGAAACGATGAAAGAAACGAAGAAAGGAAGAAAGAAACGGAGAAACGAAGTAAGAAACGGAGAAACAAAGAAAGAAACGGAGAAACGAAGAAAGAAACGGAGAGACGAACAAAGAAGCGGAGAAACGAAGATAGAAACGAAGAAACGGAGAAATAAATGGAGAAACGAAGAAATAAAAGGAGAAACGAAGAAAGAAACGGAGAAACGAAGAAACGATGAAAGAAACGGAGAAACGAAGAAAGAAACGGAGAAACGAAGAAAGAAACGGAGATACGAAGAAAGAAACGGAGAAACGAAGAAAGAAACGGAGAAATGAAGAAAGAAACGGAGAAACGGAGAAATAAACGGAGAAACGAAGAAAGAAACGGAGAAACGAAGAAAGAAACGGAGAAACGAACAAAGAAGCGGAGAAACGAAGATAGAAACGGAGAAACGGAGAAATAAATGGAGAAACGAAGAAAGAAACGGAGAAACGAAGAAAGAAACGGAGATACGAAGAAAGAAACGGAGAATCGGAGAAATAAATGGAGAATCGAAGAAAGAAACGGAGAAACGAACAAAGAAGCGGAGAAACGAACAAAGAAGCGGAGAAACGAAGATAGAAACGGAGAAACGGAGAAATAAATGGAGAAGCGAAGAAATAAACGGAGAAACGAAGAAAGAAACGGTGTAACGAAGAAACGATGAAAGAAACGGAGAAACGAAGAAAGAAACGGAGATACGAAGAAAGAAACGGAGAAACGAAAAAAGAAACGGAGAAACGAAGAAAGAAACGGAGAAACGGAGAAATAAATGGAGAAACGACGAAATAAACGGAGAAACGAACAAGGAAACGGAGAAACGAAGAAAGAAACGGAGAAACGAAGAAAGAAACGGAGACACGAAGAAAGAAACGGAGAAACGAAGAAAGAAACGAAGAAACGAAGAAAGAAACGGAGATACGAAGAAAGAAACGGAGAAACGAACAAAGAAACGGAGAAACGAAGAAAGAAACGGAGAAACGTAGAAATAAATGGAGAAACGACGAAATAAACGGAGAAACGAACAAGGAAACGGAGAAACGAAGAAAGAAACGGAGAAACGAAGAAAGAAACGGAGACACGAAGAAAGAAACGGAGAAACGAAGAAAGAAACGGAGATACGAAGAAAGAAACGGAGAAACGAAGAAAGAAACGGAGAAACGAAGAAAGAAACGGAGAAACGAAGAAAGAAACGGAGAAAAAAAGAAAGAAAGGGAGAAACGAAGAAAGAAACGGAGAAACGAAGAAAGAAACTGAGAAACGAAGAAAGAAACGGAGAATCGGAGAAATAAATGGAGAATCGAAGAAAGAAACGGAGAAACGAACAAAGAAGCGGAGAAACGAAGATAGAAACGGAGAAACGAAGAAAGAAGCGTAGAAACGAAGAAAGAAACGGAGATACGAAGAAAGAAACGGAGATACGAAGAAAGAAACCGAGAAACGAACAAAGAGACGGAGAAACGAAGAAAGAAACGGAGAAACGGAGAAATAAACGGAGAAACGAAGAAAGAAACGGAAAAACGAACAAAGAAGCGGAGAAACGAAGATAGAAACGTAGAAACGGAGAAATAAATGGAGAAACGAAGAAATAAACGGAGAAACGAACAAGGAAACGGAGAAATAAACGGAGAAACGAACAAGGAAACGGAGAAACGAAGAAAGAAACGGAGAAATGAAGAAAGAAACGGAGTAACGAAGAAACGATGAAAGAAACGGAGAAACGAAGAAACGATGAAAGAAACGGAGAAACGAAGAAAGAAACGGAGAAACGAAGAAAGAAACGGAGAAACAAAGAAAGAAACGGAGAAACGAAGAAAGAAACGGAGAAACGAACAAAGAAGCGGAGAAACGAAGATAGAAACGGAGAAACGGAGAAATAAATGGAGAAGCGAAGAAATAAACGGAGAAACAAAGAAAGAAACGGAGTAACGAAGAAACGATGAAAGGAACGGAGAAACGAAGAAAGAAACGGAGAAACGAAGAAAGAAACGGAGATACGAAGAAAGAAACGGAGAAACGAAGAAAGAAACGCAGATACGAAGAAAAAAACCGAGAAACGAAGAAAGAAACGGAGAAACGAAGAATGAAACGGAGAAACGAAGAAAGAAACGGAGAAATAAATGGAGAAACGAACATATAAACGGAGAAACGAAGAAAGAAACGGAGAAACGAAGAAAGAAACGCAGATACCAAGAAAAAAACGGAGAAACGAAGAAAGAAACGGAGAAACGAAGAATGAAACGGAGAAACGAAGAAAGAAACGGAGAAATAAATGCTGAAACGAACATATAAACGGAGAAACGAAGAAAGAAACGGAGAAACGAAGAAAGTAACGGAGAAACGAAGAAAGAAACGGAGAAACAAAGAAAGAAACGGAGAAACGAAGAAAGAAACGGAGAAACGAAGAAAGAAACTGAGAAACGAAGAAAGAAACGGAGAATCGGAGAAATAAATGGAGAAACGAAGAAGGAAACAGAACAACGGAGAAATAAATGGAGAAACGAAGAAATAAACGGAGAAACGAACAAGGAAACGGAGAAACGAAGGAAGAAACGGAGAAACGAAGAAAGAAACGGAGAAACGAAGAAACAAACGGAGTTACGAAGGAAGAAACGGAGAAACGAACAAAGAAACCAAGAAACGGAGAAAGAAACGGAGAAACGAACAAAGAAACAGAGAAACGAAGAAAGAAACGGAGAAACGAACAAAGAAACGGAGAAACGAGCAAAGAAACGGAGAAACGAAGAAAGAAACGGAGAAACGGAGAAATAAGTGGAGAAACGAAGAAAGAAACGAAGAAACGAAGAAAGAAACGGAGAAATAAATGGAGAATCGAAGAAAGAAACCGAGAAGTGGAGAATGAAACGGAGAAACGAACAAAGAAACGGAGAAACGATGAAAGAAACGGAGAAACGAACAAAGAAACGAAGAAACGAACAAAGAAACGGAGAAACTAAGAAAGAAGCGGAGAAACGGAGAAATAAATGGAGAAACGAAGAAATAAACGGAGAAACGGAGAAATAAATGGAGAAACGAAGAAATAAACGGAGAAGCGAACAAGGAAACGGAGAAACGAAGAAAGAAACGGAGAAACGAAGAAAGAAACGGAGAAAGGAAGAAAGAAACGGAGATACGAAGAAAGAAACGGAGAATCGGAGAAATAAATGGAGAATCGAAGAAATAATCGGAGAAACGAACAAAGAAACGGAGAAACGAAGAAAGAAACGGAGAAACGGAGAAATAAATGGAGAAACGAAGAAATAAACGGAGAAACGAAGAAAGAAACGGAGGAACGGAGAAATAAACGGAGAAACGAAGAAACAAACGGAGAAACGAAGAAAGAAACGGAGAAACGAACAAAGAAGCGGAGAAACGAAGATAGAAACGGAGAAACGGAGAAATAAATGTAGAAACGAAGAAATAAACGGAGAAACGAAAAAGGAAACGGAGAAACGAAGAAAGAAACGGAGAAACGAAGAAAGAAACGGAGACACGAAGAAAGAAACGAAGAAACGAAGAAAGAAACGGAGATACGAAGAAAGAAACGGAGAAACGAACAAAGAAACGAAGAAACGAACAGAGAAACGGAGAAACGAAGAAAGAAACGGAGAAACGGAGAAATAAATGGAGAAACGAAGAAATAAACGGAGTAACGGAGAAATAAACGGCGAAACTGAGAAATAAATGGAGAAACGAAAAAATAAACGGAGAAACGGAGAAATAAATGGAGAAACGAAGAAATAAACGGAGAAACGAACAAAGAAACAGAGAAACGAAGAAAGAAACGGAGAAACGAAAAAAGAAACGGAGAAACGAAGAAAGAAACGGAGAAACGAACAAAGAAACGGAGAAACGAACAAAGAAACGGAGAAACGATGAAAGAAACGGAGAAACGAACAAAGAAGCGGAGAAACAAAGAAAGAAACGGAGAAACAAAGAAAGAAACGGAGAAACGGAGAAAGAAACGGAGAAACGAAGAAAGAAACTGAGAAACGCAGAAAGAAACGGAGAATCGGAGAAATAAATGGAGAATCGAAGAAATAAACGGAGAAACGAACAAAGAAACGGAGAAACGAAGAAAGAAACGGAGAAACGAAAAAAGAAACGGAGAAACGAAGAAAGAAACGGAGAAACGAAGAAAGAAACGAAGAAACGAACAGAGAAACGGAGAAACGAAGAAAGAAACGGAGAAACGGAGAAATAAATGGAGAAACGAAGAAATAAACGGAGAAACGGAGAAATAAATGGAGAAACGAAGATATAAACGGAGAAACGAACAAAGAAACGGAGAAACGAACAAAGAAACGGAGAAACGAAGAAAGAAACGGAGAAACGAAAAAAGAAACGGAGAAACGAAGAAAGAAACGGAGAAACGAACAAAGAAACGGAGAATAGAACATAGAAACGGAGAAACGAACAAAGAAACGGAGAAACGAAAAAAGAAACGGAGAAATGAAGAAAGAAACGAAGAAACGAAGAAAGAAACGGAGAAATAAATGGAGAATCGAAGAAAGAAACCGAGAAATGGAGAATGAAACGGAGAAACGAACAAAGAAACGGAGAAACGATGAAAGAAACGGAGAAACGAACAAAGAAGCGGAGAAACAAAGAGATAAACCGAGAAACGGAGAAAGATACGGAGAAACGAAGAAAGAAACGGAGAAACGAAGAAAGAAACGGAGAAACGAAGAAAGAAACGGAGAAACGAACAAAGAAACGGAGAAACGGAGAAATAAATGGAGAAACGAAGAAATAAACGGAGAAACGGAGAAATAAATGGAGAAACGAAGAAATAAACGGAGAAACAATGAAAGAAACGGAGAAACGAAGAAAGAAACGGAGAAACGAAGAAAGAAACTGAGAAACGAAGAAAGAAACGGAGAATCGGAGAAATAAATGGAGAAACGAAGAAGGAAACGGAGCAACGGAGAAATAAATTGAGAAACGAAGAAATAAACGGAGAAACGAACAAGGAAACGGAGAAACGAAGAAAGAAACAGAGAAACGAAGAAAGAAACGGAGAAACGAAGAAACAAACGGAGTTACGAAGAAAGTAACGGAGAAACGAACAAAGAAACGGAGAAACGAACAAAGAAACGGAGAAACGAAGAAAGAAACGGAGAAACGAAGAAAGAAGCGGAGAAACGAAGAAATAAACCGAGAAATGGAGAAAGAAACGGAGAAACGAAGAAAGAAACGGAGAAACGAAGAAAGAAACGGGGAAACGAAGAAAGAAACGGAGAAACGAAGAAAGAAACGGAGAAGCAATGAAAGAAACGGAGAAACGAAGAAAGAAACGGAGAAACGAAGAAAGAAACTGAGAAACGAAGAAAGAAACGGAGAATCGGAGAAATAAATGGAGAAACGAAGAAGGAAACGGAGCAACGGAGAAATAAATTGAGAAACGAAGAAATAAACGGAGAAACGAACAAGGAAACGGAGAAACGAAGAAAGAAACAGAGAAACGAAGAAAGAAACGGAGAAATAAATGGAGAAACGAAGAAATAAACCGAGAAACGGAGAATGAAACGGAGAAACGAAGAAAGAAACGGAGAAACGAAGAAAGAAACGGAGAAACGGAGAAATAAATGGAGAAACGAAGAAATAAACGGAGAAACGAATTAGGAAACGGAGAAACGAACAAAGAAACGGAGAAACGAACAAAGAAGCGGAGAAACGAAGATAGAAACGGAGAAACGGAGATATAAACGGAGAAACGGAGAAATAAATGTAGAAACGAAGAAATAAACGGAGAAACGAACAAGGAAACGGAGAAACGAAGAAAGAAACGGAGAAACGAAGAAAGAAACGGAGACACGAAGAAAGAAACGAAGAAACGAAGAAAGAAACGGAGATACGAAGAAAGATACGGAGAAACGAAGAAATGATGAAAGAAACGGGGAAACGAAGAAAGAAACGGAGAAACGAAGAAAGAAACGGAGACACGAAGAAAGAAACGAAGAAACGAAGAAAGAAACGGAGATACGAAGAAAGAAACGGAGAAACGAAGAAACTATGAAAGAAACGGGGAAACGAAGAAAGAAACGGAGAAACGAAGAAAGAAACGGAGAAACGAAGAAAGAAACGGAGAAACGGAGAAAGAAACGGAGAAACGAAGAAAGAAACTGAGAAACGAAGAAAGAAACGGAGAATCGGAGAAATAAATGGAGAATCGAAGATATAAACGGAGAAACGAACAAAGAAACGGAGAAACGAAGAAAGAAACGGAGAAACGAAAAAAGAAACGGAGAAACGAAGAAAGAAACGGAGAAACGAACAAAGAAACGAAGAAACGAACAGAGAAACGGAGAAACGAAGAAAGAAACGGAGAAACGGAGAAATAAATGGATAAACGAAGAAATAAACGGAGAAACGGAGAAATAAATGGAGAAACGAAGAAATAAACGGAGAAACGAACAAAGAAACGGAGAAAAGAAGAAAGAAACGGAGAAACGGAGAAATAAACGGAGAAACGAAGAAAGAAACGGAGAAACGAAGAAAGAAACGTAGAAACGAACAAAGAAGCGGAGAAACGAAGAAATAAACCGAGAAACGGAGAAAGAAACGGAGAAACGAACAAAGAAACGGAGAAACGGAGAAATAAGTGGAGAAACGAAGAAAGAAAAGAAGAAACGAAGAAAGAAACGGAGAAATAAATGGAGAATCGAAGAAAGAAACCGAGAAATGGAGAATGAAACGGAGACACGAACAAAGAAACGGAGAAACGATGAAAGAAACGGAGAAACGAACAAAGAAACGAAGAAACGAACAAAGAAACGGAGAAACTAAGAAAGAAACGGAGAAACGGAGAAATAAATGGAGAAACGAAGAAATAAACGGAGAAACGGAGAAATAAATGAAGAAACGAAGAAATAAACGGAGAAGCGAACAAGGAAACGGAGAAACGAAGAAAGAAACGGAGAAACGAAGAAAGAATCGGAGAAACGAAGAAAGAAACGGAGAAACGGAGAAATAAACGGAGAAACGAAGAAAGAAACGGAGAAACGAAGAAAGAAACGGAGAAACGAACAAAGAAGCGGAGAAACGAAGATAGAAACGGAGAAACGGAGAAATAAATGGAGAAACGAAGAAATAAACGGAGAAACGAACAAGGAAACGGAGAAACGAAGAAAGAAACGGAGAAACGAAGAAAGAAGCGGAGAAACGAAGAAATAAACCGAGAAACGGAGAAAGAAACGGAGAAACGAACAAAGAAACGGAGAAACGAAGAAAGAAACGGGGAAACGAAGAAAGAAACGGAGAAACGAAGAAAGAAACTGAGAAACGAAGAAAGAAACGGAGAATCGGAGAAATAAATGGAGAAACGAAGAAGGAAACGGAGCAACGGAGAAATAAATGGAGAAACGAAGAAATAAACGGAGAAACGAACAAGGAAACGGAGAAACGAAGAAAGAATCGGAGAAACGAAGAAAGAAACGGAGAAACGCAGAAACAAACGGAGTTACGAAGAAAGAAACGGAGAAACGAACAAAGAAACGGAGAAACGAAGAAAGAAACGGAGAAACGGAGAAACGGAGAAATAAACGGAGAAACGAAGAAAGGAACGGAGAAACGAAGAAAGAAACGGAGAAACGGAGAAATAAACGGAGAAACGAAGAAAGAAACGGAGAAATGAAGAAAGAAACGGAGAAACGAACAAAGAAGCGGAGAAACGAAGATAGAAACGGAGAAACGGAGAAATAAATGTAGAAACGAAGAAATAAACGGAGAAACGAACAAGGAAACGCAGAAACGAAGAAAGAAACGGAGAAAAAAAGAAAGAAACGGAGACACGAAGAAAGAAACGAAGAAACGAAGAAAGAAACGGAGATACGAAGAAAGAAACGGAGAAACGAAGAAACGATGAAAAAACGGGGAAACGAAGAAAGAAACGGAGAAACGAAGAAAGAAACGGAGAAACAAAGAAAGAAACGGAGAAACGGAGAAAGAAACGGAGAAACGAAGAAAGAAACTGAGAAACGAAGAAAGAAACGGAGAATCGGAGAAATAAATGGAGAATCGAAGAAATAAACGGAGAAACGAACAAAGAAACGGAGAAACGAAGAAAGAAACGGAGAAACGAAAAAAGAAACGGAGAAACGAACAGAGAAACGGAGAAACGAAGAAAGAAACGGAGAAACGGAGAAATAAATGGAGAAACGAAGAAATAAAGGGAAACGGAGAAATAAATGGAGAAACGAAGAAATAAACGGAGAAACGAACAAAGAAACGGAGAAAAGAAGAAAGAAACGGAGAATCGGAGAAATAAATGGAGAAACGAAGAAGGAAACGGAGCAACGGAGAAATAAATTGAGAAACGAAGAAATAAACGGAGAAACGAACAAGGAAACGGAGAAGCGAAGAAAGAATCGGAGAAACGAAGAAAGAAACGGAGAAACGGAGAAAGAAACGGAGAAACGAAGAAAGAAACTGAGAAACGAAGAAAGAAACGGAGAATCGGAGAAATAAATGGAGAATCGAAGAAATAAACGGAGAAACGAACAAAGAAACGGAGAAACGAAGAAAGAAACGGAGAAACGAAAAAAGAAACGGAGAAACGAACAGAGAAACGGAGAAACGAAGAAAGAAACGGAGAAACGGAGAAATAAATGGAGAAACGAAGAAATAAAGGGAAACGGAGAAATAAATGGAGAAACGAAGAAATAAACGGAGAAACGAACAAAGAAACGGAGAAAAGAAGAAAGAAACGGAGAATCGGAGAAATAAATGGAGAAACGAAGAAGGAAACGGAGCAACGGAGAAATAAATTGAGAAACGAAGAAATAAACGGAGAAACGAACAAGGAAACGGAGAAGCGAAGAAAGAATCGGAGAAACGAAGAAAGAAACGGAGAAACGAAGAAACAAACGGAGAAACGGAGAAATAAACGGAGAAACGAAGAAAGGAACGGAGAAACGAAGAAAGAAACGGAGAAACGAACAAACAAGCGGAGAAACAAAGAAATAAACCGAGAAACGGAGAAAGAAACGGAGAAACGGAGAAACGAACAATGAAACGGAGAAACGAACAAAGAAACGGAGAAACGAACAAAGAAACGGAGAAACGACGAAAGAAACGGAGAAACGGAGAAATAAGTGGAGAAACGAAGAAAGAACCGAAGAAACGAAGAAAGAAACGGAGAAATAAATGGAGAATCGAAGAAAGAAACCGAGAAATGGAGAATGAAACGGAGACACGAACAAAGAAACGGAGAAACGATGAAAGAAACGGAGAAACGTACAAAGAAACGATGAAACGAACAAAGAAACGTAGAAACTAAGAAAGAAACGGAGAAACGGAGAAATAAATGGAGAAACGAAGAAATAAACGGAGAAGCGAACAAGGAAACAGAGAAACGAAGAAAAAAATGGAGAAACGAAGAAAGAAACGGAGAAACGAAGAAAGAAACGGAGATACGAAGAAAGAAACGGAGAAACGAAGAAAGAAACGGAGAAACGAAGAAAGAAACGGAGAAACGGAGAAATAAACGGAGAAACGAAGAAAGAAACGGAGAAACGAAGAAAGAAACGGAGAAACGAACAAAGAAGCGGAGAAACGAAGATAGAAACGGAGAAACGGAGAAATAAATGGAGAAACGAAGAAATAAACGGAGAAACGAACAAGGAAACGGAGAAACGAAGAAAGAAACGGAGAAACGAAGAAAGAAGCGGAGAAACGAAGAAATAAACCGAGAAACGGAGAAAGAAACGGAGAAACGAACAAAGAAACGGAGAAACGAAGAAAGAAACGGGGAAACGAAGAAAGAAACGGAGAAACGAAGAAAGAAACTGAGAAACGAAGAAAGAAACGGAGAATCGGAGAAATAAATGGAGAAACGAAGAAGGAAACGGAGCAACGGAGAAATAAATTGAGAAACGAAGAAATAAACGGAGAAACGAAGATAGAAACGGAGAAATAACTGTAGAAACGAAAAAAATAAACGGAGAAACGAACAAGGAGACGGAGAAACGAAGAAAGAAACGGAGAAACGAAGAAAGAAACGGAGACACGAAGAAAGAAACGAAGTAACGAAGAAAGAAACGGAGATACGAAGAAAGAAATGGAGAAACGAAGAAACGATGAAAGAAACGGGGAAACGAAGAAAGAAATGGAGAAACGAAGAAAGAAACGGAGAAACAAAGAAAGAAACGGAGAAACGGAGAAAGAAACGGAGAAACGAAGAAAGAAACGGAGAAACGAAGAAAGAAACGGAGAAACGAACAAAGAAGCGGAGAAACAAAGAAATAAACCGAGAAACGGAGAAAGAAATGGAGAAACGAAGAAAGAAACGGAGAAACGAAGCAAGAAACGGAGAAACGAACAAAGAAACGGAGAAACGAACAAAGAAACGGAGAAACGAAGAAAGAAACGGAGAAGCGGAGAAATAAGTGGAGAAACGAAGAAAGAACCGAAGAAACGAAGAAAGAAACGGAGAAATAAATGGAGAATCGAAGAAAGAAACCGAGAAATGGAGAATGAAACGGAGACACGAACAAAGAAACGGAGAAACGATGAAAGAAACGGAGAAACGAACAAAGAAACGAAGAAACGAACAAAGAAACGGAGAAACGAAGAAAGAAACGGAGAAACGAAGAAAGAAGCGGAGAAACGAAGAAATAAACCGAGAAACGGAGAAAGAAACGGAGAAACGAACAAAGAAACGGAGAGACGAAGAAAGAAACGGGGAAACGAAGAAAGAAACGGAGAAACGAAGAAAGAAACGGAGAAACAATGAAAGAAACGGAGGAACGAAGAAAGAAACGGAGAAACGAAGAAAGAAACTGAGATCCGAAGAAAGAAACGGAGAATCGGAGAAATAAATGGAGAAACGAAGAAGGAAACGGAGCAATGGAGAAATAAATTGAGAAACGAAGAAATAAACGGAGAAACGAACAAGGAAACGGAGAAACGAAGAAAGAAACGGAGAAACGAAGAAAGAAACGGAGAAACGAAGAAACAAACGGAGTTACGAAGAAAGAAACGGAGAAACGAACAAAGAAACGGAGAAACGAAGAAAGAAACGGAGAAACGGAGAAATAAACGGAGAAACGAAGAAAGGAACGGAGAAACGAAGAAAGAAACGGAGAAACGAACAAAGAAGCGGAGAAACAAAGAAATAAACCGAGAAACGGAGAAAGAAACAGAGAAACGAAGAAAGAAACGGAGAAACGAAGAAAGAAACGGAGAAACGAACAAAGAAACGGAGAAACGAACAAAGAAACGGAGAAACGAAGAAAGAAACGGAGAAACGGAGAAATAAGTGGAGAAACGAAGAAAGAACCAAAGAAACGAAGAAAGAAACGGAGAAATAAATGGAGAATCGAAGAAATAAACCGAGAAATGGAGAATGAAACGGAGACACGAACAAAGAAACGGAGAAACGATGAAAGAAACGGAGAAACGAACAAAGAAACGAAGAAACGAACAAAGAAACGTAGAAACTAAGAAAGAAACGGAGAAACGGAGAAATAAATGGAGAAACGAAGAAATAAACGAAGAAACGAACAAGGAAACGGAGAAACGAAGAAAGAAACGGAGAAACGAAGAAAGAAACGGAGACACGAAGAAAGAAACGAAGAAACGAAGAAAGAAACGGAGATACGAAGAAAGAAACGGAGAAACGAAGAAACGATGAAAGAAACGGGGAAACGAAGAAAGAATCGGAGAAACGAAGAAAGAAACGGAGAAACAAAGAAAGAAACGGAGAAACGGAGAAAGAAACGGAGAAACGAAGAAAGAAACTGAGAAACGAAGAAAGAAACGGAGAATCGGAGAAATAAATGGAGAATCGAAGAAATAAACGGAGAAACGAAAAAAAGAAACGGAGACACGAAGCAAGAAACGAAGAAACGAAGAAAGAAACGGAGATACGAAGAATGAAACGGAGAAACGAAGAAACGATGAAAGAAACGGAGAAACGAAGAAAGAAACGGAGAAACGAAGAAAGAAACGGAGAAACATAGAAGGAATCGGAGAAACGGAGAAAGAAACGGAGAAACGAAGAAAGAAACTGAGAAACGAACAAAGAAACGGAGAAACGAAGAAAGAAACGAAGAAACGAAGAAAGAAACGGAGAAATAAATGGAGAATCGAAGAAAGAAACCGAGAAATGGAGAATGAAACGGAGAAACGAACAAAGAAACGGAGAAACGATGAAAGAAACGGAGAAACGAACAAAGAAACGAAGAAACGAACAAAGAAACGTTGAAACGAAGAAAGAAACGGAGAAACGAACAAAGAAACGAAGAAACGAACAGAGAAACGGAGAAACGAAGAAGGAAACGGAGAAACGGAGAAATAAATGGAGAAACGAAGAAATAAACGGAGAAACGGAGAAATAAATGGAGAAACGAAGAAATAAATGGAGAAACGAAGAAATAAACGGAGAAACGAACAAGGAAACCGAGAAACGAACAAAGAAACGGAGAAACGAAGATAGAAACGGAGAAACGAACGAAGAAACGGAGAAACGAAGAGAGAAACGGAGAAACGAAGAAGGAGACGGAGTAACGAAGAAAGAAACGGAGAAACGAACAAAGAAACGGAGAAACGAACAAAGAAACGGAGAAACGAACAAAGAAACGGAGAAACGAACAGAGAAACGGAGAAACGAAGAAAGAAACGGAGAAACGGAGAAATAAATGGAGAAACGAAGAAATAAACGGAGAAACGGAGAAATAAATGGAGAAACGAAGAAATAAACGGAGAAACGGAGAAATAGGTGGAGAAACGAAGAAAGAAACGAAGAAACGAAGAAAGAAAGGGAGAAATAAATGGAGAATCGAAGAAAGAAACCGAGAAATGGAGAATGAAACGGAGAAACGAAGAAGGAAACGGAGAAACCTAGAAAGAAACGGAGAAACAAAGAAGGAAACGGAGAAACGGAGAAAGAAACGGAGAAACGAAGAAATAAACGGAGAAACGAAGAAAGAAACGGAGAAACGAAGAAAGAAACGGAGAAACGAAAAAAGAAACGGAGAAACGAAGAAAGAAGCGGAGAAACGAACAAAGAAACGAAGAAACGAACAGAGAAACGGAGAAACGAAGAAAGAAACGGAGAAACGGAGAAATAAATGGAGAAACGAAGAAATAAACGGAGAAACGGAGAAATAAATGGAGAAACGAAGAAATAAACGGAGAAACGGAGAAATAGGTGGAGAAACGAAGAAAGAAACGAAGAAACGAAGAAAGAAACGGAGAAATAAATGGAGAATCGAAGAAAGAAACCGAGAAATGGAGAATGAAACGGAGAAACGAAGAAAGAAACGGAGAAACGAAGAAAGAAACGGTGAAACGAACAAAGAAACGGAGAAACGAACAAAGAAACGGAGAAACGAAGAAAGAAACGGAGAAACGAAGAAAGAAACGGTGAAACGAAGAAAGATACGGAGAAACGGAGAAATAAATGGAGAAACGAAGAAAGAAACGGAGAAACGAAGAAAGAAACGAAGATAGAAACGGAGAATCGGAGAAATAAATGGGGAAACGAAGAAATAAACCGAGAAACGGAGAAAGAAACGGAGAAACGATCAAAGAAACGGAGAAACGAAGAAAGATACGGAGAAACGAACAAAGAAACGGAGAAACGAACAAAGAAACGGAGAAACGAACAAAGAAACTGAGAAACGAACAAAGAAACGGAGAAACGAAGAAAGAAACGGAGAAGCGGAGAAATAAATGGAGAAACGAAGAAATAAACGGAGAAACGAACAAGGAAACCGAGAAACGAACAAAGAAACGGAGAAACGAAGATAGAAACGGAGAAACGAACGAAGAAACGGAGAAACGAAGAGAGAAACGGAGAAACGAAGAAAGAGACGGAGTAACGAAGAAAGAAACGGAGAAACGAACAAAGAAACGGAGAAACGAACAAAGAAACGGAGAAACGAACAAAGAAACGGAGAAACGGAGAAATAAATGGAGAAACGAAGAAAGAAACGGAGAAACGATCACAGAAACGGAGAAACGAAGAATGATACGGAGAAACGAACAAAGAAACGGAGAAACAAAGAAAGAAACGGAGTAACGAAGAAAGAAACGAAGATAGAAACGGAGAATCGGAGAAATAAATGGAGAAACGAAGAAATAAACCGAGAAACGGAGAAAGAAACGGAGAAACGAACAAAGAAACGGAGAAACGAACAAAGATACGGAGAAACGAAGAAAGAAACGGAGAAACGAAGAAAGAAACGGTGAAACGAAGAAAGATACGGAGAAACGGAGAAAGAAACGGAGAAACGGAGAAATAAATGCAGAAGCGAAGAAATAAACGGAGAAACGAAGAAACAAACGGAGAAACGAAGGAAGAAACGGAGAAACGAAGAAAGAAACGGAGAAACGAAGAAAGAAACGGAGAAACCAAGAAAGAAGCGGAGTAAGGAATAAAGAAACGAAGAAACGAAGAAAGAAACGGAGAAATAAATGGAGAAACGAAGAAATAAGCAGAGAAACGGAGAAAGAAACGGAGAAACGAACAAAGAAACGGAGAGACGACGATAGAAACGAAGAAACGAACAAAGAAACGGAGAAACGAACAAAGAAACGGAGAGACGAAGAAAGAAACGAAGAAACGAACAAAGAAACGGAGAGACGAAGATAGAAACGAAGAAACGAACAAAGAAACGGAGAAACGAACAAAGAAACGGAGAGACGAAGAAAGAAACGAAGAAACGAACAAAGAAACGGAGAAACGAATTAAGAAACGGAGAAACGTAGAAATAAATGGAGAAACGAAGAAATAAACGGAGAAACGAAGAAATAAACGGAGAAACGAACAAAGAAACGGAGAAACGAACAAAGAAACGGAGAAACGGAGAAATAAATGGAGAAGCGAAGAAATAAACGGAGAAACGAAGAAACAAACGGAGGAACGAAGAAAGAAACGGAGAAAAGAAGAAAGAAACGGAGAAACGAACAAAGAAACGGAGAAACGAACAAAGAAACGGAGAAACGAAGAAAGAAACGGAGAAACGAAGAAAGAAACGGTGAAACGAAGAAAGATACGGAGAAACGGAGAAATAAATGGAGAAACGAAGAAAGAAACGGAGAAACGAAGAAAGAAACGGAGAAACGAACAAAGAAACGGAGAAACGAACAAAGAAACGGAGAAACGTACAAAGAAACGGAGAAACGAAGAAAGAAACGGTGAAACGAAGAAAGATACGGAGAATCGGAGAAATAAATGGAGAAACGAAGAAATAAACCGAGAAACGGAGAAAGAAACGGAGAAACGATCAAAGAAACGGAGTAACGAACAAAGAAACGGAGAAACGAACAAAGAAACGGAGAAACGGAGAAACGGAGAAATAAATGGAGAAACGAAGAAAGAAACGGAGAAACGAAGAAAGAAACGGAGAAACGAAGAAAGAAACGGAGAAACGAACAAAGAAACGGAGAAACGAAGAAAGAAACGGAGAAACGAACAAAGAAACGGAGAAACGAAGAAAGAAACGGAGAAACGAACAAAGAAACGGAGAAACGAAGAAAGAAACGGAGAAACGAACAAAGGAACGGAGAAACGAACAAAGAAACGGAGAAACAAACAAAGAAACGGAGAAACGAAGAAAGAACCGGAGAAACGGAGAAATAAATGGAGAAACGAAGAAATAAACGGAGAAACGAACAAAGAAACGGAGAAACGAAGAAAGAAACGGAGAAACGAACAAAGAAACGGAGAAACGAACAAAGAAACGGAGAAACAAACAAAGAAACGGAGAAACGAAGAAAGAAACGAAGAAACGAAGAAAGAAACGGAGAAACGAAGAAAGAAACGGAGAAACGAACAAAGAAACGGAGAAACGAAGAAAGAAACGGAGAAACGAACAAAGAAACGGAGAAACGAACAAAGAAACGGAGAAACAAACAAAGAAACGGAGAAACGAAGAAAGAACCGAAGAAACGAAGAAAGAAACGAAGATAGAAACGGAGAATCGGAGAAATAAGTGGAGAAACGAAGAAATAAACGGAGAAACGAAGAAAGAAATGGAGAAACGAAGAAAGAAACGGAGAAACGAACAAAGAAACGGAGAAACGAAGAAAGAAACGGAGAAACGAACAAAGAAACGGAGAAACGAAGAAAGAAACGGAGAAACGAACAAAGAAACGGAGAAACCAAGAAAGAAACGGAGTAAGGAATAAAGAAAAGAAGAAACGATGAAAGAAACGGAGAAATAAATGGAGAAACGAAGAAATAAGCAGAGAAACGGAGAAAGAAACGGAGAAACGAACAAAGAAACGGAGAGACGAAGATAGAAACGAAGAAACGAACAAAGAAACGGAGAGACGGAGAAAGAAACGAAGAAACGAACAAAGAAACGGAGAGACGAAGATAGAAACGAAGAAACGAACAAAGAAACGGAGAAACGAACAAAGAAACGGAGAGACGAAGAAAGAAACGAAGAAACGAACCAAGAAACGGAGAAACGAACTAAGAAACGGAGAAACGCAGAAATAAATGGAGAAACGAAGAAATAAACGGAGAAACGAAGAAATAAACGGAGAAACGAACAAAGAACCGGAGAAACGAAGAAAGAATCGGAGAAACGAAGAAATAAATGGAGAAACGAAGAAATAAACGGAGAAACGAAGACAGAAATGGAGAAACGAAAAAAGAAACGGAGAAACGAAGGAAGATACGGAGAAACGGAGAAATAAATGGAGAAACGAAGAAATAAACGGAGAAACGAACAAAGAAACGGAGAAACGGAGAAATAAATGGAGATACGAAGAAATAAACGGAGAAACGAAGAAAGAAACGAAGAAACGAAGAAAGAAACGAAGATAGAAACGGAGAATCGGAGAAATAAATGGAGAAACGAAGAAAGAAACGGAGAAACGAAGAAAGAAACGGAGTAACGAAGACAGAAACGGAGAAACGGAGAAATAAATGGAGAAACGAAGAAAGAAACGGAGAAACGAAGAAAGAAACGGAGAAACGAAGAACGAAACGGAGAAACTGAGAAATAAATGGAGAAACGAAGAAAGAAACGGAGTAACGAAGAAAGAAACGAAGAAACGAAGAAAGCAACGGAGAAACGAACGAGGAAACGGAGAAACGACGAAAGAAACGGAGAAACGAAGAAAGAAGCAGAGTAACGAAGAAAGAAACGAAGATAGAAACGGAGAATCGGAGAAATAAATGGAGAAACCGAGAAATAAACCGAGAAACGGAGAAACGATCAAAGAAACGGAGAATCGAAGAAAGATACGGAGAAACGAACAAAGAAACGGAGAAACGAACAAAGAAACGGAGAAACGAAGAAAGAAACGGAGAAACGGAGAAATAAATGGAGAAACGAAGAAATAAACGGAGAAACGAAGAAACAAACGGAGAAACGAAGAAAGAAACGGAGAAACGAAGAAAGAAACGGAGTAACGAAGAAAGAAACGAAGAAACGAAGAAAGATACGGAGAAATAAATGGAGAAACGAAAAAATAAACCGAGAAACGGGGAAAGAAACGAAGAAACGAACAAAGAAACGCAGAAACGAAGAAAGAAACGGAGAAACGGAGAAATAAACGGAGAAACGAAGAAAGAAGCGGAGAAACGAAGAAAGAAATGGAGATATGAAGAAAGAAACGGAGAAACGAAGAAAGAAACGGAGGAACGAAGAAAGAAAAGGAGAAACGAAGAAAGAAACGGAGAAACGAACAAAGAAACGGAGAAACGAAGATAGAAACGGAGAAACGAACGAAGAAACGGAGAAACGAAGAGAGAAACGGAGAAACGAAGGAAGAAACGGAGTAACGAAGAAAGAAACGGAGAAACGAAGAATGATACGGAGAAACGAACAAAGAAACGGAGAAACGAAGAAAGAAATGGAGAAATAAATGGAGAAACGAAGAAATACACCGAGAAACGGAGAAAGAAACGGAGAAACGGAGAAAGATACGGAGAAACGGAGAAATAAATGGAGAAACGAAGAAATAAACGGAGAAACGAAGAAGGAAACGGAGAAACGAAGAAAGAAACGGAGAAAGGAAGAAAGAAACGGAGCAACGAAGAAATAAGCGGAGAAACGAAGAAAGAAACGGAGAAACGAAGAAAGAAACGGAGAAACCAAGAAAGAAACGGAGAAACGAAGAAAGAAACGGAGTAACGAAGAAAGAAACGGAGAAACGAAGAAAGAAACGGAGAAACGAAGAAAGAAACGGAGAAACGAAGAAAGAAACCGAGAAACGAAGAAAGAAACGGAGTAAGGAAGAAAGAAACGAAGAAACGAAGAAAGAAACGGAGAAATAAATGGAGAAACGAAGAAATAAACAGAGAAACGGAGAAACGAACAAAGAAACGGAGAAACGAAGAAAGAAACGAAGAAACAAACAAAGAAACGGAGAAACGAACAAAGAAACGGAGACACGGAGAAATAAATGGAGAAACGAGGAAATAAACGGAGAAACGAAGAAAGAAACAGAGAAACGAACAATGAAACGGAGAAACGAAGAAAGAAATGGAGAAACGAACAAAGAAACGGAGAAACGAAGAAAGAAACGGAGAAACGAAGAAAGAAACGGAAAAATGGAGAAATAAATGGCGAAACGAAGAAATCAACGGAGAAACGAAGAAAGAAACGGAGAAACGAACAAAGAAACGGCGAAACGAACAAAGAAACGGAGAAGTGAACAAAGAAACGGAGAAACGAACAAAGAAACGGAGAAACGGAGAAATAAATGGAGATACGAAGAAATAAACGGAGAAACGAAGAAAGAAACGAAGAAACGAAGAAAGAAACGGAGAAACGAACAAAGAAACGGAGAAACGGAGAAACGGAGAAATAAATGGAGAAACGAAGAAAGAAACGGAGAAACGAAGAAAGAAACGGAGAAACGAACAAAGAAACGGAGAAACGAACAAAGAAACGGAGAAACGAACAAAGAAACGGAGAAACAAACAAAGAAACGGAGAAACGAAGAAAGAACCGGAGAAACGGAGAAATAAATGGAGAAACGAAGAAATAAACGGAGAAACGAACAAGGAAACGGAGAAACGAAGAAAGAAACGGAGAAACGAAGAAAGAAACGGAGAAACGAACAACGAAACGGAGAAACGAAGAAAGAAACGGAGAAACGAAGGAAGAAACGGAGAAACGATCAAAGAAACGGAGAAACGAAGAAAGATACGGAGAAACGAACAAAGAAACGGAGAAACGAAGAAAGAAACGGAGAAGCGAAGAAAGAAACGGAGAAACCAAGAAAGAAGCGGAGTAAGGAATAAAGAAACGAAGAAACGAAGAAAGAAACGGAGAAATAAATGGAGAAACGAAGAAATAAGCAGAGAAACGGGGAAAGAAACGGAGAAACGAACAAAGAAACGGAGAGACGAAGATAGAAACGAAGAAACGAACAAAGAAACGGAGAAACGAACAAAGAAACGGAGAGACGAAGAAAGAAACGAAGAAACGAACAAAGAAACGGAGAAACGAATTAAGAAACTGAGAAAAGTAGAAATAAATGGAGAAACGAAGAAATAAACGGAGAAACGAAGAAATAAACGGAGAAACGTACAAAGAAACGGAGAAACGAAGAAAGAAACGGAGAAACAAAGAAATAAATGGAGAAACGAAGAAATAAACGGAGAAACGAAGACAGAAATGGAGAAACGAAAAAAGAAACGGAGAAACGAAGAAAGAAATGGAGAAACGAACAAAGAAACGGAGAAACGAAGAAAGAAACGGAGAAACGAAGAAAGAAACGGAAAAATGGAGAAATAAATGGCGAAACGAAGAAATCAACGGAGAAACGAAGAAAGAAACGGAGAAACGAAGAAAGAAACGGAGAAACGAACAAAGAAACGGAGAAACGAACAAAGAAACGGAGAAGTGAACAAAGAAACGGTGAAACGAACAAAGAAACGGAGAAACGGAGAAATAAATGGAGATACGAAGAAATAAACGGAGAAACGAAGAAAGAAACGAAGAAACGAAGAAAGAAACGAAGATAGAAACGGAGAATCGGAGAAATAAATGGAGAAACGAAGAAATAAACGGAGAAACGAAGAAAGAAACGGAGAAACGAAGAAAGAAACGGAGAAACGAACAAAGAAACGGAGAAACGAAGAAAGAAACGGAGAAACGAACAACGAAACGGAGAAACGAAGAAAGAAACGGAGAAACGAACAAAGAAACGGAGAAACCAAGAAAGAAACGGAGTAAGGAATAAAGAAACGAAGAAACGATGAAAGAAACGGAGAAATAAATGGAGAAACGAAGAAATAAGCAGAGAAACGGAGAAAGAAACGGAGAAACGAACAAAGAAACGGAGAGACGAAGATAGAAACGAAGAAACGAACAAAGAAACGGAGAGACGGAGAAAGAAACGAAGAAACGAACAAAGAAACGGAGAGACGAAGATAGAAACGAAGAAACGAACAAAGAAACGGAGAAACGAACAAAGAAACGGAGAGACGAAGAAAGAAACGAAGAAACGAATCAAGAAACGGAGAAACGAACTAAGAAACGGAGAAACGCAGAAATAAATGGAGAAACGAAGAAATAAACGGAGAAACGAAGAAATAAACGGAGAAACGAACAAAGAAACGGAGAAACGAAGAAAGAATCGGAGAAACGAAGAAATAAATGGAGAAACGAAGAAATAAACGGAGAAACGAAGACAGAAATGGAGAAACGAAAAAAGAAACGGAGAAACGAAGAAAGAAATGGAGAAACGAAGAAAGAAACGGAGAAACGAAGAAAGAAACGGAGAAACGAAGAAAGAAACGGAAAAACGGAGAAATAAATGGCGAAACGAAGAAATCAACGGAGAAACGAAGAGAGAAACGGAGAAACGAACAAAGAAACGGAGAAACGAAAAAAGAAACCGAGAAGCGAACAAAGAAACGGAGAAACGAACAAAGAAACGGAGAAACGGAGAAATAAATGGAGATACGAAGAAATAAACGGAGAAACGAAGTAAGAAACGAAGAAACGAAGAAAGAAACGAAGATAGAAACGGAGAATCGGAGAAATAAATGGAGAAACGAAGAAATAAACGGAGAAACGAAGAAAGAAACGGAGAAACGAAGAAAGAAACGGAGAAACGAACAAAGAAACGGAGAAACGAAGAAAGAAACGGAGAAACGAACAAAGAAACGGAGAAACGAAGAAAGAAACGAAGAAAGAAACGGAGAAACAAAGAAAGAAACGGAGAAACGAAGGAAGATACGGAGAAACGGAGAAATAAATGGAGAAACGAAGAAATAAACGGAGAAACGAACAAAGAAACGGAGAAATAAATGGAGATACGAAGAAATAAACGGAGAAACGAAGAAAGAAACGAAGAAACGAAGAAAGAAACGAAGATAGAAACGGAGAATCGGAGAAATAAATGGAGAAACGAAGAAATAAACGGAGAAGCGAAGAAAGAAACGGAGAAACGAAGAAAGATACGGAGAAACGAACAAAGAAACGGAGAAACGAAGAAAGAAACGGAGAAACGAACAAAGAAACGGAGAAACGAAGAAAGAAACGGAGAAACGTAGAAATAAACGGAGAAACGAAGAAAGAAACGAAGAAACGAAGAAAGAAACGAAGATAGAAACGGAGAATCGGAGAAATAAATGGAGAAACGAAGAAATAAACCGAGAAACGGAGAAAGAAACGGAGAAACGAAGAAAGAAACGGCGATACGAAGAAAGAAACGGAGAAACGAAGAAAGAAACGGAGAAACGAAGAAAGAAACGGAGTAACGAAGACAGAAACGGAGAAACGGAGAAATAAATGGAGAAACGAAGAAAGAAACGGAGAAACGAAGAAAGAAACGGAGAAACGAAGAACGAAACGGAGAAACGGAGAAATAAATGGAGAAACGAAGAAAGAAACGGAGTAACGAAGAAAGAAACGAAGAAACGAAGAAAGCAACGGAGAAACGAACGAGGAAACGGAGAAACGACGAAAGAAACGGAGAAACGAAGAAAGAAGCAGAGTAACGAAGAAAGAAACGAAGATAGAAACGGAGAATCGGAGAAATAAATGGAGAAACCGAGAAATAAACCGAGAAACGGAGAAACGAAGAAAGATACGGAGAAACGAACAAAGAAACGGAGAAACGAACAAAGAAACGGAGAAACGAAGATAGAAACGGAGAAACGGAGAAATAAATGGAGTAACGAAGAAATAAACGGAGAAACGAAGAAACAAACGGAGAAACGAAGAAAGAAACGGAGAAACGAAGACAGAAACGGAGTAACGAAGAAAGAAACGAAGAAACGAAGAAAGATACGGAGAAATAAATGGAGAAACGAAAAAATAAACCGAGAAACGGGGAAAGAAACGGAGAAACGAACAAAGAAACGGAGAAACGAACAAAGAAACGGAGAAACGAACAAAGAAACGGAGAATCGGAGAAACGGAGAAATAAATGGAGAAACGAAGAAATAAACGGAGGAACGAAGAAAGAAACGGAGAAACGAAGAAAGAAACGGAGAAACGAAGAAAGAAACGGAGTAACGAAGAAAGAAACGAAGAAACGAAGAAAGAAACGGAGAAACGAACAAAGAAATGGAGAAACGAACAAAGAAACGGAGAAACGAACAAAGAAACGGAAAAACGGAGAAATAAATGGATAAATGAAGAAATAAACGGAGAAACGAAGAAAGCAACGGAGAAACGAAGAAAGAAACGGAGAAACGAAGAAAGAAACGAAGATACGAACAAAGAAACGGAGAATCGAACAAAGAAACGGAGAAACGAAGAAAGAAACGGAGAAACGGAGAAATAAATGGCGAAACGAAGAAATAAACGGAGAAACGACGAAAGAAACGGAGAAAAGAAGAAAGAAACGGAGAAACGAAGAAAGAAACGGAGTAACGAAGAAAGAAACGAAGATAGAAACGGAGAATCCGAGAAATAAATGGAGAAACGACGAAATAAACCGAGAAACGGAGAAAGAAACGGAGAAACGAAGAAAGAAATGGAGATACGAAGAAAGAAACGGAGAAACGAAGAAAGAAACGGAGAAACGAAGAAAGAAACGGAGAAACGAGGAAAGAAACGGAGAAACGAACAAAGAAACGGAGAAACGAACGAAGAAACGGAGAAACGAAGAAAGAAACGGAGAAACGAAGAAAGAAACGGAGAAACGGAGAAATAAACGGAGAAACGAAGAAAGAAGCGGAGAAACGAAGAAAGAAATGGAGATATGAAGAAAGAAACGGAGAAACGAAGAAAGAAACGGAGGAACGAAGAAAGAAAAGGAGAAACGAAGAAAGAAACGGAGAAACGAACAAAGAAACGGAGAAACGAAGATAGAAACGGAGAAACGAACGAAGAAACGGAGAAACGAAGAGAGAAACGGAGAAACGAAGAAATAAACGGAGAAACGAAGAAAGAAACGGAGAAACGAACAAAGAAACGGAGAAACTCACAAAGAAACGGAGAAACGGAGAAATAAATGGGGAAACACAGAAATTAACGAAGAAACGATGAAAGAAATTGAGAATCGGAGAAATAAATGGAGAAACAGAGAAATAAACCGAGAAACGGAGAAAGAAACGGAGAAACGAACAAAGAAACGGAGAAACGAAGAAAGAAACGGAGAAACAAAGAAAGAAACGGAGAAACGAAGAAAGAAACGGAGTAAGGAAGAAGGAAACGAAGGAAGAAACGGAGAATCGGACAAATATATGGAGAAACAGAGAAATAAACCGAGAAACGGGGAAAGAAACGGAGAAACGAACAAAGAAACGGAGAAACGAAGAAAGAAACGGAGAAACGGAGAAATAAATGGAGAAACGAAGAAATAAACGGAGAAACGAAGAAAGAAACGGAGAAACGAAAAAAGAAACGGAGAAACGAACAAAGAAACGGAGAAACGGAGAAACGGAGAAATAAATGGAGAAACGAAGAAATAAACGGAGGAACGAAGAAAGAAACGGAGAAACGAACAAAGAAACGGAGAAACGGAGAAACGGAGAAATAAATGGAGAAACGAAGAAATAAACGGAGGAACGAAGAAAGAAACGGAGAAACGAAGAAATAAACGGAGAAACGAAGAAAGAAACGGAGTAACGAAGAAAGAAACGGAGAAACGAAGAAAGAAACGGAGAAACGAAGAAATAAACGGAGAAACGAACAAAGAAACGGAGAAACGGAGAAATAAATGGAGAAGCACAGAAATAAACGAAGAAACGATGAAAGAAATTGAGAATCTGAGAAATAAATGCAGAAACAGAGAAATAAACCGAGAAACGGAGAAAGAAACGGAGAAACGAAGAAAGAAACGGAGAAACGAAGAAAGAAACGGAGAAACGAAGATAGAAACGGAGAAACGATCAAAGAGACGGAGAAACGAAGAAACATACGGAGAAACGAACAAAGAAACGGAGAAACGAAGAAAGAAACGGAGAAATAAATGGAGAAGCGAAGAAATAAACCGAGAAACGGAGAAAGAAACGGAGAAACGAAGAAAGAAACGGAGAAACGAAGAAAGAAACGGAGAAACGAACAAAGAAACGGAGAAACGAAGAAAGAAACGGAGAAACGAAGAAAGAAACGGAGAAACGAACAAAGAAACGGAGAAACGAACAAAGAAACGGAGAAACGGAGAAATAAATGGAGAAGCACAGAAATAAACGAAGAAACGATGAAAGAAATTGAGAATCGGAGAAATAAATGGAGAAACAGAGAAATAAACCGAGAAACGGAGAAAGAAACGGAGAAACGAAGAAAGAAACGGAGAAACGAAGAAAGAAACGGAGAAACGAACAAAGAAACGGAGAAACGAACAAAGAAACGGAGAAACGAACAAAGAAACGGAGAAACGAAGAAAGAAACGGAGAAACGAAGAAAGAAACGGAGAAACGAAGAAAGATACGGAGAAACGGAGAAATAAATGGAGAAACGAAGAAATAAACGGAGAAACGAACAAAGAAACGGAGAAACGAAGAAAGAAACGGAGAAACGGAGAAATAAATGGAGAAACGTAGAAATAAACGGAGAAACGAAGAAAGAAACGAAGAAACGAAGAAAGAAACGAAGATAGAAACGGAGAATCGGAGAAATAAATGGAGAAACGAAGAAATAAACCGAGAAACGGAGAAAGAAACGGAGAAACGAAGAAAGAAACGGCGATACGAAGATAGAAACGGAGAAACGAAGAGAGAAACGGAGAAACGAAGAAAGAAACGGAGTAACGAAGAAAGAATCGGAGAAACGGAGAAATAAATGGTGAAACGAAGAAAGAAACGGAGAAACGAACAAAGAAACGGAGAAACGAAGAAAGAAACGGAGAAACGAACAAAGAAACGGAGAAACCAAGAAAGAAACGGAGTAAGGAATAAAGAAACGAAGAAACGATGAAAGAAACGGAGAAATAAATGGAGAAACGAAGAAATAAGCAGAGAAACGGAGAAAGAAACGAAGAAACGAAGAAAGCAACGGAGAAACGAACGAGGAAACGGAGAAACGACGAAAGAAACGGAGAAACGAAGAAAGAAGCAGAGTAACGAAGAAAGAAACGAAGATAGAAACGGAGAATCGGAGAAATAAATGGAGAAACCGAGAAATAAACCGAGAAACGGAGAAACGAAGAAAGATACGGAGAAACGAACAAAGAAACGGAGAAACGAACAAAGAAACGGAGAAACGAAGATAGAAACGGAGAAACGGAGAAATAAATGGAGTAACGAAGAAATAAACGGAGAAACGAAGAAACAAACGGAGAAACGAAGAAAGAAACGGAGAAACGAAGACAGAAACGGAGTAACGAAGAAAGAAACGAAGAAACGAAGAAAGATACGGAGAAATAAATGGAGAAACGAAAAAATAAACCGAGAAACGGGGAAAGAAACGGAGAAACGAACAAAGAAACGGAGAAACGAACAAAGAAACGGAGAAACGAACAAAGAAACGGAGAATCGGAGAAACGGAGAAATAAATGGAGAAACGAAGAAATAAACGGAGGAACGAAGAAAGAAACGGAGAAACGAAGAAAGAAACGGAGAAACGAAGAAAGAAACGGAGTAACGAAGAAAGAAACGAAGAAACGAAGAAAGAAACGGAGAAACGAACAAAGAAATGGAGAAACGAACAAAGAAACGGAGAAACGAACAAAGAAACGGAAAAACGGAGAAATAAATGGATAAATGAAGAAATAAACGGAGAAACGAAGAAAGCAACGGAGAAACGAAGAAAGAAACGGAGAAACGAAGAAAGAAACGAAGATACGAACAAAGAAACGGAGAATCGAACAAAGAAACGGAGAAACGAAGAAAGAAACGGAGAAACGGAGAAATAAATGGCGAAACGAAGAAATAAACGGAGAAACGACGAAAGAAACGGAGAAAAGAAGAAAGAAACGGAGAAACGAAGAAAGAAACGGAGTAACGAAGAAAGAAACGAAGATAGAAACGGAGAATCCGAGAAATAAATGGAGAAACGACGAAATAAACCGAGAAACGGAGAAAGAAACGGAGAAACGAAGAAAGAAATGGAGATACGAAGAAAGAAACGGAGAAACGAAGAAAGAAACGGAGAAACGAAGAAAGAAACGGAGAAACGAGGAAAGAAACGGAGAAACGAACAAAGAAACGGAGAAACGAACGAAGAAACGGAGAAACGAAGAAAGAAACGGAGAAACGAAGAAAGAAACGGAGAAACGGAGAAATAAACGGAGAAACGAAGAAAGAAGCGGAGAAACGAAGAAAGAAATGGAGATATGAAGAAAGAAACGGAGAAACGAAGAAAGAAACGGAGGAACGAAGAAAGAAAAGGAGAAACGAAGAAAGAAACGGAGAAACGAACAAAGAAACGGAGAAACGAAGATAGAAACGGAGAAACGAACGAAGAAACGGAGAAACGAAGAGAGAAACGGAGAAACGAAGAAATAAACGGAGAAACGAAGAAAGAAACGGAGAAACGAACAAAGAAACGGAGAAACTCACAAAGAAACGGAGAAACGGAGAAATAAATGGGGAAACACAGAAATTAACGAAGAAACGATGAAAGAAATTGAGAATCGGAGAAATAAATGGAGAAACAGAGAAATAAACCGAGAAACGGAGAAAGAAACGGAGAAACGAACAAAGAAACGGAGAAACGAAGAAAGAAACGGAGAAACAAAGAAAGAAACGGAGAAACGAAGAAAGAAACGGAGTAAGGAAGAAGGAAACGAAGGAAGAAACGGAGAATCGGACAAATATATGGAGAAACAGAGAAATAAACCGAGAAACGGGGAAAGAAACGGAGAAACGAACAAAGAAACGGAGAAACGAAGAAAGAAACGGAGAAACGGAGAAATAAATGGAGAAACGAAGAAATAAACGGAGAAACGAAGAAAGAAACGGAGAAACGAAAAAAGAAACGGAGAAACGAACAAAGAAACGGAGAAACGGAGAAACGGAGAAATAAATGGAGAAACGAAGAAATAAACGGAGGAACGAAGAAAGAAACGGAGAAACGAACAAAGAAACGGAGAAACGAAGAAAGAAACGTAGAAACGAACAAAGAAACGGAGAAACGAACAAAGAAACGGAGAAACGGAGAAACGGAGAAATAAATGGAGAAACGAAGAAATAAACGGAGGAACGAAGAAAGAAACGGAGAAACGAAGAAATAAACGGAGAAACGAAGAAAGAAACGGAGTAACGAAGAAAGAAACGGAGAAACGAAGAAAGAAACGGAGAAACGAAGAAATAAACGGAGAAACGAACAAAGAAACGGAGAAACGGAGAAATAAATGGAGAAGCACAGAAATAAACGAAGAAACGATGAAAGAAATTGAGAATCTGAGAAATAAATGCAGAAACAGAGAAATAAACCGAGAAACGGAGAAAGAAACGGAGAAACGAAGAAAGAAACGGAGAAACGAAGAAAGAAACGGAGAAACGAAGATAGAAACGGAGAAACGATCAAAGAGACGGAGAAACGAAGAAACATACGGAGAAACGAACAAAGAAACGGAGAAACGAAGAAAGAAACGGAGAAATAAATGGAGAAGCGAAGAAATAAACCGAGAAACGGAGAAAGAAACGGAGAAACGAAGAAAGAAACGGAGAAACGAAGAAAGAAACGGAGAAACGAACAAAGAAACGGAGAAACGAAGAAAGAAACGGAGAAACGAAGAAAGAAACGGAGAAACGAACAAAGAAACGGAGAAACGAACAAAGAAACGGAGAAACGGAGAAATAAATGGAGAAGCACAGAAATAAACGAAGAAACGATGAAAGAAATTGAGAATCGGAGAAATAAATGGAGAAACAGAGAAATAAACCGAGAAACGGAGAAAGAAACGGAGAAACGAAGAAAGAAACGGAGAAACGAAGAAAGAAACGGAGAAACGAACAAAGAAACGGAGAAACGAACAAAGAAACGGAGAAACGAACAAAGAAACGGAGAAACGAAGAAAGAAACGGAGAAACGAAGAAAGAAACGGAGAAACGAAGAAAGATACGGAGAAACGGAGAAATAAATGGAGAAACGAAGAAATAAACGGAGAAACGAAGAAAGAAACGGAGAAACGAAGAAAGAAACGGAGAAACGGAGAAATAAATGGAGAAACGTAGAAATAAACGGAGAAACGAAGAAAGAAACGAAGAAACGAAGAAAGAAACGAAGATAGAAACGGAGAATCGGAGAAATAAATGGAGAAACGAAGAAATAAACCGAGAAACGGAGAAAGAAACGGAGAAACGAAGAAAGAAACTGCGATACGAAGATAGAAACGGAGAAACGAAGAGAGAAACGGAGAAACGAAGAAAGAAACGGAGTAACGAAGAAAGAATCGGAGAAACGGAGAAATAAATGGTGAAACGAAGAAAGAAACGGAGAAACGAACAAAGAAACGGAGAAACGAAGAAAGAAACGGAGAAACGAACAAAGAAACGGAGAAACCAAGAAAGAAACGGAGTAAGGAATAAAGAAACGAAGAAACGATGAAAGAAACGGAGAAATAAATGGAGAAACGAAGAAATAAGCAGAGAAACGGAGAAAGAAACGTAGAAACGAACAAAGAAACGGAGAGACGAAGATAGAAACGAAGAAACGAACAAAGAAACGGAGAGACGGAGAAAGAAACGAAGAAACGAACAAAGAAACGGAGAGACGAAGATAGAAACGAAGAAACGAACAAAGAAACGGAGAAACGAACAAAGAAACGGAGAGACGAAGAAAGAAACGAAGAAACGAACCAAGAAACGGAGAAACGAACTAAGAAACGGAGAAACGTAGAAATAAATGGAGAAACGAAGAAATAAACGGAGAAACGAAGAAATAAACGGAGAAACGAACAAAGAAACGGAGAAACGAAGAAAGAATCGGAGAAACGAAGAAATAAATGGAGAAACGAAGAAATAAACGGAGAAACGAAGACAGAAACGGAGAAACGAAAAAAGAAACGGAGAAACGAACAAAGAAACGGAGAAACGGAGAAACGGAGAAATAAATGGAGAAACGAAGAAATAAACGGAGGAACGAAGAAAGATACGGAGAAACGAACAAAGAAACGGAGAAACGAAGAAAGAAACGTAGAAACGAACAAAGAAACGGAGAAACGAACAAAGAAACGGAGAAACGGAGAAACGGAGAAATAAATGGAGAAACGAAGAAATAAACGGAGGAACGAAGAAAGAAACGGAGAAACGAAGAAATAAACGGAGAAACGAAGAAAGAAACGGAGTAACGAAGAAAGAAACGGAGAAACGAAGAAAGAAACGGAGAAACGAAGAAATAAACGGAGAAACGAACAAAGAAACGGAGAAACGGAGAAATAAATGGAGAAGCACAGAAATAAACGAAGAAACGATGAAAGAAATTGAGAATCGGAGAAATAAATGCAGAAACAGAGAAATAAACCGAGAAACGGAGAAAGAAACGGAGAAACGAAGAAAGAAACGGAGAAACGAAGAAAGAAACGGAGAAACGAAGATAGAAACGGAGAAACGATCAAAGAGACGGAGAAACGAAGAAACATACGGAGAAACGAACAAAGAAACGGAGAAACGAAGAAAGAAACGGAGAAATAAATGGAGAAGCGAAGAAATAAACCGAGAAACGGAGAAAGAAACGGAGAAACGAAGAAAGAAACGGAGAAACGAAGAAAGAAACGGAGAAACGAACAAAGAAACGGAGAAACGAAGAAAGAAACGGAGAAACGAACAAAGAAACGGAGAAACGAACAAAGAAACGGAGAAACGAACAAAGAAACGGAGAAACGGAGAAATAAATGGAGAAGCACAGAAATAAACGAAGAAACGATGAAAGAAATTGAGAATCGGAGAAATAAATGGAGAAACAGAGAAATAAACCGAGAAACGGAGAAAGAAACGGAGAAACGAAGAAAGAAACGGAGAAACGAAGAAAGAAACGGAGAAACGAACAAAGAAACGGAGAAACGAACAAAGAAACGGAGAAACGAACAAAGAAACGGAGAAACGAAGAAAGAAACGGAGAAACGAAGAAAGAAACGGAGAAACGAAGAAAGATACGGAGAAACGGAGAAATAAATGGAGAAACGAAGAAATAAACGGGGAAACGAACAAAGAAACGGAGAAACGAAGAAAGAAACGGAGAAACGGAGAAATAAATGGAGAAACGTAGAAATAAACGGAGAAACGAAGAAAGAAACGAAGAAACGAAGAAAGAAACGAAGATAGAAACGGAGAATCGGAGAAATAAATGGAGAAACGAAGAAATAAACCGAGAAACGGAGAAAGAAACGGAGAAACGAAGAAAGAAACGGCGATACGAAGATAGAAACGGAGAAACGAAGAGAGAAACGGAGAAACGAAGAAAGAAACGGAGTAACGAAGAAAGAATCGGAGAAACGGAGAAACAAATGGTGAAACGAAGAAAGAAACGGAGAAACGAACAAAGAAACGGAGAAACGAAGAAAGAAACGGAGAAACGAACAAAGAAACGGAGAAACCAAGAAAGAAACGGAGTAAGGAATAAAGAAACGAAGAAACGATGAAAGAAACGGAGAAATAAATGGAGAAACGAAGAAATAAGCAGAGAAACGGAGAAAGAAACGGAGAAACGAACAAAGAAACGGAGAGACGAAGATAGAAACGAAGAAACGAACAAAGAAACGGAGAGACGGAGAAAGAAACGAAGAAACGAACAAAGAAACGGAGAGACGAAGATAGAAACGAAGAAACGAACAAAGAAACGGAGAAACGAACAAAGAAACGGAGAGACGAAGAAAGAAACGAAGAAACGAACCAAGAAACGGAGAAACGAACTAACAAACGGAGAAACGCAGAAATAAATGGAGAAACGAAGAAATAAACGGAGAAACGAAGAAATAAACGGAGAAACGAACAAAGAAACGGAGAAACGAAGAAAGAATCGGAGAAACGAAGAAAGAAACGGAGAAACGAACAAAGAAACGGAGAAACGAACAGAGAAACGGAGAAACGGAGAAATAAATGGAGAAGCACAGAAATAAACGAAGAAACGATGAAAGAAATTGAGAATCGGAGAAATAAATGGAGAAACAGAGAAATAAACCGAGAAACGGAGAAAGAAACGGAGAAACGAAGAAAGAAACGGAGAAACGAAGAAAGAAACGGAGAAACGAACAAAGAAACGGAGAAACGAACAAAGAAACGGAGAAACGAACAAAGAAACGGAGAAACGAAGAAAGAAACGAAGAAAGAAACGGAGAAACAAAGAAAGAAACGGAGAAACGAAGGAAGATACGGAGAAACGGAGAAATAAATGGAGAAACGAAGAAATAAACGGAGAAACGAACAAAGAAACGGAGAAACGGAGAAATAAATGGAGATACGAAGAAATAAACGGAGAAACGAAGAAAGAAACGAAGAAACGAAGAAAGAAACGAAGATAGAAACGGAGAATCGGAGAAATAAATGGAGAAACGAAGAAATAAACGGAGAAACGAAGAAAGAAACGGAGAAACGAAGAAAGATACGGAGAAACGAACAAAGAAACGGAGAAACGAAGAAAGAAACGGAGAAACGAACAAAGAAACGGAGAAACGAAGAAAGAAACGGAGAAACGTAGAAATAAACGGAGAAACGAAGAAAGAAACGAAGAAACGAAGAAAGAAACGAAGATAGAAACGGAGAATCGGAGAAATAAATGGAGAAACGAAGAAATAAACCGAGAAACGGAGAAAGAAACGGAGAAACGAAGAAAGAAACGGCGATACGAAGAAAGAAACGGAGAAACGAAGAAAGAAACGGAGAAACGAAGAAAGAAACGGAGTAACGAAGACAGAAACGGAGAAACGGAGAAATAAATGGAGAAACGAAGAAAGAAACGGAGAAACGAAGAAAGAAACGGAGAAACGAAGAACGAAACGGAGAAACGGAGAAATAAATGGAGAAACGAAGAAAGAAACGGAGTAACGAAGAAAGAAACGAAGATAGAAACGGAGAATCGGAGAAATAAATGGAGAAACCGAGAAATAAACCGAGAAACGGAGAAACGATCAAAGAAACGGAGAAACGAAGAAAGATACGGAGAAACGAACAAAGAAACGGAGAAACGAACAAAGAAACGGAGAAACGAAGATAGAAACGGAGAAACGGAGAAATAAATGGAGTAACGAAGAAATAAACGGAGAAACGAAGAAACAAACGGAGAAACGAAGAAAGAAACGGAGAAACGAAGAAAGAAACGGAGTAACGAAGAAAGAAACGAAGAAACGAAGAAAGATACGGAGAAATAAATGGAGAAACGAAAAAATAAACCGAGAAACGGGGAAAGAAACGGAGAAACGAACAAAGAAACGGAGAAACGAACAAAGAAACGGAGAAACGAACAAAGAAACGGAGAAACGGAGAAACGGAGAAATAAATGGAGAAACGAAGAAATAAACGGAGGAACGAAGAAAGAAACGGAGAAACGAAGAAAGAAACGGAGAAACGAAGAAAGAAACGGAGTAACGAAGAAAGAAACGAAGAAACGAAGAAAGAAACGGAGAAACGAACAAAGAAATGGAGAAACGAACAAAGAAACGGAGAAACGAACAAAGAAACGGAAAAACGGAGAAATAAATGGATAAATGAAGAAATAAACGGAGAAACGAAGAAAGCAACGGAGAAACGAAGAAAGAAACGGAGAAACGAAGAAAGAAACGAAGATACGAACAAAGAAACGGAGAATCGAACAAAGAAACGGAGAAACGAAGAAAGAAACGGAGAAATAAATGGCGAAACGAAGAAATAAACGGAGAAACGACGAAAGAAACGGAGAAACGAAGAAAGAAACGGAGAAACGAAGAAAGAAACGGAGTAACGAAGAAAGAAACGAAGATAGAAACGGAGAATCCGAGAAATAAATGGAGAAACGACGAAATAAACCGAGAAACGGAGAAAGAAACGGAGAAACGAAGAAAGAAATGGAGATACGAAGAAAGAAACGGAGAAACGAAGAAAGAAACGGAGAAACGAAGAAAGAAACGGAGAAACGAGGAAAGAAACGGAGAAACGAACAAAGAAACGGAGAAACGAACGAAGAAACGGAGAAACGAACAAAGAAACGGAGAAACGAAGAAAGAAACGGAGAAACGGAGAAATAAACGGAGAAACGAAGAAAGAAGCGGAGAAACGAAGAAAGAAATGGAGATATGAAGAAAGAAACGGAGAAACGAAGAAAGAAACGGAGGAACGAAGAAAGAAAAGGAGAAACGAAGAAAGAAACGGAGAAACGAACAAAGAAACGGAGAAACGAAGATAGAAACGGAGAAACGAACGAAGAAACGGAGAAACGAAGAGAGAAACGGAGAAACGAAGAAATAAACGGAGAAACGAAGAAAGAAACGGAGAAACGAACAAAGAAACGGAGAAACTCACAAAGAAACGGAGAAACGGAGAAATAAATGGGGAAACACAGAAATTAACGAAGAAACGATGAAAGAAATTGAGAATCGGAGAAATAAATGGAGAAACAGAGAAATAAACCGAGAAACGGAGAAAGAAACGGAGAAACGAACAAAGAAACGGAGAAACGAAGAAAGAAACGGAGAAACAAAGAAAGAAACGGAGAAACGAAGAAAGAAACGGAGTAAGGAAGAAGGAAACGAAGGAAGAGACGGAGAATCGGACAAATATATGGAGAAACAGAGAAATAAACCGAGAAACGGGGAAAGAAACGGAGAAACGAACAAAGAAACGGAGAAACGAAGAAAGAAACGGAGAAACGGAGAAATAAATGGAGAAACGAAGAAATAAACGGAGAAACGAAGAAAGAAACGGAGAAACGAAAAAAGAAACGGAGAAACGAACAAAGAAACGGAGAAACGGAGAAACGGAGAAATAAATGGAGAAACGAAGAAATAAACGGAGGAACGAAGAAAGAAACGGAGAAACGAACAAAGTAACGGAGAAACGAAGAAAGAAACGTAGAAACGAACAAAGAAACGGAGAAACGAACAAAGAAACGGAGAAACGGAGAAACGGAGAAATAAATGGAGAAACGAAGAAATAAACGGAGGAACGAAGAAAGAAACGGAGAAACGAAGAAATAAACGGAGAAACGAAGAAAGAAACGGAGTAACGAAGAAAGAAACGGAGAAACGAAGAAAGAAACGGAGAAACGAAGAAATAAACGGAGAAACGAACAAAGAAACGGAGAAACGGAGAAATAAATGGAGAAGCACAGAAATAAACGAAGAAACGATGAAAGAAATTGAGAATCGGAGAAATAAATGCAGAAACAGAGAAATAAACCGAGAAACGGAGAAAGAAACGGAGAAACGAAGAAAGAAACGGAGAAACGAAGAAAGGAACGGAGAAACGAAGATAGAAACGGAGAAACGATCAAAGAGACGGAGAAACGAAGAAACATACGGAGAAACGAACAAAGAAACGGAGAAACGAAGAAAGAAACGGAGAAATAAATGGAGAAGCGAAGAAATAAACCGAGAAACGGAGAAAGAAACGGAGAAACGAAGAAATAAACCGAGAAACGAAGAAAGAATCGGAGAAACGAAGAAAGAAACGGAGAAGCGAAGAAAGAAACGGAGAAACGAAGAAAGAAACGGAGAAACGAAGAAAGAAACGGAGAAACGAAGAAAGAAACGGAGAAACGAACAAAGAAACGGAGAAACGAACAAAGAAACGGAGAAACGGAGAAATAAATGGAGAAGCACAGAAATAAACGAAGAAACGATGAAAGAAATTGAGAATCGGAGAAATAAATGGAGAAACAGAGAAATAAACCGAGAAACGGAGAAAGAAACGGAGAAACGAAGAAAGAAACGGAGAAACGAAGAAAGAAACGGAGAAACGAAGAAAGAAACGGAGAAACGAACAAAGAAACGGAGAAACGAACAAAGAAACGGAGAAACGAAGAAAGAAACGGAGAAACGAAGAAAGAAACGGAGAAACGAAGAAAGATACGGAGAAACGGAGAAATAAATGGAGAAACGAAGAAATAAACGGAGAAACGAACAAAGAAACGGAGAAACGAAGAAAGAAACGGAGAAACGGAGAAATAAATGGAGAAACGTAGAAATAAACGGAGAAACGAAGAACGAAACGGAGAAACGGAGAAATAAATGGAGAAACGAAGAAAGAAACGGGGTAACGAAGAAAGAAACGAAGAAACGAAGAAAGAAACGGAGAAACGAAGAAACAAACGGAGAAACGAAGAAACAAACGGAGAAACGAAGAAAGAAACGGAGAAACTAAGAAAGAAACGAAGAAACGAAGAAAGATTCGGAGAAATAAATGGAGAAACGAAAAAATAAACCGAGAAACGGGGAAAGAAACGGAGAAACGAACAAAGAAACGGAGAAACGAACAAAGAAACGGAGAAACGGAGAAACGGACAAAGAAACGGAGAAACGAAGAAAGAAACGGAGAAATGAAGAGAGAAACGGAGAAACGGACAAAGAAACGCAGAAACGAAGAAAGAAACGGAGAAATGAAGAAAGAAACGGAGAAACGAAGAAAGAAACGGAGAAACGAAGAAAGAAACGGAGAAACGGAGAAAGAAACGGAGTAACGAAGAAAGAAACGAAGAAACGAAGAAAGAAACGGAGAAACGAACAAAGAGACGGAGAAACGAAGAAAGAAACGGAGAAACGAAGAACGAAACGGAGAAACGAAGAAAGAAACGGAGAAACGAAGAAAGAAACGGAGAAACGAAGAAAGAAGCAGAGTAACGAAGAAAGAAACGAAGATAGAAACGGAGAATCGGAGAAATAAATGGAGAAACGAAGAAATAAACCGAGAAACGGAGAAAGAAACGGAGAAACGATCAAAGAGACGGAGAATCGAAGAGACATACGGAGAAACGAACAAAGAAACGGAGAAACGAAGAAAGAAACGGAGAAATGAATGGAGAAGCGAAGAAATAAACCGAGAAACGGAGAAAGAAACGGAGAAACGAACAAAGAAACGGAGAAGCGAAGAAAGAAACGGAGAAACGAAGAAAGAAACGGAGAAACGAACAAAGAAACGGAGAAACGAACAAAGAAACGGAGAAACGAACAAAGAAACGGAGAAACGAACAAAGAAACGGAGAAACGAACAAAGAAACGGAGAAACGGAGAAATAAATGGAGAAACACAGAAATAAACGAAGAAACGATGAAAGAAACGGAGAATCGGAGAAATAAATGGAGAAACAGAGAAATAAACCGAGACACGGGGAAAGAAACGGAGAAACGAACAAAGAAACGGAGAAACGAAGAAAGAAACGGAGAAACGGAGAAATAAATGGAGAAACGAAGAAATAAACGGAGAAACGAAAAAAGAAACGGAGAAACGAAGAAAGAAACGGAGTAACGAAGAAAGAAACGAAGAAACGAAGAAAGATACGGAGAAATAAATGGAGAAACGAAGAAATAAACCGAGAAACGGAGAAAGAAACGGAGAAACGAACTAAGAAACGGAGAAACGAAGAAAGAAACGGAGAAACGAACAAAGAAACGGAGAAACGAACAAGGAAACGGAGAAACGTAGAAACGGAGAAATAAATGGGGAAACGAAGAAATAAACGGAGGAACGAAGAAAGAAACGGAGAAACGAAGAAATAAACGGAGAAACGAAGAAAGAAACGGAGTGACGAAGAAAGAAACGAAGAAACGAAGAAAGAAACGGAGAAACGAACGAAGAAACGAAGAAACGAAGAGAGAAACGGAGAAACGAAGAAAGATACGGAGAAACGAACAAAGAAACGGAGAAACGAACAAAGAAACGGAGAAACGGAGAAATAAATGGAGAAGCACAGAAATAAACGAAGAAACGATGAAAGAAATTGAGAATCGGAGAAATAAATGGAGAAACAGAGAAATAAACCGAGAAACGGAGAAAGAAACGGAGAAACGAAGAAAGAAACGGAGAACCGAAGAAAGAAACGGAGAAACGAACAAAGAAACGGAGAAACGAACAAAGAAACGGAGAAACGAACAAAGAAACGGAGAAACGAAGAAAGAAACGGAGAAACGAAGAAAGAAACGGAGTAACGAAAAAAGAATCGGAGAAACGGAGAAATAAATGGTGAAACGAAGAAAGAAACGGAGAAACGAAGAAAGAAACGGAGAAACGAAGAACGAAACGGAGAAACGGAGAAATAAATGGAGAAACGAAGAAAGAAACGGAGAAACGAAGAAAGAAACGGAATAACGAAGAAAGAAACGAAGAAACGAAGAAAGATTCGGAGAAATAAATGGAGAAACGAAAAAATAAACCGAGAAACGGGGAAAGAAACGGAGAAACGAACAAAGAAACGCAGAAACGAAGAAAGAAACGGAGAAATGAAGAAAGAAACGGAGAAACGAAGAAAGATACGGAGAAATGAAGAAAGAAACGGAGAAACGAAGAAAGAAACGGAGAAACGAAGAAAGAAACGGAGAATCGGAGAAATAAATGGAGAAACGAAGAAATAAACCGAGAAACGGAGAAAGATACGGAGAAACGAAGAAAGAAACGGAGAAACGAAGAAAGATACGGAGAAACGGAGAAATAAATGGAGAAACGAAGAAATAAACGGAGAAACGAACAAAGAAACGGAGAAACGAAGAAAGAAACGGAGAAACGGAGAAATAAATGGAGAAACGTAGAAATAAACGGAGAAACGAAGAAAGAAACGAAGAAACGAAGAAAGAAACGAAGATAGAAACGGAGAATCGGAGAAATAAATGGAGAAACGAAGAAATAAACCGAGAAACGGAGAAAGAAACGGAGAAACGAAGAAAGAAACGGCGATACGAAGATAGAAACGGAGAAACGAAGAAAGAAACGGAGAAACGAAGAAAGAAACGGAGAAACGAAGAAAGAAACGGAGAAACGAAGAAAGAAACGGAGAAACGAAGAAAGAAACGAAGAAACGAAGAAAGATACGGAGAAATAAATGGAGAAACGAAGAAATAAACCGAGAAACGGAGAAAGAAACGGAGAAACGAACTAAGAAACGGAGAAACGAAGAAAGAAACGGAGAAACGAACAAAGAAACGGAGAAACGAACAAGGAAACGGAGAAACGTAGAAACGGAGAAATAAATGGGGAAACGAAGAAATAAACGGAGGAACGAAGAAAGAAACGGAGAAACGAAGAAATAAACGGAGAAACGAAGAAAGAAACGGAGTAACGAAGAAAGAAACGATGAAACGAAGAAAGAAACGGAGAAACGAACGAAGAAACGAAGAAAGAAACGGAGAAACGAACGAAGAAACGAAGAAACGAAGTGAGAAACGGAGAAACGAAGAAAGATACGGAGAAACGAACAAAGAAACGGAGAAACGAACAAAGAATAGGAGAAACGAACAAAGAAACGGAGAAACGGCAAATAAATGGAGAAACGATGAAAGAAACGGAGTAACGAAAAAAGAAACGGAGAAACGAAGAAAGAAACGGAGTAACGAAGAAAGAAACGAAGAAACGAAGAAAGATACGGAGAAATAAATGGAGAAACGAAGAAATAAACCGAGAAACGGAGAAAGAAACGGAGAAACGAACTAAGAAACGGAGAAACGAAGAAAGAAACGGAGAAAAGAACAAAGAAACGGAGAAACGAACAAAGAAACGGAGAAACGTAGAAACGGAGAAATAAATGGGGAAACGAAGAAATAAACGGAGGAACGAAGAAAGAAACGGAGAAACGAAGAAATAAACGGAGAAACGAAGAAAGAAACGGAGTAACGAAGAAAGAAACGAAGAAACGAAGAAAGAAACGGAGAAACGAACGAAGAAACGAAGAAACGAAGAGAGAAACGGAGAAACGAAGAAAGATACGGAGAAACGAACAAAGAAACGGAGAAAGGAACAAAGAATAGGAGAAACGAACAAAGAAACGGAGAAACGGCAATTAAATGGAGAAACGATGAAAGAAACGGAGTAACCAAGAAAGAAACGGAGAAACGAAGAAAGAAACGGAGAAACGGTGAAATAAATGGCGAAACGAAGAAATAAATGGAGAAACGAAGAAATAAACGGAGAAACGAAGAAGGAAACGGAGAAACGAAGAAAGAAACACAGAAACGAAGAAACAAACGGAGAAACGAAGAAGGAAACGCAGAAACGAAGAAAGAAACGAAGAAACGAAGAAAGAAACGGAGAAACGAAGAAAGAAACGGAGAATCGGACAAATATATGGAGAAACAGAGAAATAAACCGAGACACGGGGAAAGAAACGGAGAAACGAACAAAGAAACGGAGAAACGAAGAAAGAAACGGAGAAACGAAAAAAGAAACGGAGAAACGAAGAAAGAAACGGAGTAACGAAGAAAGAAACGAAGAAAGATACGGAGAAATAAATGGAGAAACGAAGAAATAAACCGAGAAACGGAGAAAGAAACGGAGAAACGAACAAAGATACGGAGAAACGAAGAAAGAAACGGAGAACCGAACAAAGAAACGGAGAAACGAACAAAGAAACGGAGAAACGTAGAAACGGAGAAATAAATGGAGAAACGAAGAAATAAACGGAGGAACGAAGAAAGAAACGGAGAAACGAAGAAATAAACGGAGAAACGAAGAAAGAAACGGAGTAACGAAGAAAGAAACGAAGAAACAAAGAAAGAAACGGAGAAACGAACGAAGAAACGAAGAAACGAAGAGAGAAACGGAGAAACGAAGAAAGATACGGAGAAACGAACAAAGAAACGGAGAAACGAACAATGAATCGGAAAAACGAACAAAGAAACGGAGAAACGGACAAATAAATGGAGAAACGATGAAAGAAACGGGGTAACCAAGAAAGAAACGGAGAAACGAAGAAAGAAACGGAGAAATAAATGGCGTAACGAAGAGAGAAACGGAGAAACGAAGAAATAAACGGAGAAACGAAGAAAGAAACGGAGAAACGAAGAAAGAAACGCAGAAACGAAGAAACAAACGGAGAAACTAACAAGGAAACGCAGAAACGAAGAAAGAAACGAAGAAACGAAGAAAGAAACGGAGAAACGAAGAAAGAAACGGAGAAACGAACAAAGAAACGGAGAAACGAAGGAAGAAACGGAGTAACCAAGAACGAAACGAAGAAACGAAGAAAGAAACAGAGAAACGAACGAAGAAACGGAGAAACGAAGGAAGAAACGGAGAAACGAAGAAAGAAACGGAGTAACGAAGAAAGAAACGGAGAAACGAACGAAGAAACGGGGAAACGAAAAGAGAAACGGAGAAACGAACAAAGAAACGGAGAAACGGAGAAACGAAGAAATAAACGGAGAAACGAAGAAAGAAACGGAGAAACGAAGAAAGAAACGCAGAAACGAAGAAACAAACGGAGAAACGAACAAGGAAACGCAGAAACGAAGAAAGAAACGAAGAAACGAAGAAAGAAACGGAGAAACGAAGAAAGAAACGGAGAAACGAACAAAGAAACGGAGAAACGAAGGAAGAAACGGAGTAACCAAGAACGAAACGAAGAAACGAAGAAAGAAACGGAGAAACGAACGAAGAAACGGAGAAACGAAGAGAGAAACGGAGAAACGAAGAAAGAAACGGAGAAACGAACAAAGAAACGGAGGAACGAAGAAAGAAACGGAGAAACGAAGAAATAAACGGAGAAACGAAGAAAGAAACGGAGTAACGAAGAAAGAAACGGAGAAACGAAGAAAGAAACGGAGAAACGAAGAAATAAACGGAGAAACGAACAAAGAAACGGAGAAACGGAGAAATAAATGGAGAAGCACAGAAATAAACGAAGAAACGATGAAAGAAATTGAGAATCGGAGAAATAAATGGAGAAACAGAGAAATAAACCGAGAAACGGAGAAAGAAACGGAGAAACGAAGAAAGAAACGGAGAAAGGAAGAAAGAAACGGAGAAACGAAGATAGAAACGGAGAAACGATCAAAGAGACGGAGAAACGAAGAAACATACGGAGAAACGAACAAAGAAACGGAGAAACGAAGAAAGAAACGGAGAAATAAATGGAGAAGCGAAGAAATAAACCGAGAAACGGAGAAAGAAACGGAGAAACGAAGAAATAAACCGAGAAACGGAGAAAGAATCGGAGAAACGAAGAAAGAAACAGAGAAGCGAAGAAAGAAACGGAGAAACGAAGAAAGAAACGGAGAAACGAAGAAAGAAACGGAGAAACGAAGAAAGAAACGGAGAAACGAACAAAGAAACGGAGAAACGAAGAAAGAAACGGAGAAACGAACAAAGAAACGGAGAAACGAACAAAGAAACGGAGAAACGGAGACATAAATGGAGAAACGAAGAAATAAACGGAGAAACGAACAAAGAAACGGAGAAACGGAGACATAAATGGAGAAACGAAGAAATAAACGGAGAAACGAAGAAAGAAACGGAGAAACGATCAAAGAGACGGAGAAACGAAGAAACATACGGAGAAACGAACAAAGAAACGGAGAAACGAAGAAAGAACCGGAGAAATAAATGGAGAAGCGAAGAAATAAACCGAGAAACGGAGAAAGAAACGGAGAAACGAACAAAGAAACGGAGAAGCGAAGAAAGAAACGGAGAAACGAACAAATAAACGGAGAATCGAACAAAGAAACGGAGAAACGAACAAAGAAACGGAGAAAGGGAGAAATAAATGGAGAAACACAGAAATAAACGAAGAAACGATGAAAGAAACGGAGAATCGGAGAAATAAATGGAGAAACAGAGATATAAACCGAGAAACGGAGAAAGAAACGGAGAAACGAACAAAGAAACGGAGAAACGAAGAAAGAAACGGAGAAACGAAGAAAGAAACGGAGAAACGAAGAAAGAAACGGAGTAACGAAGAAAGAAACGAAGGAAGAAACGGAGAATCGTAGAAATAAATGGAGAAACGAAGAAATAAACCGAGAAACGGAGAAAGAAACGGAGAAACGATCAAAGAAACGATGAAACGAAGAAAGAAACGGAGAAACGAACAAAGAAACGGAGAAACGGAGAAATAAATGGAGAAACTCAGAAATAAACGAAGAAACGATGAAAGAAACGGAGAATCGGACAAATATATGGAGAAACAGAGAAATAAACCGAGACACGGGGAAAGAAACGGAGAAACGAACAAAGAAACGGAGAAACGAAGAAAGAAACGGAGAAACGGAGAAATAAATGGAGAAACGAAGAAATAAACGGAGAAACGAAGAAAGAAACGGAGAAACGAAAAAAGAAACGGAGAAACGAAGAAAGAAACGGAGTAACGAAGAAGGAAACGAAGAAACGAAGAAAGATACGGAGAAATAAATGGAGAAACGAAGAAATAAACCGAGAAACGGAGAAAGAAACGGAGAAACGAACTAAGAAACGGAGAAACGAAGAAAGAAACGGAGAAACGAACAAAGAAACGGAGAAATGAACAAGGAAACGGAGAAACGTAGAAACGGAGAAATAAATGGAGAAACGAAGAAATAAACGGAGGAACGAAGAAAGAAACGGAGAAACGAAGAAATAAACGGAGAAACGAAGAAAGAAACGGAGTAACGAAGAAAGAAACGAAGAAACGAAGAAAGAAACGGAGAAACGAACGAAGAAACGAAGAAACGAAGAGAGAAACGGAGAAACGAAGAAAGATACGGAGAAACGAACAAAGAAACGGAGAAACGAACAAAGAATAGGAGAAACGAACAAAGAAACGGAGAAACGGCAAATAAATGGAGAAACGATGAAAGAAACGGAGTAACCAAGAAAGAAACGGAGAAACGGTGAAATAAATGGCGAAACGAAGAAATAAATGGAGAAACGAAGAAATAAACGGAGAAACGAAGAAAGAAACGGAGAAACGAAGAAAGAAACACAGAAACGAAGAAACAAACGGAGAAACGAAGAAGGAAACGCAGAAACGAAGAAAGAAACGAAGAAACGAAGAAAGAAACGGAGAAACGAAGAAAGAAACGGAGAATCGGACAAATATATGGAGAAACAGAGAAATAAACCGAGACACGGGGAAAGAAACGGAGAAACGAACAAAGAAACGGAGAAACGTAGAAAGAAACGGAGAAACGGAGAAATAAATGGAGAAACGAAGAAATAAACGGAGAAACGAAGAAACAAACGGAGAAACGAAAAAAGAAACGGAGAAACGAAGAAAGAAACGGAGTAACGAAGAAAGAAACGAAGAAACGAAGAAAGATACGGAGAAATAAATGGAGAAACGAAGAAATAAACCGAGAAACGGAGAAAGAAACGGAGAAACGAACAAAGAAACGGAGAAACGAAGAAAGAAACGGAGAACCGAACAAAGAAACGGAGAAACGAACAAAGAAACGGAGAAACGTAGAAACGGAGAAATAAATGGAGAAACGAAGAAATAAACGGAGGAACGAAGAAAGAAACGGAGAAACGAAGAAATAAACGGAGAAACGAAGAAAGAAACGGAGTAACGAAGAAAGAAACGAAGAAACAAAGAAAGAAACGGAGAAACGAACGAAGAAACGAAGAAACGAAGAGAGAAACGGAGAAACGAAGAAAGATACGGAGAAACGAACAAAGAAACGGAGAAACGAACAAAGAATCGGATAAACGAACAAAGAAACGGAGAAACGGACAAATAAATGGAGAAACGATGAAAGAAACGGAGAAACGAAGAAAGTAACGGAGTAACCAAGAAAGAAACGAAGAAACGAAGCAAGAAACGGAGAAACGAACGAAGAAACGGAGAAACGAAGAGAGAAACGGAGAAACGAAGAAAGAAACGGAGTAACGAAGAAAGAAACGGAGAAACGAACGAAGAAACGGGGAAACGAAGAGAGAAACGGAGAAACGAAGAAAGAAACGGAGAAACGAAGAAAGAAACGGAGAAACGAAGAAAGAAACGGAGTAACGAAGAAAGATACGGAGAAACAAAGAAAGAAACGGAGAAACGAAGAAAGAAACGGAGTAAGGAAGAAGGAAACGAAGGAAGAAACGGAGAATCGGACAAATATATGGAGAAACAGAGAAATAAACCGAGAAACGGCGAAAGAAACGGAGAAACGAACAAAGAAACGGAGAAACGAAGAAAGAAACGGAGAAACGGAGAAATAAATGGAGAAACGAAGAAATAAACGGAGAAACGAAGAAAGAAACGGAGAAACGAAAAAAGAAACGGAGAAACGAAGAAAGAAACGGAGTAAGGAAGAAAGAAACGAAGAAACGAAGAAAGAAACGGAGAAACGAACAAAGAAACGGAGAAACGAACAAAGAAACGGAGAAACTCACAAAGAAACGGAGAAACGGAGAAATAAATGGGGAAACACAGAAATTAACGAAGAAACGATGAAAGAAATTGAGAATCGGAGAAATAAATGGAGAAACAGAGAAATAAACCGAGAAACGGAGAAAGAAACGGAGAAACGAACAAAGAAACGGAGAAACGAAGAAAGAAACGGAGAAACAACGAAAGAAACGGAGAAAAGAAGAAAGAAACGGAGTAAGGAAGAAGGAAACGAAGGAAGAAACGGAGAATCGGACAAATATATGGAGAAACAGAGAAATAAACCGAGAAACGGGGAAACGAAGAAAGAAACGGAGAAACGGAGAAATAAATGGAGAAACGAAGAAATAAACGGAGAAACGAAGAAAGAAACGGAGAAACGAAAAAAGAAACGGAGAAACGAAGAGAGAAACGGAGTAAGGAAGAAAGAAACGAAGAAACGAAGAAAGATACAGAGAAATAAATGGAGAAACGAAGAAATAAACCGAGAAACGGAGAAAGAAACGGAGAAACGAACAAAGAAACGGAGAAACGAAGAAAGAAACGGAGAAACGAACAAAGAAACGGAGAAACGAACAAAGAAACGGAGAAACGGAGAAACGGAGAAATAAATGGAGAAACGAAGAAATAAACGGAGGAACGAAGAAAGAAACGGAGAAACGAAGAAATAAACGGAGAAACGAAGAAAGATACGGAGAAACGAACAAAGAAACGGAGAAACGAACAAAGAATCGGAGAAACGAACAAAGAAACGGAGATACGGACAAATAAATGGAGAAACGATGGAAGAAACGGAGTAACCAAGAAAGAAACGGAGAAACGAAGAAAGAAACGCAGAAACGAAGAAAGAAACGGAGAAACGAAGAAATAACCGGAGAAACGAAGAAACAAACGGAGAAACGAACAAGGAAACGCAGAAACGAAGAAAGAAACGAAGAAACGAAGAAAGAAACGGAGAAACGAAGAAAGAAACGGAACAACGAAGAAAGAAACGGAGATACGAAGAAAGAAACGGAGAAACGAAGAAAGAAACGGAGAAACGAAGAAAGAATCGGAGATACGAAGAAAGAAACGGAGAAACGAACAAAGAAACGGAGAAACGAAGAAAGAAACGGAGAAACGGAGAAATAAATGGAGAAACGAAGAAATAGACGGAGAAACGAAAAAAGAAACGGAGAAACGAAGAAAGAAACGGAGAAACGAAGAATGATACGGAGAAACGAACAAAGAAACGGAGAAACGAACAAAGAATCGGTGAAACGAACAAAGAAACGGAGAAACGGACAAATAAATGGAGAAACGATTAAAGAAACGGAGTAACCAAGAAAGAAACGAAGAAAGAAACGGAGAAACGAACGAAGAAACGGAGAAACGAAGAGAGAAACGGAGAAACGAAGAAAGAAACGGAGAAACGAACAAAGAAACGGAGATACGAACAAAGAAACGGAGAAACGAAGAAAGAAACGGAGAAACGAACAAAGAAACGGAGAAACGGAGAGAGAAACGGAGTAACGAAGAAAGAAACGAAGATAGAAACGGAGAATCCGAGAAATAAATGGAGAAACGACGAAATAAACGGAGAAACGAAGATAGAAACGGAGAAACGATCAAAGAGACGGAGAAACGAAGAAACATACGGAGAAACGAACAAAGAAACGGAGAAACGAAGAAAGAAACGGAGAAATAAATGGAGAAGCGAAGAAATAAACCGAGAAACGGAGAAAGAAACGGAGAAACGAAGAAATAAATGGAGAAGCGAAGAAATAAACCGAGAAACGGAGAAAGAAACGGAGAAACGAAGAAAGAAACGGAGAAGCGAAGAAAGAAACGGAGAAACGAAGAAAGAAACGGAGAAACGAAGAAAGAAACGGAACAACGAAGAAAGAAACGGAGATACGAAGAAAGAAACGGAGAAACGAAGAAAGAAACGGAGAAACGAAGAAAGAATCGGAGATACGAAGAAAGAAACGGAGAAACGAACAAAGAAACGGAGAAACGAAGAAAGAAACGGAGAAACGGAGAAATAAATGGAGAAACGAAGAAATAGACGGAGAAACGAAAAAAGAAACGGAGAAACGAAGAAAGAAACGGAGAAACGAAGAATGATACGGAGAAACGAACAAAGAAACGGAGAAACGAACAAAGAATCGGTGAAACGAACAAAGAAACGGAGAAACGGACAAATAAATGGAGAAACGATTAAAGAAACGGAGTAACCAAGAAAGAAACGAAGAAAGAAACGGAGAAACGAACGAAGAAACGGAGAAACGAAGAGAGAAACGGAGAAACGAAGAAAGAAACGGAGAAACGAACAAAGAAACGGAGATACGAACAAAGAAACGGAGAAACGAAGAAAGAAACGGAGAAACGAACAAAGAAACGGAGAAACGGAGAGAGAAACGGAGTAACGAAGAAAGAAACGAAGATAGAAACGGAGAATCCGAGAAATAAATGGAGAAACGACGAAATAAACGGAGAAACGAAGATAGAAACGGAGAAACGATCAAAGAGACGGAGAAACGAAGAAACATACGGAGAAACGAACAAAGAAACGGAGAAACGAAGAAAGAAACGGAGAAATAAATGGAGAAGCGAAGAAATAAACCGAGAAACGGAGAAAGAAACGGAGAAACGAAGAAATAAATGGAGAAGCGAAGAAATAAACCGAGAAACGGAGAAAGAAACGGAGAAACGAAGAAAGAAACGGAGAAGCGAAGAAAGAAACGGAGAAACGAAGAAAGAAACGGAGAAACGAAGAAAGAAACGGAGAAACGAAGAAAGAAACGGAGAAACGAACAAAGAAACGGAGATACGAACAAAGAAACGGAGAAACGAACAAAGAAACGGAGAAACGGAGAAATAAATGGAGAAGCACAGAAATAAACGAAGAAACGATGAAAGAAATTGAGAATCGGAGAAATAAATGGAGAAACATAGAAATAAACCGAGAAACGGAGAAAGAAACGGAGAAACGAACGAAGAAACGGAGAAACGAAGAAAGAAACGGAGATACGAAGAACGAAACGGAGAAACGAACAAAGAAGCGGAGAAACGAAGAAAGAAACGGAGAAACGAACAAAGAATCGGAGAAACGAACAAAGAAACGGAGAAACGGACAAATAAATGGAGAAACGATGAAAGAAACGGAGTAACCAAGAAAGAAACGAAGAAACGAACAAGGAAACGGAGAAACGAACATAGAAACGGAGAAACGAAGATAGAAACGGAGAAACGGAGAAATAATTGGAGAAACGAAGAAAGAAACGGAGAAACGAAGAAAGAAACGGAGAAACGAAGAAAGAAACGGTGTAACGAAGAAAGAAACGAAGAAACGAAGAAAGAAACGGACAAACGAAGAAAGAAACGGAGAAACGGAGAAATAAATGGAGAAACGAAGAAAGAAACGGAGAAACGAACAAAGAATCGGAGAAACGAACAAAGAAACGGAGAAACGGACAAATAAATGGAGAAACGATGAAAGAAACGGAGTAACCAAGAAAGAAACGAAGAAACGAACAAGGAAACGGAGAAACGAACATAGAAACGGAGAAACGAAGATAGAAACGGAGAAACGGAGAAATAATTGGAGAAACGAAGAAAGAAACGGAGAAACGAAGAAAGAAACGGAGAAACGAAGAAAGATACGGAGAAATAAATGGAGAAACGAAGAAATAAACCGAGAATCGGAGAAAGAAACGGAGAAACGAACGAAGAAACGTAGAAACGAAGAAAGAAACGGAGAAACGAACAAAGAAACGGAGAAACGAACAAACAAACGGAGAAACGAACAAAGAAACGGGGAAACGGAGAAACGGAGAAATAAATGGAGAAACGAAGAAATAAACGGAGGAACGAAGAAAGAAACGGAGAAACGAAGAAAGAAACGGAGAAACGAAGAAAGAAACGGAGTAACGAAGAAAGAAACGAAGAAACGAAGAAAGAAACAGAGAAACGAAGAAAGAAACGGAGAAACCAAGAAAGAAACGGAGTAACGAAGAAAGAAACGAAGAAACGAAGAAAGAAACGGAGAAATAAATGGAGAAACGAAGAAATAAACTGAGAAACGGAGAAAGAAACGGAGAAACGAACAAAGAAACGGAGAAACGAAGAAAGAAACGGAGTAACGAAGAAAGAAACGAAGAAACGAAGAAAGAAACGGAGAAACGAAGAAAGAAACGGAGAATCGGACAAATATATGGAGAAACAGAGAAATAAACCGAGACACGGGGAAAGAAACGGAGAAACGAACAAAGAAACGGAGAAACGAAGAAAGAAACGGAGAAACAAAGAAAGAAACGGAGAAACGAAGAAAGAAACGGAGAAACGAAGAAAGAAACGGAGTAAGGAAGAAGGAAACGAAGGAAGAAACGGAGAATCGGACAAATATATGGAGAAACAGAGAAATAAACCGAGAAACGGGGAAAGAAACGGAGAAACGAACAAAGAATAGGAGAAACGAACAAAGAAACGGAGAAACGGCAAATAAATGGAGAAACGATGAAAGAAACGGAGTAACCAAGAAAGAAACGGAGAAACGAAGAAAGAAACGGAGAAACGAAGAAAGAAACACAGAAACGAAGAAACAAACGGAGAAACGAAGAAGGAAACGCAGAAACGAAGAAAGAAACGGAGAAACGAACAAAGAAACGGAGAAACGAAGAAAGAAACGGAGAATCGGACAAATATATGGAGAAACAGAGAAATAAACCGAGACACGGGGAAAGAAACGGAGAAACGAACAAAGAAACGGAGAAACGTAGAAAGAAACGGAGAAACGGAGAAATAAATGGAGAAACGAAGAAATAAACGGAGAAACGAAGAAAGAAACGGAGAAACGAAAAAAGAAACGGAGAAACGAAGATAGAAACGGAGTAACGAAGAAAGAAATGAAGAAACGAAGAAAGATACGGAGAAATAAATGGAGAAACGAAGAAATAAACCGAGAAACGGAGAAAGAAACGGAGAAACGAACAAAGAAACGGAGAAACGAAGAAAGAAACGGAGAACCGAACAAAGAAACGGAGAAACGAACAAAGAAACGGAGAAACGTAGAAACGGAGAAATAAATGGAGAAACGAAGAAATAAACGGAGGAACGAAGAAAGAAACGGAGAAACGAAGAAATAAACGGAGAAACGAAGAAAGAAACGGAGTAACGAAGAAAGAAACGAAGAAACAAAGAAAGAAACGGAGAAACGAACGAAGAAACGAAGAAACGAAGAGAGAAACGGAGAAACGAAGAAAGATACGGAGAAACGAACAAAGAAACGGAGAAACGAACAAAGAATCGGAGAAACGAACAAAGAAACGGAGAAACGGACAAATAAATGGAGAAACGATGAAAGAAACGGAGTAACCAAGAAAGAAACGGAGAAACGAAGAAAGAAACGGAGAAATAAATGGCGAAACGAAGAAATAAATGGAGAAACGAAGAAATAAATGGAGAAACGAAGAAATAAGCGGAGAAACGAAGAAAGAAACGGAGAAACGAAGAAAGAAACGGAGAAACGGGGAAATAAATGGCGAAACGAAGAAATAAACGGAGAAACGAAGAAAGAAACGGAGAAACGAAGAAAGAAACGGAGAAACGAAGAAAGAAACGGAGAAACGAAGACAGATACGGAGAAACGAACAAAGAAACGGAGAAGCGAACAGAGAAACGGAGAAACGAAGAAAGAAACGGAGAAACGGAGAAATAAATGGCGAAACGAAGAAATAAACGGAGAAACGAAGAAAGAAACGGAGAAACGAAGAAAGAAACGGAGAAACGAACAAAGAAACGGAGAAGCGAACAAAGAAACGGAGGAACGAACAAAGAAACGGAGAAACGAACAAAGAAACGGAAAAACAGAGAAATAAATGGCGAAACGAAGAAATAAACGGATAAACGAAGAAATAAATGGAGAAACGAAGAAATAAACGGAGAAACGAAGAAAGAAACGGAGAAACGAAGAAAGAAACGGAGAAACGGAGAAATAAATGGCGAAACGAAGAAATAAACGGAGAAACGAAGAAAGAAACGGAGAAACGAAGAAAGAAACGGAGATACGAACAAAGAAACGGAGAAGCGAACAAAGAAACGGAGAAACGAACAAAGAAACGGAGAAACGAACAAAGAAACGGAAAAACAGAGAAATAAATGGCGAAACGAAGAAATAAACGGATAAACGAAGAAATAAATGGAGAAACGAAGAAATAAACGGAGAAACGAAGAAAGAAACGGAGAAACGAAGAAAGAAACGGAGAAACGGGGAAATAAATGGCGAAACGAAGAAATAAACGGAGAAACGAAGAAAGAAACGGAGAAACGAAGAAAGAAACGGAGAAACGAAGAAAGAAACGGAGAAACGAAGACAGATACGGAGAAACGAACAAAGAAACGGAGAAGCGAACAGAGAAACGGAGAAACGAAGAAAGAAACGGAGAAACGGAGAAATAAATGGAGAAACGAAGAAATAAACGGAGAAACAAGGAAAGAAACGGAGAAACGAAGAAAGAAACGGAGAAACGGAGAAATAAATGGCGAAACGAAGAAATAAACGGAGAAACGAAGAAAGAAACGGAGAAACGAACAAGGAAACGGAGAAACGAAGAAAGAAACGGAGAATCGAAGAAAGAAGCGGAGAAACGAACAAAGAAACGGAGAAACGAAGAAAGTAACGGAGAAACGAAGAAAGAAACGGAGAAACGAACAAAGATACAGAGAAATAAATGGAGAAACGAAGAAATAAACCGAGAATCGGAGAAAGAAACGGAGAAACGAACAAAGAAACGGAGAAACGAAGAAAGAAACGGAGAAACGAAGAAAGAAACGGAAAAACGGAGAAATAAATGGCGAAACGAAGAAATAAACGGTGAAACGAAGAAAGAAACGGAGAAACGAAGAAAGAAACGGAGAAACGAACAAAGAAACGGAGAAGCGAACAAAGAAACGGAGGAACGAACAAAGAAACGGAGAAACGAACAAAGAAACGGAAAAACAGAGAAATAAATGGCGAAACGAAGAAATAAACGGATAAACGAAGAAATAAATGGAGAAACGAAGAAATAAACGGAGAAACGAAGAAAGAAACGGAGAAACGAAGAAAGAAACGGAGAAACGGAGAAATAAATGGCGAAACGAAGAAATAAACGGAGAAACGACGAAAGAAACGGAGAAACGAAGAAAGAAACGGAGAAACGAAGAAAGAAACGGCGAAACGAACAAAGAAACGGAGAAACGAAGAAAGAAACGGAGAAACGAAGACAGATACGGAGAAACGAACAAAGAAACGGAGAAGCGAACAGAGAAACGGAGAAACGAAGAAAGAAACGGAGAAACGGAGAAATAAATGGAGAAACGAAGAAATAAACGGAGAAACAAGGAAAGAAACGGAGAAACGAAGAAAGAAACGGAGAAACGGAGAAATAAATGGCGAAACGAAGAAATAAACGGAGAAACGAAGAAAGAAACGGAGAAACGAACAAGGAAACGGAGAAACGAAGAAAGAAACGGAGAATCGAAGAAAGAAGCGGAGAAACGAACAAAGAAACGGAGAAACGAAGAAAGTAACGGAGAAACGAAGAAAGAAACGGAGAAACGATCAAAGAAATGGAGAAACGAAGAAAGATACGGAGAAACGAACAAAGAAACGGAGAAACGAACAAAGAAACGGAGAAACGAACAAAGAAACGGAGAAACGAACAAAGAAACGGAAAAACAGAGAAATAAATGGCGAAACGAAGAAATAAACGGATAAACGAAGAAAGAAACGCAGAAACGAAGAAAGAAACGGAGAAACGAACAAGGAAACGGAGAAACGGAGAAAGAAACGGAGTAACGATGAAAGAAACGAAGAAACGAAGAAAGAAACGGAGAAACGAACAAAGAAACGGAGAAACGAAGAAAGAAACGGAGAAACGAAGAAAGAAACGGAAAAACGGAGAAATAAATGGCGAAACGAAGAAATAAACGGAGAAACGAAGAAAGAAACGGAGAAACGAAGAAAGAAACGGAGAAACGAACAAAGAAACGGAGAAGCGAACAAAGAAACGGAGGAACGAACAAAGAAACGGAGAAACGAACAAAGAAACGGAAAAACAGAGAAATAAATGGCGAAGAGAAGAAATAAACGGATAAACGAAGAAATAAATGGAGAAACGAAGAAATAAACGGAGAAACGAAGAAAGAAACGGAGAAACGAAGAAAGAAACGGAGAAACGGAGAAATAAATGGCGAAACGAAGAAATAAACGGAGAAACGACGAAAGAAACGGAGAAACGAAGAAAGAAACGGAGAAACGAAGAAAGAAACGGAGAAACGAACAAAGAAACGGAGAAACGAAGAAAGAAACGGAGAAACGAAGACAGATACGGAGAAACGAACAAAGAAACGGAGAAACGAAGAAAGAAACGGAGAAACGAAGACAGATACGGAGAAACGAAGAAAGTAACGGAGAAACGAAGAAAGAAACGGAGAAACGATCAAAGAAATGGAGAAACGAAGAAAGATACGGAGAAACGAACAAAGAAACGGAGAAACGAACAAAGAAACGGAGAAACGAACAAAGAAACGGAGAAACGAACAAAGAAACGGAAAAACAGAGAAATAAATGGCGAAACGAAGAAATAAACGGATAAACGAAGAAAGAAACGAAGAAACGAAGAAAGAAACGGAGAAACGAACAAGGAAACGGAGAAACGGAGAAAGAAACGGAGTAACGATGAAAGAAACGAAGAAACGAAGAAAGAAACGGAGAAACGAACAAAGAAACGGAGAAACGAAGAAAGAAACGGAGAAACGAAGAAAGAAACGGAGACGCGAAGAAAGAAACGGAGAAACGAAGAAACAAACGCAGAAACGAACAAAGAAACGGAGAAACGAAGAAAGAAACGGAGAAACGAAGAAAGAAGCGGAGAAACGGAGAAAGAAACGGAGTAACGAAGAAAGAAACGGAGAAACGAAGAAAGAAACGGAGAATCGAAGAAAGAAACGGAGAAACGAACAAAGAAACGGAGAAACGAACAAAGAAACGGAGAAACGGAGAAATAAATGGAGAAACGAAGAAAGAAACGGAGAAACAATCAAAGAAACGGAGAAACGAAGAAAGATACGGAGAAACGATCAAAGAAACGGAGAAACGAAGATAGAAACGGAGAAATAAATGGAGAAACGAAGAAATAAACCGAGAAACGGAGAAAGAAACGGAGAACGGAAGAAAGAAACGGAGTAACGAAGAAAGAAACGAAGATAGAAACGGAGAATCGGAGAAATAAATGGAGAAACGGAGAAATAAACCGAGAAACGGAGAAAGAAACGGAGAAACGAACAAAGAAACGGAGAAACGAAGAAAGAAACGGAGTAACGAAGAAAGAAACGAAGAAACGAAGAAAGATACGGAGAAATAAATGGAGAAACGAAGAAATAAACCGAGAATCGGAGAAAGAAACGGAGAAACGAACAAAGAAACGTAGAAACGAAGAAAGAAACGGAGAAACGAAGAAAGAAACGGAGAAACGAAGAAAGAAACGGAAAAACGGAGAAATAAATGGCGAAACGAAGAAATAAACGGAGAAACGAAGAAAGAAACGGAGACACGAAGAAAGAAACGGAGAAACGAACAAAGAAACGGAGAAGCGAACATAGAAACGGAGAAACGAACAAAGAAACGGAGAAACGGAGAAATAAATCGAGAAACGAAGAAATAAACGGAGAAACGAAGAAAGAAACGGAGAAACGAAGAAAGAAACGGAGAAACGTAGAAAGAAACGGAGAAACGGAGAAATAAATGGAGAAACGAAGAAATAAACGGAGAAACGAAGAAGGAAACGGAGAAACGAAGAAAGAAACGGAGAAACGGAGAAATAAATGGCGAAACGAAGAAATAAACGGAGAAACGAAGAAAGAAACAGAGAAACGGAGAAAGAAACGGAGAACGGAAGAAAGAAACGGAGTAACGAAGAAAGAAACGAAGATAGAAACGGAGAATCGGAGAAATAAATGGAGAAACGGAGAAATAAACCGAGAAACGGAGAAAGAAACGGAGAAACGAACAAAGAAACAGAGAAACGAAGAAAGAAACGGAGTAACGAAGAAAGAAACGAAGAAACGAAGAAAGATACGGAGAAATAAATGGAGAAACGAAGAAATAAACCGAGAATCGGAGAAAGAAACGGAGAAACGAACAAAGAAACGTAGAAACGAAGAAAGAAACGGAGAAACGAAGAAAGAAACGGAGAAACGAAGAAAGAAACGGAGAAACGGAAAAAAAAATGGAGAGACGAAGAAATAAACGGAGAAACGAACAAGGAAACGGAGAAACGAAGAAAGAAACGGAGAAACGAAGAAAGAAACGGAGAAACGAAGAAAGAAACGGAGAAACGGAGAAAGAAACGGAGAGACGAAGAAAGAAACGGAGAAACGAAGAAATAAATCGAGAAACGAAGAAATAAACGGAGAAACGAAGAAAGAAACGGAGAAACGAAGAAAGAAACGGAGAAACGAACAAAGAAACGGAGAAACGAAGAAAGAAACGGAGAAACGAAGAAAGAAACGGAGAAACGAAGAAAGAAACGGAGAAACGTAGAAAGAAACGGAGAAACGGAGAAATAAATGGAGAAACGAAGAAATAAACGGAGAAACGAAGAAAGAAACGGAGAAACGAAGAAAGAAACGGAGAAACGGAGAAATAAATGGCGAAACGAAGAAATAAACGGAGAAACGAAGAAAGAAACAGAGAAACGAAGAAAGAAACGGAGAAACCAAGAAAGAAACGGAGTAACGAAGAAAGAAACGAAGAAACGAAGAAAGAAACGGAGAAATAAATGGAGAAACGAAGAAATAAACTGAGAAACGGAGAAAGAAACGGAGAAACGAACAAAGAAACGGAGAAACCAAGAAAGAAACGGAGTAACGAAGAAAGAAACGAAGAAACGAAGAAAGAAACGGAGAAATAAATGGAGAAACGAAGAAATAAACTGAGAAACGGAGAAAGAAACGGAGAAACGAACAATGAAACGGAGAAACGAAGAAAGAAACGGAGTAACGAAGAAAGAAACGAAGAAACGAAGAAAGAAACGGAGAAACGAAAAAAGAAACGGAGAAACGAAGAAAGAAACGGAGAAACGATCAAAGAAACGGAGAAACGAAGAAAGATACGGAGAAACGAACAATGAAACGGAGAAACGAACAAAGAAACGGAGAAACGAACAAAGAAACGGAAAAACGGAGAAATAAATGGCGAAACGAAGAAATAAACGGATAAACGAAGAAAGAAACGGAGAAACGAAGAAAGAAACGGAGAAACGAAGAAAGAAACGGACAAGCGAACAAGGAAACGGAGAAACGAACAAAGAAACGGAGAAACGGAGAAAGAAACGGAGTAACGATGAAAGAAACGAAGAAACGAAGAAAGAAACGGAGAAACGAACAAAGAAACGGAGAAACGAAGAAACAAACGGAGAAACGAACAAAGAAACGGAGAAACGAAGAAAGAAACGGAGAAACGGAGAAATAAATGGAGAGACGAAGAAATAAACGGAGAAACGAACAAGGAAACGGAGAAACGAAGAAAGAAACGGAGAAACGAAGAAAGAAACGGAGAAACGTAGAAAGAAACGGAGAAACGGAGAAATAAATGGAGAAACGAAGAAATAAACGGAGAAACGAAGAAAGAAACGGAGAAACGAAGAAAGAAACGGAGAAACGGAGAAATAAATGGCGAAACGAAGAAATAAACGGAGAAACGAAGAAAGAAACGGAGAAACGAAGAAAGAAACAGAGAAACGAAGAAAGAAACGGAGAAACGAACAAAGAAACGGAGAAACGAAGAAAGAAACGGAGAAACGAAGACAGATACGGAGAAACGAACAAAGAAACGGAGAAACGAACAAAGAAACGGAGAAACGAAGAAAGAAACGGAGAAACGAAGAAAGAAACGGAGAAACGTAGAAAGAAGCGGAGAAACGGAGAAAGAAACGGAGTAACGAAGAAAGAAACGGAGAAACGAAGAAAGAAACGGAGAAACGAAGAAAGAAACGGAGAAACGAACAAAGAAACGGAGAAACGAAGAAAGATACGGAGAAACGATCAAAGAAACGGAGAAACGAAGATAGAAACGGAGAAATAAATGGAGAAACGAAGAAATAAACCGAGAAACGGAGAAAGAAACGGAGAACGGAAGAAAGAAACGGAGTAACGAAGAAAGAAACGAAGATAGAAACGGAGAATCGGAGATATAAATGGAGAAACGGAGAAATAAACCGAGAAACGGAGAAAGAAACGGAGAAACGATCAAAGAAACGGAGAAACGAAGAAAGATACGAAGAAACGAACAAAGAAACGGAGAAACGAACAAAGAAACGGAGAAACGAAGAAAGAAAAGGAGAAACGGAGAAATAAATGGAAAAACGAAGAAATAAACGGAGAAACGAAGAAAGAAACAGAGAAACGAAGAAAGAAACGGAGAAACCAAGAAAGAAACGGAGTAACGAAGAAAGAAACGAAGAAACGAAGAAAGAAACGGAGAAATAAATGGAGAAACGAAGAAATAAACTGAGAAACGGAGAAAGAAACGGAGAAACGAACAAAGAAACGGAGAAACGAAGAAAGAAACGGAGTAACGAAGAAAGAAACGAAGAAACGAAGAAAGATACGGAGAAATAAATGGAGAAACGAAGAAATAAACCGAGAATCGGAGAAAGAAACGGAGAAACCAAGAAAGAAACGGAGAAACGAAGAAAGAAACGGAGTAACGAAGAAAGAAACGAAGAAACGAAGAAAGATACGGAGAAATAAATGGAGAAACGAAGAAATAAACCGGGAATCGGAGAAAGAAACGGAGAAACGAACAAAGAAACGGAGAAACGAAGAAAGAAACGGAGAAACGAAGAAAGAAACGGAGAAACGAAGAAAGAAACGGAGAAACGGAGAAATAAATGGAGAGACGAAGAAATAAACGGAGAAACGAACAAGGAAACGGAGAAACGAAGAAAGAAACGGAGAAACGAAGAAAGAAACGGAGAAACGAAGAAAGAAACGGAGAAACGGAGAAAGAAACGGAGAAACGAAGAAAGAAACGGAGAAACGAAGAAAGAAACGGAAAAACGGAGAAATAAATGGCGAAACGAAGAAATAAACGGAGAAACGAAGAAAGAAACGGAGAAACGAAGAAAGAAACGGAGAAACGAAAAAAGAAACGGAGAAACGAAGAAAGAAACGGAGAAACGATCAAAGAAACGGAGAAACGAAGAAAGATACGGAGAAACGAACAATGAAACGGAGAAACGAACAAAGAAACGGAGAAACGAACAAAGAAACGGAAAAACGGAGAAATAAATGGCGAAACGAAGAAATAAACGGATAAACGAAAAAAGAAACGGAGAAACGAAGAAAGAAACGGAGAAACGAACAAAGAAACGGACAAGCGAACAAGGAAACGGAGAAACGAACAAAGAAACGGAGAAACGGAGAAAGAAACGGAGTAACGATGAAAGAAACGAAGAAACGAAGAAAGAAACGGAGAAACGAACAAAGAAACGGAGAAACGAAGAAAGAAACGGAGAAACGAACAAAGAAACGGAGAAACGAAGAAAGAAACGGAGAAACGGAGAAATAAATGGAGAGACGAAGAAATAAACGGAGAAACGAACAAGGAAACGGAGAAACGAAGAAAGAAACGGAGAAACGAAGAAAGAAACGGAGAAACGTAGAAAGAAACGGAGAAACGGAGAAATAAATGGAGAAACGAAGAAATAAACGGAGAAACGAAGAAAGAAACGGAGAAACGAAGAAAGAAACGGAGAAACGGAGAAATAAATGGCGAAACGAAGAAATGAACGGAGAAACGAAGAAAGAAACGGAGAAACGAAGAAAGAAACGGAGAAACGAAGAAAGAAACGGAGAAACGAACAAAGAAACGGAGAAACGAAGAAAGAAACGGAGAAACGAAGACAGATACGGAGAAACGAACAAAGAAACGGAGAAACGAACAAAGAAACGGAGAAACGAAGAAAGAAACGGAGAAACGAAGAAAGAAACGGAGAAACGTAGAAAGAAGCGGAGAAACGGAGAAAGAAACGGAGTAACGAAGAAAGAAACGGAGAAACGAAGAAAGAAACGGAGAAACGAAGAAAGAAACGGAGAAACGAACAAAGAAACGGAGAAACGAAGAAAGATACGGAGAAACGATCAAAGAAACGGAGAAACGAAGATAGAAACGGAGAAATAAATGGAGAAACGAAGAAATAAACCGAGAAACGGAGAAAGAAACGGAGAACGGAAGAAAGAAACGGAGTAACGAAGAAAGAAACGAAGATAGAAACGGAGAATCGGAGATATAAATGGAGAAACGGAGAAATAAACCGAGAAACGGAGAAAGAAACGGAGAAACGATCAAAGAAACGGAGAAACGAAGAAAGATACGAAGAAACGAACAAAGAAACGGAGAAACGAACAAAGAAACGGAGAAACGAAGAAAGAAAAGGAGAAACGGAGAAATAAATGGAAAAACGAAGAAATAAACGGAGAAACGAAGAAAGAAACAGAGAAACGAAGAAAGAAACGGAGAAACCAAGAAAGAAACGGAGTAAGGAAGAAAGAAACGAAGAAACGAAGAAAGAAACGGAGAAATAAATGGAGAAACGAAGAAATAAACTGAGAAACGGAGAAAGAAACGGAGAAACGAACAAAGAAACGGAGAAACGAAGAAAGAAACGGAGTAACGAAGAAAGAAACGAAGAAACGAAGAAAGATACGGAGAAATAAATGGAGAAACGAAGAAATAAACCGAGAATCGGAGAAAGAAACGGAGAAACCAAGAAAGAAACGGAGAAACGAAGAAAGAAACGGAGTAACGAAGAAAGAAACGAAGAAACGAAGAAAGATACGGAGAAATAAATGGAGAAACGAAGAAATAAACCGGGAATCGGAGAAAGAAACGGAGAAACGAACAAAGAAACGGAGAAACGAAGAAAGAAACGGAGAAACGAAGAAAGAAACGGAGAAACGAAGAAAGAAACGGAGAAACGGAGAAATAAATGGAGAGACGAAGAAATAAACGGAGAAACGAACAAGGAAACGGAGAAACGAAGAAAGAAACGGAGAAACGAAGAAAGAAACGGAGAAACGAAGAAAGAAACGGAGAAACGGAGAAAGAAACGGAGAAACGAAGAAAGAAACGGAGAAACGAAGAAAGAAACGGAAAAACGGAGAAATAAATGGCGAAACGAAGAAATAAACGAAGAAACGAAGAAAGAAACGGAGAAACGAAGAAAGAAACGGAGAAACGAAAAAAGAAACGGAGAAACGAAGAAAGAAACGGAGAAACGATCAAAGAAACGGAGAAACGAAGAAAGATACGGAGAAACGAACAATGAAACGGAGAAACGAACAAAGAAACGGAGAAACGAACAAAGAAACGGAAAAACGGAGAAATAAATGGCGAAACGAAGAAATAAACGGATAAACGAAAAAAGAAACGGAGAAACGAAGAAAGAAACGGAGAAACGAACAAAGAAACGGACAAGCGAACAAGGAAACGGAGAAACGAACAAAGAAACGGAGAAACGGAGAAAGAAACGGAGTAACGATGAAAGAAACGAAGAAACGAAGAAAGAAACGGAGAAACGAACAAAGAAACGGAGAAACGAAGAAAGAAACGTAGAAGCGAACAAGGAAACGGAGAAACGAACAAAGAAACGGAGAAACGGAGAAAGAAACGGAGTAACGAAGAAAGAAACGAAGAAACGAAGAAAGAAACGGAGAAACGAACAAAGAAACGGAGAAACGAAGAAAGAAACGGAGAAACTAAGAAAGAAACGGAGACGCGAAGAAATAAACGGAGAAACGAACAAGGAAAGGGAGAAACGAAGATAGAAACGGAGAAACGAAGAAAGAAACGGAGAAACGAAGAAAGAAACGGAGAAACGGAGAAATAAATGGCGAAACGAAGAAATAAACGGAGAAACGAAGAAAGAAACGGAGAAACGAAGAAAGAAACGGAGAAACGAAGAAAGAAACGGAGAAACGAAAAAGGAAACGGAGTAAAGGAGAAAGAAACGGAGAAACGGAGAAATAAATGGAGAAACGAAGAAATAAACGGCGAAACGAACAAAGAAACGGAGAAACGAAGAAAGAAACGGAGAAACGGAGAAATAAATGGAGAAACGAAGAAATAAACGGAGAAACGAACAAAGAAACGGAGAAACGAAGATAGAAACGGAGAAACGAAGAAAGATACGGAGAAACGAACAAAGAAACGGAGAAACGAAGATAGAAACGGAGAAACGAAGAAAGATACGGAGAAACGAACAAAGAAACGGAGAAACGAAGAAAGATACGGAGAAACGAACAAAGAAATGGAGAAACGAACAAGGAAACGGAGAAACGAAGAAAGAAACGGAGAAACGAAGAAAGAAACGGAGAAACGAAGAAAGAAACGGAGAAACGGAGAAAGAAACGGAGAAACGAAGAAAGAAACGGAGAAACGAAGAAAGAAACGGAAAAACGGAGAAATAAATGGCGAAACGAAGAAATAAACGGAGAAACGAAGAAAGAAACGGAGAAACGAAGAAAGAAACGGAGAAACGAAAAAAGAAACGGAGAAACGAAGAAAGAAACGGAGAAACGATCAAAGAAACGGAGAAACGAAGAAAGATACGGAGAAACGAACAATGAAACGGAGAAACGAACAAAGAAACGGAGAAACGAACAAAGAAACGGAAAAACGGAGAAATAAATGGCGAAACGAAGAAATAAACGGATAAACGAAAAAAGAAACGGAGAAACGAAGAAAGAAACGGAGAAACGAACAAAGAAACGGACAAGCGAACAAGGAAACGGAGAAACGAACAAAGAAACGGAGAAACGGAGAAAGAAACGGAGTAACGATGAAAGAAACGAAGAAACGAAGAAAGAAACGGAGAAACGAACAAAGAAACGGAGAAACGAAGAAAGAAACGTAGAAGCGAACAAGGAAACGGAGAAACGAACAAAGAAACGGAGAAACGGAGAAAGAAACGGAGTAACGAAGAAAGAAACGAAGAAACGAAGAAAGAAACGGAGAAACGAACAAAGAAACGGAGAAACGAAGAAAGAAACGGAGAAACTAAGAAAGAAACGGAGACGCGAAGAAATAAACGGAGAAACGAACAAGGAAAGGGAGAAACGAAGATAGAAACGGAGAAACGAAGAAAGAAACGGAGAAACGAAGAAAGAAACGGAGAAACGGAGAAATAAATGGCGAAACGAAGAAATAAACGGAGAAACGAAGAAAGAAACGGAGAAACGAAGAAAGAAACGGAGAAACGAACAAAGAAACGGAGAAACGAAGAAAGAAACGGAGAAACGAAGAAAGAAACGGAGAAACGAAAAAGGAAACGGAGTAAAGGAGAAAGAAACGGAGAAACGGAGAAATAAATGGAGAAACGAAGAAATAAACGGCGAAACGAACAAAGAAACGGAGAAACGAAGAAAGAAACGGAGAAACGGAGAAATAAATGGAGAAACGAAGAAATAAACGGAGAAACGAACAAAGAAACGGAGAAACGAAGATAGAAACGGAGAAACGAAGAAAGATACGGAGAAACGAACAAAGAAACGGAGAAACGAAGAAAGATACGGAGAAACGAACAAAGAAATGGAGAAACGAACAAGGAAACGGAGAAACGAAGAAAGAAACGGAGAAACGAACAAAGAAACGGAGAAACGAACAAAGAAACGGAAAAACGAAGAAAGAAACGGTGAAACGAACAAAGAAACGGAGAAGCGAACAAAGAAACGGAGAAACGAAGAAAGAAACGGAGACGTGAAGAAAGAAACGGAGAAACGGAGAGAGAAACGGAGTAACGAAGAAAGAAACGAAGAAAGAAACGGAGAAACGAACAAAGAAACGGAGAAACGAAGAAAGAAACGGAGAAACGAAGAAAGAAACGGAGAAACGGAGAAATAAATGGCGAAACGAAGAAATAAACGGAGAAACGAAGAAAGAAACGGAGAAACGAAGAAAGAAACGGAGAAACGAAGAAAGAAACGGAGAAACGAAGAAAGAAACGGAGAAACGAAGAAAGAAACGGAGAAACGAAGAAAGAAACGGAGACAGAAACGGAGAAACGAAGAAAGAAACGAAGGTAGAAACGGAGAATCGGAGAAATAAATGGAGAAACGAAGAAATAAACCGAGAAACGGAGAAAGAAACGGAGAAACGAAGAAAGAAACGGAGAAACGAAGAAAGAAACGGAGACGCGAAGAAAGAAACGGAGAAACGATCAAAGAAACGGAGAAACGAAGAAAGATACGGAGAAACGAACAATGAAACGGAGAAACGAACAAAGAAACGGAGAAACGTACAAAGAAACGGAAAAACGGAGAAAGAAACGGAGAAACGAAGAAAGAAACGGAGAAACGGAGAAATAAATGGAGAAACGAAGAAATAAACGGAGAAACGAAGAAAGAAACGGAGAAACGAAGAAAGAAACCGAGAAACGAAGAAAGAAACGGAGAAAGAAACGGAGAAACGAAGAAAGAAACGAAGGTAAAAACGGAGAATCGGAGAAATAAATGGGGAAACGAAGAAATAAACCGAGAAACGGAGAAAGAAACGGAGAAACGAAGAAAGAAACGGAGAAAAGGAAGAAAGAAACGGAAAAACGGAGAAATAAATGGCGAAACGAAGAAATAAACGGAGAAACGAAGAAAGAAACGGAGAAACGAAGAAAGAAACGGAGAAACGAACAAAGATACGGAGAAACGAAGAAAGAAACGGAGAAACGAAGAAAGAAACGGAGAAACGAAGAAAGAAACGGAGAAGCGTAGAAAGAAACGGAGAAACGGAGAAATAAATGGAGAAACGAAGAAATAAACGGAGAAACGAAGAAAGAAACGGAGAAACGAAGAAAGAAACGGAGAAACGGAGAAATAAATGGCGAAACGAAGAAATAAACGGAGAAACGAAGAAAGAAACGGAGAAACGAAGAAAGAAACGGAGAAACGAAGAAAGAAACGGAGAAACGAACAAAGAAACGGAGAAACGAAGAAAGAAACGGAGAAACGAAGACAGATACGGAGAAACGAACAAAGAAACGGAGAAGCGAACAGAGAAACGGAGAAACGAAGAAAGAAACGGAGAAACGAAGAAAGAAACGGAGACGCGAAGAAAGAAACGGAGAAACGAAGAAACAAACGGAGAAACGATCAAAGAAACGGAGAAACGAAGAAAGAAACGGAGAAACGTAGAAAGAAGAGGAGAAACGGAGAAAGAAACGGAGTAACGAAGAAAGAAGCGGAGAAACGAAGAAAGAAACGGAGAAACGAAGAAAGAAACGGAGAAACGAACAAAGAAACGGAGAAACGAACAAAGAAACGGAGAAACGGAGAAATAAATGGAGAAACGAAGAAAGAAACGGAGAAACGATCAAAGAAACGGAGAAACGAAGAAAGATACGGAGAAACGATCAAAGAAACGGAGAAACGAAGATAGAAACGGAGAAATAAATGGAGAAACGAAGAAATAAACCGAGAAACGGAGAAAGAAACGGAGAACGGAAGAAAGAAACGGAGTAACGAAGAAAGAAACGAAGATAGAAACGGAGAATCGGAGAAATAAATGGAGAAACGGAGAAATAAACCGAGATACGGAGAAAGAAACGGAGAAACGATCAAAGAAACGGAGAAACGAAGAATGATACGAAGAAACGAACAAAGAAACGGAGAAACGAACAAAGAAACGGAGAAACGGAGAAATAAATGGAGAAACGAAGAAAGAAACGGAGAAACGATCAAAGAAACGGAGAAACGAAGAAAGATACGGAGAAACGATCAAAGAAACGGAGAAACGAAGATAGAAACGGAGAAATAAATGGAGAAACGAAGAAATAAACCGAGAAACGGAGAAAGAAACGGAGAACGGAAGAAAGAAACGGAGTAACGAAGAACGAAACGAAGATAGAAACGGAGAATCGGAGAAATAAATGGAGAAACGGAGAAATAAACCGAGATACGGAGAAAGAAACGGAGAAACGATCAAAGAAACGGAGAAACGAAGAAAGATACGAAGAAACGAACAAAGAAACGGAGAAACGAACAAAGAAACGGAGAAACGAAGAAAGAAAAGGAGAAACGGAGAAATAAATGGAAAAACGAAGAAATAAACGGAGAAACGAAGAAAGAAACAGAGAAACGAAGAAAGAAACGGAGAAACCAAGAAAGAAACGGAGTAACGAAGAAAGAAACGAAGAAACGAAGAAAGAAACGGAGAAATAAATGGAGAAACGAAGAAATAAACTGAGAAACGGAGAAAGAAACGGAGAAACGAACAAAGAAACGGAGAAACGAAGAAAGAAACGGAGTAACGAAGAAAGAAACGAAGAAACGAAGAAAGATACGGAGAAATAAATGGAGAAACGAAGAAATAAACAGAGAATCGGAGAAAGAAACGGAGAAACCAAGAAAGAAACGGAGAAACGAAGAAAGAAACGGAGTAACGAAGAAAGAAACGAAGAAACGAAGAAAGAAACGAAGAAACGAAGAAAGAAACGGAGAAACGGAGAAATAAATGGAGAGACGAAGAAATAAACGGAGAAACGAACAAGGAAACGGAGAAACGAAGAAAGAAACGGAGAAACGAAGAAAGAAACGGAGAAACGAAGAAAGAAACGGAGAAACGGAGAAAGAAACGGAGAAACGAAGAAAGAAACGGAGAAACGAAGAAAGAAACGGAAAAACGGAGAAATAAATGGCGAAACGAAGAAATAAACGGAGAAACGAAGAAAGAAACGGAGAAACGAAGAAAGAAACGGAGAAACGAAAAAAGAAACGGAGAAACGAAGAAAGAAACGGAGAAACGATCAAAGAAACGGAGAAACGAAGAAAGATACGGAGAAACGAACAATGAAACGGAGAAACGAACAAAGAAACGGAGAAACGAACAAAGAAACGGAAAAACGGAGAAATAAATGGCGAAACGAAGAAATAAACGGATAAACGAAGAATGAAACGGAGAAACGAAGAAAGAAACGGAGAAACGAACAAAGAAACGGACAAGCGAACAAGGAAACGGAGAAACGAACAAAGAAACGGAGAAACGGTGAAAGAAACGGAGTAACGATGAAAGAAACGAAGAAACGAAGAAAGAAACGGAGTAACGAAGAAAGAAACGGAGAAACGAAGAAAGAAACGGAGAAACGAAGAAAGATACGGAGAAACGAACAAAGAAACGGAGAAACGAAGAAAGAAACGGAGAAACGAAGAAAGAAACGGAGAAACGGAGAAATAAATGGAGAAACGAAGAAATAAACGGAGAAACGAAGAAAGAAACGGAGAAACGAAGAAAGAAACGGAGAAACGGAGAAATAAATGGCGAAACGAAGAAATAAACGGATAAACGAAGAAAGAAACGGAGAAACGAAGAAAGAAACGGAGAAACGAAGAAAGAAACGGAGAAACGGAGAAACGGAGAAATAAATGGCGAAACGAAGAAATAAACGGAGAAACGAAGAAAGAAACGGAGAAACGAAGAAAGAAACGGAGAAACGAAGAAAGAAACGGAGAAACGAAAAAGGAAACGGAGTAAAGGAGAAAGAAACGGAGAAACGGAGAAATAAATGGAGAAACGAAGAAATAAACGGCGAAACGAACAAAGAAACGGAGAAACGAAGAAAGAAACGGAGAAACGGAGAAATAAATGGAGAAACGAAGAAATAAACGGAGAAACGAACAAAGAAACGGAGAAACGAAGATAGAAACGGAGAAACGAAGAAAGATACGGAGAAACGAACAAAGAAATGGAGAAACGAAGAAAGATACGGAGAAACGAACAAAGAAATGGAGAAACGAACAAGGAAACGGAGAAACGAAGAAAGAAACGGAGAAACGAACAAAGAAACGGAGAAACGAAGAAAGAAACGGAGAAACGAAGACAGATACGGAGAAACGAACAAAGAAACGGAGAAGCGAACAGAGAAACGGAGAAACGAAGAAAGAAACGGAGAAACGGAGAAATAAATGGAGAAACGAAGAAATAAACGGAGAAACAAGGAAAGAAACGGAGAAACGAAGAAAGAAACCGAGAAACGGAGAAATAAATGGCGAAACGAAGAAATAAACGGAGAAACGAAGAAAGAAACGGAGAAACGAACAAGGAAACGGAGAAACGAAGAAAGAAACGGAGAATCGAAGAAAGAAGCGGAGAAACGAACAAAGAAACGGAGAAACGAAGAAAGTAACGGAGAAACGAAGAAAGAAACGGAGAAACGAAGAAAGAAACGGAGAAACGAACAAAGAAACGGAGAAGCGAACAAAGAAACGGAGGAACGAACAAAGAAACGGAGAAACGAACAAAGAAACGGAAAAGCAGAGAAATAAATGGCGAAACGAAGAAATAAACGGATAAACGAAGAAATAAATGGAGAAACGAAGAAATAAACGGAGAAACGAAGAAAGAAACGGAGAAACGAAGAAAGAAACGGAGAAACGAAGATAGAAACGGAGTAACGAAGAAAGAAACGAAGAAACGAAGAAAGAAACAGAGAAACGAAGAAAGAAACGGAGAAACCAAGAAAGAAACGGAGTAACGAAGAAAGAAACGAAGAAACGAAGAAAGAAACGGAGAAATAAATGGAGAAACGAAGAAATAAACTGAGAAACGGGGAAAGAAACGGAGAAACGAACAAAGAAACGGAGAAACGAAGAAAGAAACGGAGTAACGAAGAAAGAAACGAAGAAACGAAGAAAGATACGGAGAAATAAATGGAGAAACGAAGAAATAAACCGAGAATCGGAGAAAGAAACGGAGAAACCAAGAAAGAAACGGAGTAACGAAGAAAGAAACGAAGAAACGAAGAAAGAAACGGAGAAATAAATGGAGAAACGAAGAAATAAACTGAGAAACGGAGAAAGAAACGGAGAAACGAACAAAGAAACGGAGACACGAAGAAAGAAACGGAGTAACGAAGAAAGAAACGAAGAAACGAAGAAAGATACGGAGAAATAAATGGAGAAACGAAGAAATAAACCGAGAATCGGAGAAAGAAACGGAGAAACGAACAAAGAAACGGAGAAACGAAGAAAGAAACGGAGAAACGAAGAAAGAAACGGAAAAACGGAGAAATAAATGGCGAAACGAAGAAATAAACGGAGAAACGAAGAAAGAAACGGAGAAACGAAGAAAGAAACGGAGAAACGAAGAAAGAAACGGAAAAACGGAGAAATAAATGGCGAAACGAAGAAATAAACGGAGAAACGAAGAAAGAAACGGAGAAACGAAGAAAGAAACGGAGAAACGAAAAAAGAAACGGAGAAACGAAGAAAGAAACGGAGAAACGATCAAAGAAACGGAGAAACGAAGAAAGATACGGAGAAACGAACAATGAAACGGAGAAACGAACAAAGAAACGGAGAAACGAACAAAGAAACGGAAAAACGGAGAAATAAATGGCGAAACGAAGAAATAAACGGATAAACGAAGAATGAAACGGAGAAACGAAGAAAGAAACGGAGAAACGAACAAAGAAACGGACAAGCGAACAAGGAAACGGAGAAACGAACAAAGAAACGGAGAAACGGTGAAAGAAACGGAGTAACGATGAAAGAAACGAAGAAACGAAGAAAGAAACGGAGTAACGAAGAAAGAAACGGAGAAACGAAGAAAGAAACGGAGAAACGAAGAAAGATACGGAGAAACGAACAAAGAAACGGAGAAACGAAGAAAGAAACGGAGAAACGAAGAAAGAAACGGAGAAACGGAGAAATAAATGGAGAAACGAAGAAATAAACGGAGAAACGAAGAAAGAAACGGAGAAACGAAGAAAGAAACGGAGAAACGGAGAAATAAATGGCGAAACGAAGAAATAAACGGAGAAACGAAGAAAGAAACGGAGAAACGAACAAGGAAACGGAGAAACGAAGAAAGAAACGGAGAAACGAAAAAAGAAGCGGAGAAACGAAGAAAGAAACGGAGAAACGAAGAAAGTAACGGAGAAACGAAGAAAGAAACGGAGAAACGATCAAAGAAACGGAGAAACGAAGAAAGATACGGAGAAACGAACAATGAAACGGAGAAACGAACAAAGAAACGGAGAAACGAACAAAGAAACGGAAAAACGGAGAAATAAATGGCGAAACGAAGAAATAAACGGATAAACGAAGAAAGAAACGGAGAAACGAAGAAAGAAACGGAGAAACGAAGAAAGAAACGGAGAAACGGAGAAACGGAGAAATAAATGGCGAAACGAAGAAATAAACGGAGAAACGAAGAAAGAAACGGAGAAACGAAGAAAGAAACGGAGAAACGAAGAAAGAAACGGAGAAACGAAAAAGGAAACGGAGTAAAGGAGAAAGAAACGGAGAAACGGAGAAATAAATGGAGAAACGAAGAAATAAACGGCGAAACGAACAAAGAAACGGAGAAACGAAGAAAGAAACGGAGAAACGGAGAAATAAATGGAGAAACGAAGAAATAAACGGAGAAACGAACAAAGAAACGGAGAAACGAAGATAGAAACGGAGAAACGAAGAAAGATACGGAGAAACGAACAAAGAAACGGAGAAACGAAGAAAGATACGGAGAAACGAACAAAGAAATGGAGAAACGAACAAGGAAACGGAGAAACGAAGAAAGAAACGGAGAAACGAACAAAGAAACGGAGAAACGAAGAAAGAAACGGAGAAACGAAGACAGATACGGAGAAACGAACAAAGAAACGGAGAAGCGAACAGAGAAACGGAGAAACGAAGAAAGAAACGGAGAAACGGAGAAATAAATGGAGAAACGAAGAAATAAACGGAGAAACAAGGAAAGAAACGGAGAAACGAAGAAAGAAACCGAGAAACGGAGAAATAAATGGCGAAACGAAGAAATAAACGGAGAAACGAAGAAAGAAACGGAGAAACGAACAAGGAAACGGAGAAACGAAGAAAGAAACGGAGAATCGAAGAAAGAAGCGGAGAAACGAACAAAGAAACGGAGAAACGAAGAAAGTAACGGAGAAACGAAGAAAGAAACGGAGAAACGAAGAAAGAAACGGAGAAACGAACAAAGAAACGGAGAAGCGAACAAAGAAACGGAGGAACGAACAAAGAAACGGAGAAACGAACAAAGAAACGGAAAAGCAGAGAAATAAATGGCGAAACGAAGAAATAAACGGATAAACGAAGAAATAAATGGAGAAACGAAGAAATAAACGGAGAAACGAAGAAAGAAACGGAGAAACGAAGAAAGAAACGGAGAAACGAAGATAGAAACGGAGTAACGAAGAAAGAAACGAAGAAACGAAGAAAGAAACAGAGAAACGAAGAAAGAAACGGAGAAACCAAGAAAGAAACGGAGTAACGAAGAAAGAAACGAAGAAACGAAGAAAGAAACGGAGAAATAAATGGAGAAACGAAGAAATAAACTGAGAAACGGGGAAAGAAACGGAGAAACGAACAAAGAAACGGAGAAACGAAGAAAGAAACGGAGTAACGAAGAAAGAAACGAAGAAACGAAGAAAGATACGGAGAAATAAATGGAGAAACGAAGAAATAAACCGAGAATCGGAGAAAGAAACGGAGAAACCAAGAAAGAAACGGAGTAACGAAGAAAGAAACGAAGAAACGAAGAAAGAAACGGAGAAATAAATGGAGAAACGAAGAAATAAACTGAGAAACGGAGAAAGAAACGGAGAAACGAACAAAGAAACGGAGACACGAAGAAAGAAACGGAGTAACGAAGAAAGAAACGAAGAAACGAAGAAAGATACGGAGAAATAAATGGAGAAACGAAGAAATAAACCGAGAATCGGAGAAAGAAACGGAGAAACGAACAAAGAAACGGAGAAACGAAGAAAGAAACGGAGAAACGAAGAAAGAAACGGAAAAACGGAGAAATAAATGGCGAAACGAAGAAATAAACGGAGAAACGAAGAAAGAAACGGAGAAACGAAGAAAGAAACGGAGAAACGAACAAAGAAACGGAGAAGCGAACAAAGAAACGGAGAAACGAACAAAGAAACGGAGAAACGAACAAAGAAACGGTAAAACAGAGAAATAAATGGCGAAACGAAGAAATAAACGGATGAACGAAGAAATAAATGGAGAAACGAAGAAATAAACGGAGAAACGAAGAAAGAAACGGAGAAACGAAGAAAGAAACGGAGAAACGGGGAAATAAATGGCGAAACGAAGAAATAAACGGAGAAACGAAGAAAGAAGCGGAGAAACGAAGAAAGAAACGGAGAAACGAGTAAAGAAACGGAGAAACGAACAAAGAAACGGAGAAACGAAGAAAGAAACGGAGAAACGAAGACAGATACGGAGAAACGAACAAAGAAACGGAGAAGCGAACAGAGAAACGGAGAAACGAAGAAAGAAACGGAGAAACGGAGAAATAAATGGAGAAACGAAGAAATAAACGGAGAAACAAGGAAAGAAACGGAGAAACGAAGAAAGAAACGGAGAAACGGAGAAATAAATGGCGAAACGAAGAAATAAACGGAGGAACGAAGAAAGAAACGGAGAAACGAAGAAAGTAACGGAGAAACGAAGAAAGAAACGGAGAAACGATCAAAGAAACGGAGAAACGAAGAAAGATACGGTGAAACGAACAATGAAACGGAGAAACGAACAAAGAAACGGAAAAACGAAGAAAGAAACGGAGAAACGAACAAAGAAACGGAGAAACGAACAAAGAAACGGAAAAACGGAGAAATAAATGGCGAAACGAAGAAATAAACGGATAAACGAAGAAAGAAACGGAGTAACGAAGAAAGAAACGGAGAAACGAAGAAAGAAACGGAGAAACGAAGAAAGATACGGAGAAACGAACAAAGAAACGGAGAAACGAAGAAAGAAACGGAGAAACGAAGAAAGAAACGGAGAAACGGAGAAATAAATGGAGAAACGAAGAAATAAACGGAGAAACGAAGAAAGAAACGGAGAAACGAAGAAAGAAACGGAGAAACGGAGAAATAAATGGCGAAACGAAGAAATAAACGGAGAAACGAAGAAAGAAACGGAGAAACGAACAAGGAAACGGAGAAACGAAGAAAGAAACGGAGAAACGAAAAAAGAAGCGGAGAAACGAAGAAAGAAACGGAGAAACGAAGAAAGTAACGGAGAAACGAAGAAAGAAACGGAGAAACGATCAAAGAAACGGAGAAACGAAGAAAGATACGGAGAAACGAACAATGAAACGGAGAAACGAACAAAGAAACGGAGAAACGAACAAAGAAACGGAAAAACGGAGAAATAAATGGCGAAACGAAGAAATAAACGGATAAACGAAGAAAGAAACGGAGAAACGAAGAAAGAAACGGAGAAACGAAGAAAGAAACGGAGAAACGGAGAAACGGAGAAATAAATGGCGAAACGAAGAAATAAACGGAGAAACGAAGAAAGAAACGGAGAAACGAAGAAAGAAACGGAGAAACGAAGAAAGAAACGGAGAAACGAAAAAGGAAACGGAGTAAAGGAGAAAGAAACGGAGAAACGGAGAAATAAATGGAGAAACGAAGAAATAAACGGCGAAACGAACAAAGAAACGGAGAAACGAAGAAAGAAACGGAGAAACGGAGAAATAAATGGAGAAACGAAGAAATAAACGGAGAAACGAACAAAGAAACGGAGAAACGAAGATAGAAACGGAGAAACGAAGAAAGATACGGAGAAACGAACAAAGAAACGGAGAAACGAAGAAAGATACGGAGAAACGAACAAAGAAATGGAGAAACGAACAAGGAAACGGAGAAACGAAGAAAGAAACGGAGAAACGAACAAAGAAACGGAGAAACGAAGAAAGAAACGGAGAAACGAAGACAGATACGGAGAAACGAACAAACAAACGGAGAAGCGAACAGAGAAACGGAGAAACGAAGAAAGAAACGGAGAAACGGAGAAATAAATGGAGAAACGAAGAAATAAACGGAGAAACAAGGAAAGAAACGGAGAAACGAAGAAAGAAACCGAGAAACGGAGAAATAAATTGCGAAACGAAGAAATAAACGGAGAAACGAAGAAAGAAACGGAGAAACGAACAAGGAAACGGAGAAACGAAGAAAGAAACGGAGAATCGAAGAAAGAAGCGGAGAAACGAACAAAGAAACGGAGAAACGAAGAAAGTAACGGAGAAACGAAGAAAGAAACGGAGAAACGAAGAAAGAAACGGAGAAACGAACAAAGAAACGGAGAAGCGAACAAAGAAACGGAGGAACGAACAAAGAAACGGAGAAACGAACAAAGAAACGGAAAAGCAGAGAAATAAATGGCGAAACGAAGAAATAAACGGATAAACGAAGAAATAAATGGAGAAACGAAGAAATAAACGGAGAAACGAAGAAAGAAACGGAGAAACGAAGAAAGAAACGGAGAAACGAAGATAGAAACGGAGTAACGAAGAAAGAAACGAAGAAACGAAGAAAGAAACAGAGAAACGAAGAAAGAAACGGAGAAACCAAGAAAGAAACGGAGTAACGAAGAAAGAAACGAAGAAACGAAGAAAGAAACGGAGAAATAAATGGAGAAACGAAGAAATAAACTGAGAAACGGGGAAAGAAACGGAGAAACGAACAAAGAAACGGAGAAACGAAGAAAGAAACGGAGTAACGAAGAAAGAAACGAAGAAACGAAGAAAGATACGGAGAAATAAATGGAGAAACGAAGAAATAAACCGAGAATCGGAGAAAGAAACGGAGAAACCAAGAAAGAAACGGAGTAACGAAGAAAGAAACGAAGAAACGAAGAAAGAAACGGAGAAATAAATGGAGAAACGAAGAAATAAACTGAGAAACGGAGAAAGAAACGGAGAAACGAACAAAGAAACGGAGACACGAAGAAAGAAACGGAGTAACGAAGAAAGAAACGAAGAAACGAAGAAAGATACGGAGAAATAAATGGAGAAACGAAGAAATAAACCGAGAATCGGAGAAAGAAACGGAGAAACGAACAAAGAAACGGAGAAACGAAGAAAGAAACGGAGAAACGAAGAAAGAAACGGAAAAACGGAGAAATAAATGGCGAAACGAAGAAATAAACGGAGAAACGAAGAAAGAAACGGAGAAACGAAGAAAGAAACGGAGGAACGAACAAAGAAACGGAGAAACGAACAAAGAAACGGAAAAGCAGAGAAATAAATGGCGAAACGAAGAAATAAACGGATAAACGAAGAAATAAATGGAGAAACGAAGAAATAAACGGAGAAACGAAGAAAGAAACGGAGAAACGAAGAAAGAAACGGAGAAACGAAGATAGAAACGGAGTAACGAAGAAAGAAACGAAGAAACGAAGAAAGAAACAGAGAAACGAAGAAAGAAACGGAGAAACCAAGAAAGAAACGGAGTAACGAAGAAAGAAACGAAGAAACGAAGAAAGAAACGGAGAAATAAATGGAGAAACGAAGAAATAAACTGAGAAACGGGGAAAGAAACGGAGAAACGAACAAAGAAACGGAGAAACGAAGAAAGAAACGGAGTAACGAAGAAAGAAACGAAGAAACGAAGAAAGATACGGAGAAATAAATGGAGAAACGAAGAAATAAACCGAGAATCGGAGAAAGAAACGGAGAAACCAAGAAAGAAACGGAGTAACGAAGAAAGAAACGAAGAAACGAAGAAAGAAACGGAGAAATAAATGGAGAAACGAAGAAATAAACTGAGAAACGGAGAAAGAAACGGAGAAACGAACAAAGAAACGGAGACACGAAGAAAGAAACGGAGTAACGAAGAAAGAAACGAAGAAACGAAGAAAGATACGGAGAAATAAATGGAGAAACGAAGAAATAAACCGAGAATCGGAGAAAGAAACGGAGAAACGAACAAAGAAACGGAGAAACGAAGAAAGAAACGGAGAAACGAAGAAAGAAACGGAAAAACGGAGAAATAAATGGCGAAACGAAGAAATAAACGGAGAAACGAAGAAAGAAACGGAGAAACGAAGAAAGAAACGGAGAAACGAAGAAAGAAACGGAAAAACGGGGAAATAAATGGCGAAACGAAGAAATAAACGGAGAAACGAAGAAAGAAACGGAGAAACGAAGAAAGAAACGGAGAAACGAAAAAAGAAACGGAGAAACGAAGAAAGAAACGGAGAAACGATCAAAGAAACGGAGAAACGAAGAAAGATACGGAGAAACGAACAATGAAACGGAGAAACGAACAAAGAAACGGAGAAACGAACAAAGAAACGGAAAAACGGAGAAATAAATGGCGAAACGAAGAAATAAACGGATAAACGAAGAATGAAACGGAGAAACGAAGAAAGAAACGGAGAAACGAACAAAGAAACGGACAAGCGAACAAGGAAACGGAGAAACGAACAAAGAAACGGAGAAACGGTGAAAGAAACGGAGTAACGATGAAAGAAACGAAGAAACGAAGAAAGAAACGGAGTAACGAAGAAAGAAACGGAGAAACGAAGAAAGAAACGGAGAAACGAAGAAAGATACGGAGAAACGAACAAAGAAACGGAGAAACGAAGAAAGAAACGGAGAAACGAAGAAAGAAACGGAGAAACGGAGAAATAAATGGAGAAACGAAGAAATAAACGGAGAAACGAAGAAAGAAACGGAGAAACGAAGAAAGAAACGGAGAAACGGAGAAATAAATGGCGAAACGAAGAAATAAACGGAGAAACGAAGAAAGAAACGGAGAAACGAACAAGGAAACGGAGAAACGAAGAAAGAAACGGAGAAACGAAAAAAGAAGCGGAGAAACGAAGAAAGAAACGGAGAAACGAAGAAAGTAACGGAGAAACGAAGAAAGAAACGGAGAAACGATCAAAGAAACGGAGAAACGAAGAAAGATACGGAGAAACGAACAATGAAACGGAGAAACGAACAAAGAAACGGAGAAACGAACAAAGAAACGGAAAAACGGAGAAATAAATGGCGAAACGAAGAAATAAACGGATAAACGAAGAAAGAAACGGAGAAACGAAGAAAGAAACGGAGAAACGAAGAAAGAAACGGAGAAACGGAGAAACGGAGAAATAAATGGCGAAACGAAGAAATAAACGGAGAAACGAAGAAAGAAACGGAGAAACGAAGAAAGAAACGGAGAAACGAAGAAAGAAACGGAGAAACGAAAAAGGAAACGGAGTAAAGGAGAAAGAAACGGAGAAACGGAGAAATAAATGGAGAAACGAAGAAATAAACGGCGAAACGAACAAAGAAACGGAGAAACGAAGAAAGAAACGGAGAAACGGAGAAATAAATGGAGAAACGAAGAAATAAACGGAGAAACGAACAAAGAAACGGAGAAACGAAGATAGAAACGGAGAAACGAACAAAGATACGGAGAAACGAACAAAGAAACGGAGAAACGAAGAAAGATACGGAGAAACGAACAAAGAAATGGAGAAACGAACAAGGAAACGGAGAAACGAAGAAAGAAACGGAGAAACGAACAAAGAAACGGAGAAACGAAGAAAGAAACGGAGAAACGAAGACAGATACGGAGAAACGAACAAAGAAACGGAGAAGCGAACAGAGAAACGGAGAAACGAAGAAAGAAACGGAGAAACGGAGAAATAAATGGAGAAACGAAGAAATAAACGGAGAAACAAGGAAAGAAACGGAGAAACGAAGAAAGAAACCGAGAAACGGAGAAATAAATGGCGAAACGAAGAAATAAACGGAGAAACGAAGAAAGAAACGGAGAAACGAACAAGGAAACGGAGAAACGAAGAAAGAAACGGAGAATCGAAGAAAGAAGCGGAGAAACGAACAAAGAAACGGAGAAACGCAGAAAGTAACGGAGAAACGAAGAAAGAAACGGAGAAACGAAGAAAGAAACGGAGAAACGAACAAAGAAACGGAGAAGCGAACAAAGAAACGGAGGAACGAACAAAGAAACGGAGAAACGAACAAAGAAACGGAAAAGCAGAGAAATAAATGGCGAAACGAAGAAATAAACGGATAAACGAAGAAATAAATGGAGAAACGAAGAAATAAACGGAGAAACGAAGAAAGAAACGGAGAAACGAAGAAAGAAACGGAGAAACGAAGATAGAAACGGAGTAACGAAGAAAGAAACGAAGAAACGAAGAAAGAAACAGAGAAACGAAGAAAGAAACGGAGAAACCAAGAAAGAAACGGAGTAACGAAGAAAGAAACGAAGAAACGAAGAAAGAAACGGAGAAATAAATGGAGAAACGAAGAAATAAACTGAGAAACGGGGAAAGAAACGGAGAAACGAACAAAGAAACGGAGAAACGAAGAAAGAAACGGAGTAACGAAGAAAGAAACGAAGAAACGAAGAAAGATACGGAGAAATAAATGGAGAAACGAAGAAATAAACCGAGAATCGGAGAAAGAAACGGAGAAACCAAGAAAGAAACGGAGTAACGAAGAAAGAAACGAAGAAACGAAGAAAGAAACGGAGAAATAAATGGAGAAACGAAGAAATAAACTGAGAAACGGAGAAAGAAACGGAGAAACGAACAAAGAAACGGAGACACGAAGAAAGAAACGGAGTAACGAAGAAAGAAACGAAGAAACGAAGAAAGATACGGAGAAATAAATGGAGAAACGAAGAAATAAACCGAGAATCGGAGAAAGAAACGGAGAAACGAACAAAGAAACGGAGACACGAAGAAAGAAACGGAGTAACGAAGAAAGAAACGAAGAAACGAAGAAAGATACGGAGAAATAAATGGAGAAACGAAGAAATAAACCGAGAATCGGAGAAAGAAACGGAGAAACGAACAAAGAAACGGAGAAACGAAGAAAGAAACGGAGAAACGAAGAAAGAAACGGAAAAACGGAGAAATAAATGGCGAAACGAAGAAATAAACGGAGAAACGAAGAAAGAAACGGAGAAACGAAGAAAGAAACGGAGAAACGAACAAAGAAACGGAGAAACGAACAAAGAAACGGAGAAACGAACAAAGAAACGGAAAAACAGAGAAATAAATGGCGAAACGAAGAAATAAACGGAGAAACGAAGAAAGAAACGGAGAAACGGGGAAATAAATGGCGAAACGAAGAAATAAACGGAGAAACGAAGAAAGAAGCGGAGAAACGAAGAAAGAAACGGAGAAACGAGTAAAGAAACGGAGAAACGAACAAAGAAACGGAGAAACGAAGAAAGAAACGGAGAAACGAAGACAGATACGGAGAAACGAACAAAGAAACGGAGAAGCGAACAGAGAAACGGAGAAACGAACAAGGATACGGAGAAACGAAGAAAGAAACGGAGAATCGAAGAAAGAAGCGGAGAAACGAACAAAGAAACGGAGAAACGAAGAAAGTAACGGAGAAACGAAGAAAGAAACGGAGAAACGAACAAAGATACGGAGAAATAAATGGAGAAACGAAGAAATAAACCGAGAATCGGAGAAAGAAACGGAGAAACGAACAAAGAAACGGAGAAACGAAGAAAGAAACGGAGAAACGAAGAAAGAAACGGAAAAACGGAGAAATAAATGGCGAAACGAAGAAATAAACGGAGAAACGAAGAAAGAAACGGAGAAACGAAGAAAGAAACGGAGAAACGAACAAAGAAACGGAGAAGCGAACAAAGAAACGGAGGAACGAACAAAGAAACGGAGAAACGAAGAAAGAAACGGAGAAACGGAGAAATAAATGGCGAAACGAAGAAATAAACGGAGAAACGACGAAAGAAACGGAGAAACGAAGAAAGAAACGGAGTAACGAAGAACGAAACGAAGATAGAAACGGAGAATCGGAGATATAAATGGAGAAACGGAGAAATAAACCGAGATACGGAGAAAGAAACGGAGAAACGATCAAAGAAACGGAGAAACGAAGAAAGATACGAAGAAACGAACAAAGAAACGGAGAAACGAACAAAGAAACGGAGAAACGAAGAAAGAAAAGGAGAAACGGAGAAATAAATGGAAAAACGAAGAAATAAACGGAGAAACGAAGAAAGAAACAGAGAAACGAAGAAAGAAACGGAGAAACCAAGAAAGAAACGGAGTAACGAAGAAAGAAACGAAGAAACGAAGAAAGAAACGGAGAAATAAATGGAGAAACGAAGAAATAAACTGAGAAACGGAGAAAGAAACGGAGAAACGAACAAAGAAACGGAGAAACGAAGAAAGAAACGGAGTAACGAAGAAAGAAACGAAGAAACGAAGAAAGATACGGAGAAATAAATGGAGAAACGAAGAAATAAACAGAGAATCGGAGAAAGAAACGGAGAAACCAAGAAAGAAACGGAGAAACGAAGAAAGAAACGGAGTAACGAAGAAAGAAACGAAGAAACGAAGAAAGAAACGAAGAAACGAAGAAAGAAACGGAGAAACGGAGAAATAAATGGAGAGACGAAGAAATAAACGGAGAAACGAACAAGGAAACGGAGAAACGAAGAAAGAAACGGAGAAACGAAGAAAGAAACGGAGAAACGAAGAAAGAAACGGAGAAACGGAGAAAGAAACGGAGAAACGAAGAAAGAAACGGAGAAACGAAGAAAGAAACGGAAAAACGGAGAAATAAATGGCGAAACGAAGAAATAAACGGAGAAACGAAGAAAGAAACGGAGAAACGAAGAAAGAAACGGAGAAACGAAAAAAGAAACGGAGAAACGAAGAAAGAAACGGAGAAACGATCAAAGAAACGGAGAAACGAAGAAAGATACGGAGAAACGAACAATGAAACGGAGAAACGAACAAAGAAACGGAGAAACGAACAAAGAAACGGAAAAACGGAGAAATAAATGGCGAAACGAAGAAATAAACGGATAAACGAAGAATGAAACGGAGAAACGAAGAAAGAAACGGAGAAACGAACAAAGAAACGGACAAGCGAACAAGGAAACGGAGAAACGAACAAAGAAACGGAGAAACGGTGAAAGAAACGGAGTAACGATGAAAGAAACGAAGAAACGAAGAAAGAAACGGAGTAACGAAGAAAGAAACGGAGAAACGAAGAAAGAAACGGAGAAACGAAGAAAGATACGGAGAAACGAACAAAGAAACGGAGAAACGAAGAAAGAAACGGAGAAACGAAGAAAGAAACGGAGAAACGGAGAAATAAATGGAGAAACGAAGAAATAAACGGAGAAACGAAGAAAGAAACGGAGAAACGAAGAAAGAAACGGAGAAACGGAGAAATAAATGGCGAAACGAAGAAATAAACGGAGAAACGAAGAAAGAAACGGAGAAACGAACAAGGAAACGGAGAAACGAAGAAAGAAACGGAGAAACGAAAAAAGAAGCGGAGAAACGAAGAAAGAAACGGAGAAACGAAGAAAGTAACGGAGAAACGAAGAAAGAAACGGAGAAACGATCAAAGAAACGGAGAAACGAAGAAAGATACGGAGAAACGAACAATGAAACGGAGAAACGAACAAAGAAACGGAGAAACGAACAAAGAAACGGAAAAACGGAGAAATAAATGGCGAAACGAAGAAATAAACGGATAAACGAAGAAAGAAACGGAGAAACGAAGAAAGAAACGGAGAAACGAAGAAAGAAACGGAGAAACGGAGAAACGGAGAAATAAATGGCGAAACGAAGAAATAAACGGAGAAACGAAGAAAGAAACGGAGAAACGAAGAAAGAAACGGAGAAACGAAGAAAGAAACGGAGAAACGAAAAAGGAAACGGAGTAAAGGAGAAAGAAACGGAGAAACGGAGAAATAAATGGAGAAACGAAGAAATAAACGGCGAAACGAACAAAGAAACGGAGAAACGAAGAAAGAAACGGAGAAACGGAGAAATAAATGGAGAAACGAAGAAATAAACGGAGAAACGAACAAAGAAACGGAGAAACGAAGATAGAAACGGAGAAACGAAGAAAGATACGGAGAAACGAACAAAGAAACGGAGAAACGAAGAAAGATACGGAGAAACGAACAAAGAAATGGAGAAACGAACAAGGAAACGGAGAAACGAAGAAAGAAACGGAGAAACGAACAAAGAAACGGAGAAACGAAGAAAGAAACGGAGAAACGAAGACAGATACGGAGAAACGAACAAAGAAACGGAGAAGCGAACAGAGAAACGGAGAAACGAAGAAAGAAACGGAGAAACGGAGAAATAAATGGAGAAACGAAGAAATAAACGGAGAAACAAGGAAAGAAACGGAGAAACGAAGAAAGAAACCGAGAAACGGAGAAATAAATGGCGAAACGAAGAAATAAACGGAGAAACGAAGAAAGAAACGGAGAAACGAACAAGGAAACGGAGAAACGAAGAAAGAAACGGAGAATCGAAGAAAGAAGCGGAGAAACGAACAAAGAAACGGAGAAACGAAGAAAGTAACGGAGAAACGAAGAAAGAAACGGAGAAACGAAGAAAGAAACGGAGAAACGAACAAAGAAACGGAGAAGCGAACAAAGAAACGGAGGAACGAACAAAGAAACGGAGAAACGAACAAAGAAACGGAAAAGCAGAGAAATAAATGGCGAAACGAAGAAATAAACGGATAAACGAAGAAATAAATGGAGAAACGAAGAAATAAACGGAGAAACGAAGAAAGAAACGGAGAAACGAAGAAAGAAACGGAGAAACGAAGATAGAAACGGAGTAACGAAGAAAGAAACGAAGAAACGAAGAAAGAAACAGAGAAACGAAGAAAGAAACGGAGAAACCAAGAAAGAAACGGAGTAACGAAGAAAGAAACGAAGAAACGAAGAAAGAAACGGAGAAATAAATGGAGAAACGAAGAAATAAACTGAGAAACGGGGAAAGAAACGGAGAAACGAACAAAGAAACGGAGAAACGAAGAAAGAAACGGAGTAACGAAGAAAGAAACGAAGAAACGAAGAAAGATACGGAGAAATAAATGGAGAAACGAAGAAATAAACCGAGAATCGGAGAAAGAAACGGAGAAACCAAGAAAGAAACGGAGTAACGAAGAAAGAAACGAAGAAACGAAGAAAGAAACGGAGAAATAAATGGAGAAACGAAGAAATAAACTGAGAAACGGAGAAAGAAACGGAGAAACGAACAAAGAAACGGAGACACGAAGAAAGAAACGGAGTAACGAAGAAAGAAACGAAGAAACGAAGAAAGATACGGAGAAATAAATGGAGAAACGAAGAAATAAACCGAGAATCGGAGAAAGAAACGGAGAAACGAACAAAGAAACGGAGAAACGAAGAAAGAAACGGAGAAACGAAGAAAGAAACGGAAAAACGGAGAAATAAATGGCGAAACGAAGAAATAAACGGAGAAACGAAGAAAGAAACGGAGAAACGAAGAAAGAAACGGAGAAACGAAGAAAGAAACGGAAAAACGGAGAAATAAATGGCGAAACGAAGAAATAAACGGAGAAACGAAGAAAGAAACGGAGAAACGAAGAAAGAAACGGAGAAACGAAAAAAGAAACGGAGAAACGAAGAAAGAAACGGAGAAACGATCAAAGAAACGGAGAAACGAAGAAAGATACGGAGAAACGAACAATGAAACGGAGAAACGAACAAAGAAACGGAGAAACGAACAAAGAAACGGAAAAACGGAGAAATAAATGGCGAAACGAAGAAATAAACGGATAAACGAAGAATGAAACGGAGAAACGAAGAAAGAAACGGAGAAACGAACAAAGAAACGGACAAGCGAACAAGGAAACGGAGAAACGAACAAAGAAACGGAGAAACGGTGAAAGAAACGGAGTAACGATGAAAGAAACGAAGAAACGAAGAAAGAAACGGAGTAACGAAGAAAGAAACGGAGAAACGAAGAAAGAAACGGAGAAACGAAGAAAGATACGGAGAAACGAACAAAGAAACGGAGAAACGAAGAAAGAAACGGAGAAACGAAGAAAGAAACGGAGAAACGGAGAAATAAATGGAGAAACGAAGAAATAAACGGAGAAACGAAGAAAGAAACGGAGAAACGAAGAAAGAAACGGAGAAACGGAGAAATAAATGGCGAAACGAAGAAATAAACGGAGAAACGAAGAAAGAAACGGAGAAACGAACAAGGAAACGGAGAAACGAAGAAAGAAACGGAGAAACGAAAAAAGAAGCGGAGAAACGAAGAAAGAAACGGAGAAACGAAGAAAGTAACGGAGAAACGAAGAAAGAAACGGAGAAACGATCAAAGAAACGGAGAAACGAAGAAAGATACGGAGAAACGAACAATGAAACGGAGAAACGAACAAAGAAACGGAGAAACGAACAAAGAAACGGAAAAACGGAGAAATAAATGGCGAAACGAAGAAATAAACGGATAAACGAAGAAAGAAACGGAGAAACGAAGAAAGAAACGGAGAAACGAAGAAAGAAACGGAGAAACGGAGAAACGGAGAAATAAATGGCGAAACGAAGAAATAAACGGAGAAACGAAGAAAGAAACGGAGAAACGAAGAAAGAAACGGAGAAACGAAGAAAGAAACGGAGAAACGAAAAAGGAAACGGAGTAAAGGAGAAAGAAACGGAGAAACGGAGAAATAAATGGAGAAACGAAGAAATAAACGGCGAAACGAACAAAGAAACGGAGAAACGAAGAAAGAAACGGAGAAACGGAGAAATAAATGGAGAAACGAAGAAATAAACGGAGAAACGAACAAAGAAACGGAGAAACGAAGATAGAAACGGAGAAACGAAGAAAGATACGGAGAAACGAACAAAGAAACGGAGAAACGAAGAAAGATACGGAGAAACGAACAAAGAAATGGAGAAACGAACAAGGAAACGGAGAAACGAAGAAAGAAACGGAGAAACGAACAAAGAAACGGAGAAACGAAGAAAGAAACGGAGAAACGAAGACAGATACGGAGAAACGAACAAAGAAACGGAGAAGCGAACAGAGAAACGGAGAAACGAAGAAAGAAACGGAGAAACGGAGAAATAAATGGAGAAACGAAGAAATAAACGGAGAAACAAGGAAAGAAACGGAGAAACGAAGAAAGAAACCGAGAAACGGAGAAATAAATGGCGAAACGAAGAAATAAACGGAGAAACGAAGAAAGAAACGGAGAAACGAACAAGGAAACGGAGAAACGAAGAAAGAAACGGAGAATCGAAGAAAGAAGCGGAGAAACGAACAAAGAAACGGAGAAACGAAGAAAGTAACGGAGAAACGAAGAAAGAAACGGAGAAACGAAGAAAGAAACGGAGAAACGAACAAAGAAACGGAGAAGCGAACAAAGAAACGGAGGAACGAACAAAGAAACGGAGAAACGAACAAAGAAACGGAAAAGCAGAGAAATAAATGGCGAAACGAAGAAATAAACGGATAAACGAAGAAATAAATGGAGAAACGAAGAAATAAACGGAGAAACGAAGAAAGAAACGGAGAAACGAAGAAAGAAACGGAGAAACGAAGATAGAAACGGAGTAACGAAGAAAGAAACGAAGAAACGAAGAAAGAAACAGAGAAACGAAGAAAGAAACGGAGAAACCAAGAAAGAAACGGAGTAACGAAGAAAGAAACGAAGAAACGAAGAAAGAAACGGAGAAATAAATGGAGAAACGAAGAAATAAACTGAGAAACGGGGAAAGAAACGGAGAAACGAACAAAGAAACGGAGAAACGAAGAAAGAAACGGAGTAACGAAGAAAGAAACGAAGAAACGAAGAAAGATACGGAGAAATAAATGGAGAAACGAAGAAATAAACCGAGAATCGGAGAAAGAAACGGAGAAACCAAGAAAGAAACGGAGTAACGAAGAAAGAAACGAAGAAACGAAGAAAGAAACGGAGAAATAAATGGAGAAACGAAGAAATAAACTGAGAAACGGAGAAAGAAACGGAGAAACGAACAAAGAAACGGAGACACGAAGAAAGAAACGGAGTAACGAAGAAAGAAACGAAGAAACGAAGAAAGATACGGAGAAATAAATGGAGAAACGAAGAAATAAACCGAGAATCGGAGAAAGAAACGGAGAAACGAACAAAGAAACGGAGAAACGAAGAAAGAAACGGAGAAACGAAGAAAGAAACGGAAAAACGGAGAAATAAATGGCGAAACGAAGAAATAAACGGAGAAACGAAGAAAGAAACGGAGAAACGAAGAAAGAAACGGAGAAACGAACAAAGAAACGGAGAAGCGAACAAAGAAACGGAGAAACGAACAAAGAAACGGAGAAACGAACAAAGAAACGGAAAAACAGAGAAATAAATGGCGAAACGAAGAAATAAACGGATAAACGAAGAAATAAATGGAGAAACGAAGAAATAAACGGAGAAACGAAGAAAGAAACGGAGAAACGAAGAAAGAAACGGAGAAACGGGGAAATAAATGGCGAAACGAAGAAATAAACGGAGAAACGAAGAAAGAAGCGGAGAAACGAAGAAAGAAACGGAGAAACGAGTAAAGAAACGGAGAAACGAACAAAGAAACGGAGAAACGAAGAAAGAAACGGAGAAACGAAGACAGATACGGAGAAACGAACAAAGAAACGGAGAAGCGAACAGAGAAACGGAGAAACGAAGAAAGAAACGGAGAAACGGAGAAATAAATGGAGAAACGAAGAAATAAACGGAGAAACAAGGAAAGAAACGGAGAAACGAAGAAAGAAACGGAGAAACGGAGAAATAAATGGCGAAACGAAGAAATAAACGGAGAAACGAAGAAAGAAACGGAGAAACGAACAAGGAAACGGAGAAACGAAGAAAGAAACGGAGAATCGAAGAAAGAAGCGGAGAAACGAACAAAGAAACGGAGAAACGAAGAAAGTAACGGAGAAACGAAGAAAGAAACGGAGAAACGAACAAAGATACGGAGAAATAAATGGAGAAACGAAGAAATAAACCGAGAATCGGAGAAAGAAACGGAGAAACGAACAAAGAAACGGAGAAACGAAGAAAGAAACGGAGAAACGAAGAAAGAAACGGAAAAACGGAGAAATAAATGGCGAAACGAAGAAATAAACGGAGAAACGAAGAAAGAAACGGAGAAACGAAGAAAGAAACGGAGAAACGAACAAAGAAACGGAGAAGCGAACAAAGAAACGGAGGAACGAACAAAGAAACGGAGAAACGAACAAAGAAACGGAAAAACCGAGAAATAAATGGCGAAACGAAGAAATAAACGGATAAACGAAGAAATAAATGGAGAAACGAAGAAATAAACGGAGAAACGAAGAATGAAACGGAGAAACGAAGAAAGAAACGGAGAAACGGAGAAATAAATGGCGAAACGAAGAAATAAACGGAGAAACGACGAAAGAAACGGAGAAACGAAGAAAGAAACGGAGAAACGAAGAAAGAAACGGCGAAACGAACAAAGAAACGGAGAAACGAAGAAAGAAACGGAGAAACGAAGACAGATACGGAGAAACGAACAAAGAAACGGAGAAGCGAACACAGAAACGGAGAAACGAAGAAAGAAACGGAGAAACGGAGAAATAAATGGAGAAACGAAGAAATAAACGGAGAAACAAGGAAAGAAACGGAGAAACGAAGAAAGAAACGGAGAAACGGAGAAATAAATGGCGAAACGAAGAAATAAACGGAGAAACGAAGAAAGAAACGGAGAAACGAACAAGGAAACGGAGAAACGAAGAAAGAAACGGAGAATCGAAGAAAGAAGCGGAGAAACGAACAAAGAAACGGAGAAACGAAGAAAGTAACGGAGAAACGAAGAAAGAAACGGAGAAACGATCAAAGAAATGGAGAAACGAAGAAAGATACGGAGAAACGAACAAAGAAACGGAGAAACGAACAAAGAAACGGAGAAACGAACAAAGAAACGGAGAAACGAACAAAGAAACGGAAAAACAGAGAAATAAATGGCGAAACGAAGAAATAAACGGATAAACGAAGAAAGAAACGGAGAAACGAAGAAAGAAACGGAGAAACGAACAAGGAAACGGAGAAACGGAGAAAGAAACGGAGTAACGATGAAAGAAACGAAGAAACGAAGAAAGAAACGGAGAAACGAACAAAGAAACTGAGAAACGAAGAAAGAAACGGAGAAACGAAGAAAGAAACGGAAAAACGGAGAAATAAATGGCGAAACGAAGAAATAAACGGAGAAACGAAGAAAGAAACGGAGAAACGAAGAAAGAAACGGAGAAACGAACAAAGAAACGGAGAAGCGAACAAAGAAACGGAGGAACGAACAAAGAAACGGAGAAACGAACAAAGAAACGGAAAAACAGAGAAATAAATGGCGAAACGAAGAAATAAACGGATAAACGAAGAAATAAATGGAGAAACGAAGAAATAAACGGAGAAACGAAGAAAGAAACGGAGAAACGAAGAAAGAAACGGAGAAACGGAGAAATAAATGGCGAAACGAAGAAATAAACGGAGAAACGACGAAAGAAACGGAGAAACGAAGAAAGAAACGGAGAAACGAAGAAAGAAACGGAGAAACGAACAAAGAAACGGAGAAACGAAGAAAGAAACGGAGAAACGAAGACAGATACGGAGAAACGAACAAAGAAACGGAGAAGCGAACAGAGAAACGGAGAAACGAAGAAAGAAACGGAGAAACGGAGAAATAAATGGAGAAACGAAGAAATAAACGGAGAAACAAGGAAAGAAACGGAGAAACGAAGAAAGAAACGGAGAAACGGAGAAATAAATGGCGAAACGAAGAAATAAACGGAGAAACGAAGAAAGAAACGGAGAAACGAACAAGGAAACGGAGAAACGAAGAAAGAAACGGAGAATCGAAGAAAGAAGCGGAGAAACGAACAAAGAAACGGAGAAACGAAGAAAGTAACGGAGAAACGAAGAAAGAAACGGAGAAACGATCAAAGAAATGGAGAAACGAAGAAAGATACGGAGAAACGAACAAAGAAACGGAGAAACGAACAAAGAAACGGAGAAACGAACAAAGAAACGGAGAAACGAACAAAGAAACGGAAAAACAGAGAAATAAATGGCGAAACGAAGAAATAAACGGATAAACGAAGAAAGAAACGGAGAAACGAAGAAAGAAACGGAGAAACGAACAAGGAAACGGAGAAACGGAGAAAGAAACGGAGTAACGATGAAAGAAACGAAGAAACGAAGAAAGAAACGGAGAAACGAACAAAGAAACGGAGAAACGAAGAAAGAAACGGAGAAACGAAGAAAGAAACGGAGACGCGAAGAAAGAAACGGAGAAACGAAGAAACAAACGCAGAAACGAACAAAGAAACGGAGAAACGAAGAAAGTAACGGAGAAACGAAGAAAGAAGCGGAGAAACGGAGAAAGAAACGGAGTAACGAAGAAAGAAACGGAGAAACGAAGAAAGAAACGGAGAAACGAAGAAAGAAACGGAGAAACGAACAAAGAAACGGAGAAACGAACAAAGAAACGGAGAAACGGAGAAATAAATGGAGAAACGAAGAAAGAAACGGAGAAACAATCAAAGAAACGGAGAAACGAAGAAAGATACGGAGAAACGATCAAAGAAACGGAGAAACGAAGATAGAAACGGAGAAATAAATGGAGAAACGAAGAAATAAACCGAGAAACGGAGAAAGAAACGGAGAACGGAAGAAAGAAACGGAGTAACGAAGAAAGAAACGAAGATAGAAACGGAGAATCGGAGAAATAAATGGAGAAACGGAGAAATAAACCGAGAAACGGAGAAAGAAACGGAGAAACGAACAAAGAAACGGAGAAACGAAGAAAGAAACGGAGAAACGAAGAAAGAAACGGAGAAACGGAGAAATAAATGGCGAAACGAAGAATTAACGGAGAAACGAAGAAAGAAACGGAGAAACGAAGAAAGAAACGGAGAAACGAAGATAGAAACGGAGAAACGAACAAAGAAACGGAGAAACGAAGAAAGAAACGGAGAAACGAAGACAGATACGGAGAAACGAACAAAGAAACGGAGAAGCGAACAGAGAAACGGAGAAACGAAGAAAGAAACGGAGAAACGAAGAAAGAAACGGAGACGCGAAGAAAGAAACGGAGAAACGAAGAAACAAACGGAGAAACGAACAAAGAAACGGAGAAACGAAGAAAGAAACGGAGAAACGTAGAAAGAAGCGGAGAAACGGAGAAAGAAACGGAGTAACGAAGAAAGAAACGGAGAAACGAAGAAAGAAACGGAGAAACGAAGAAAGAAACGGAGAAACGAACAAAGAAACGGAGAAACGAACAAAGAAACGGAGAAACGGAGAAATAAATGGAGAAACGAAGAAAGAAACGGAGAAACGATCAAAGAAACGGAGAAACGAAGAAAGATACGGAGTAACGAAGAAAGAAACGAAGAAACGAAGAAAGAAACGGAGAAATAAATGGAGAAACGAAGAAATAAACTGAGAAACGAAGAAAGAAACGGAGAAACGAAGAAAGAAACGGAGACGCGAAGAAAGAAACGGAGAAACGAAGAAACAAACGCAGAAACGAACAAAGAAACGGAGAAACGAAGAAAGTAACGGAGAAACGAAGAAAGAAGCGGAGAATCGGAGAAAGAAACGGAGAAACCAAGAAAGAAACGGAGAAACGAAGAAAGAAACGGAGTAACGAAGAAAGAAACGAAGAAACGAAGAAAGATACGGAGAAATAAATGGAGAAACGAAGAAATAAACCGGGAATCGGAGAAAGAAACGGAGAAACGAACAAAGAAACGGAGAAACGAAGAAAGAAACGAAGAAACGAAGAAAGAAACGGAGAAACGAAGAAAGAAACGGAGAAACGGAGAAATAAATGGAGAGACGAAGAAATAAACGGAGAAACGAACAAGGAAACGGAGAAACGAAGAAAGAAACGGAGAAACGAAGAAAGAAACGGAGAAACGTAGAAAGAAACGGAGAAACGGAGAAATAAATGGAGAAACGAAGAAATAAACGGAGAAACGAAGAAAGAAACGGAGAAACGAAGATAGAAACGGAGAAACGGAGAAATAATTGGCGAAACGAAGAAATAAACGGAGAAACGAAGAAAGAAACGGAGAAACGAAGAAAGAAACGGAGAAACGAAGAAAGAAACGGAGAAACGAACAAAGAAACGGAGAAACGAAGAAAGAAACGGAGAAACGAAGACAGATACGGAGAAACGAACAAAGAAACGGAGAAACGAACAAAGAACCGGAGAAACGAAGAAAGAAACGGAGAAACGAAGAAAGAAACGGAGAAACGAAGAAAGAAACGGAGAAACGTAGAAAGAAACGGAGAAACGGAGAAATAAATGGAGAAACGAAGAAATAAACGGAGAAACGAAGAAAGAAACGGAGAAACGAAGAAAGAAACGGAGAAACGGAGAAATAAATGGCGAAACGAAGAAATAAACGGAGAAACGAAGAAAGAAACGGAGAAACGAAGAAAGAAACGGAGAAACGAAGAAAGAAACGGAGAAACGAACAAAGAAACGGAGAAACGAACAAAGAAACGGAGAAACGAAGACAGATACGGAGAAACGAACAAAGAAACGGAGAAGCGAACAGAGAAACGGAGAAACGAAGAAAGAAACGGAGAAACGAAGAAAGAAACGGAGACGCGAAGAAAGAAACGGAGAAACGAAGAAACAAACGGAGAAACGAACAAAGAAACGGAGAAACGAAGAAAGAAACGGAGAAACGTAGAAAGAAGCGGAGAAACGGAGAAAGAAACGGAGTAACGAAGAAAGAAACGGAGAAACGAAGAAAGAAACGGAGAAACGAAGAAAGAAACGGAGAAACGAACAAAGAAACGGAGAAACGAAGAAAGAAACGGAGAAACGAAGAAAGAAACGGAAAAACGGAGAAATAAATGGCGAAACGAAGAAATAAACGGAGAAACGAAGAAAGAAACGGAGAAACGAAGAAAGAAACGGAGAAACGAACAAAGAAACGGAGAAGCGAACAAAGAAACGGAGGAACGAACAAAGAAACGGAGAAACGAACAAAGAAACGGAAAAACAGAGAAATAAATGGCGAAACGAAGAAATAAACGGATAAACGAAGAAATAAATGGAGAAACGAAGAAATAAACGGAGAAACGAAGAAAGAAACGGAGAAACGAAGAAAGAAACGGAGAAACGGAGAAATAAATGGCGAAACGAAGAAATAAACGGAGAAACGACGAAAGAAACGGAGAAACGAAGAAAGAAACGGAGAAACGAAGAAAGAAACGGAGAAACGAACAAAGAAACGGAGAAACGAAGAAAGAAACGGAGAAACGAAGACAGATACGGAGAAACGAACAAAGAAACGGAGAAGCGAACAGAGAAACGGAGAAACGAAGAAAGAAACGGAGAAACGGAGAAATAAATGGAGAAACGAAGAAATAAACGGAGAAACAAGGAAAGAAACGGAGAAACGAAGAAAGAAACGGAGAAACGGAGAAATAAATGGCGAAACGAAGAAATAAACGGAGAAACGAAGAAAGAAACGGAGAAACGAACAAGGAAACGGAGAAACGAAGAAAGAAACGGAGAATCGAAGAAAGAAGCGGAGAAACGAACAAAGAAACGGAGAAACGAAGAAAGTAACGGAGAAACGAAGAAAGAAACGGAGAAACGATCAAAGAAATGGAGAAACGAAGAAAGATACGGAGAAACGAACAAAGAAACGGAGAAACGAACAAAGAAACGGAGAAACGAACAAAGAAACGGAGAAACGAACAAAGAAACGGAAAAACAGAGAAATAAATGGCGAAACGAAGAAATAAACGGATAAACGAAGAAAGAAACGGAGAAACGAAGAAAGAAACGGAGAAACGAACAAGGAAACGGAGAAACGGAGAAAGAAACGGAGTAACGATGAAAGAAACGAAGAAACGAAGAAAGAAACGGAGAAACGAACAAAGAAACGGAGAAACGAAGAAAGAAACGGAGAAACGAAGAAAGAAACGGAGACGCGAAGAAAGAAACGGAGAAACGAAGAAACAAACGCAGAAACGAACAAAGAAACGGAGAAACGAAGAAAGTAACGGAGAAACGAAGAAAGAAGCGGAGAAACGGAGAAAGAAACGGAGTAACGAAGAAAGAAACGGAGAAACGAAGAAAGAAACGGAGAAACGAAGAAAGAAACGGAGAAACGAACAAAGAAACGGAGAAACGAACAAAGAAACGGAGAAACGGAGAAATAAATGGAGAAACGAAGAAAGAAACGGAGAAACAATCAAAGAAACGGAGAAACGAAGAAAGATACGGAGAAACGATCAAAGAAACGGAGAAACGAAGATAGAAACGGAGAAATAAATGGAGAAACGAAGAAATAAACCGAGAAACGGAGAAAGAAACGGAGAACGGAAGAAAGAAACGGAGTAACGAAGAAAGAAACGAAGATAGAAACGGAGAATCGGAGAAATAAATGGAGAAACGGAGAAATAAACCGAGAAACGGAGAAAGAAACGGAGAAACGAACAAAGAAACGGAGAAACGAAGAAAGAAACGGAGAAACGAAGAAAGAAACGGAGAAACGGAGAAATAAATGGCGAAACGAAGAATTAACGGAGAAACGAAGAAAGAAACGGAGAAACGAAGAAAGAAACGGAGAAACGAAGATAGAAACGGAGAAACGAACAAAGAAACGGAGAAACGAAGAAAGAAACGGAGAAACGAAGACAGATACGGAGAAACGAACAAAGAAACGGAGAAGCGAACAGAGAAACGGAGAAACGAAGAAAGAAACGGAGAAACGAAGAAAGAAACGGAGACGCGAAGAAAGAAACGGAGAAACGAAGAAACAAACGGAGAAACGAACAAAGAAACGGAGAAACGAAGAAATAAACGGAGAAACGTAGAAAGAAGCGGAGAAACGGAGAAAGAAACGGAGTAACGAAGAAAGAAACGGAGAAACGAAGAAAGAAACGGAGAAACGAAGAAAGAAACGGAGAAACGAACAAAGAAACGGAGAAACGAACAAAGAAACGGAGAAACGGAGAAATAAATGGAGAAACGAAGAAAGAAACGGAGAAACGATCAAAGAAACGGAGAAACGAAGAAAGATACGGAGTAACGAAGAAAGAAACGAAGAAACGAAGAAAGAAACGGAGAAATAAATGGAGAAACGAAGAAATAAACTGAGAAACGAAGAAAGAAACGGAGAAACGAAGAAAGAAACGGAGACGCGAAGAAAGAAACGGAGAAACGAAGAAACAAACGCAGAAACGAACAAAGAAACGGAGAAACGAAGAAAGTAACGGAGAAACGAAGAAAGAAGCGGAGAATCGGAGAAAGAAACGGAGAAACCAAGAAAGAAACGGAGAAACGAAGAAAGAAACGGAGTAACGAAGAAAGAAACGAAGAAACGAAGAAAGATACGGAGAAATAAATGGAGAAACGAAGAAATAAACCGGGAATCGGAGAAAGAAACGGAGAAACGAACAAAGAAACGGAGAAACGAAGAAAGAAACGAAGAAACGAAGAAAGAAACGGAGAAACGAAGAAAGAAACGGAGAAACGGAGAAATAAATGGAGAGACGAAGAAATAAACGGAGAAACGAACAAGGAAACGGAGAAACGAAGAAAGAAACGGAGAAACGAAGAAAGAAACGGAGAAACGTAGAAAGAAACGGAGAAACGGAGAAATAAATGGAGAAACGAAGAAATAAACGGAGAAACGAAGAAAGAAACGGAGAAACGAAGATAGAAACGGAGAAACGGAGAAATAAATGGCGAAACGAAGAAATAAACGGAGAAACGAAGAAAGAAACGGAGAAACGAAGAAAGAAACGGAGAAACGAAGAAAGAAACGGAGAAACGAACAAAGAAACGGAGAAACGAAGAAAGAAACGGAGAAACGAAGACAGATACGGAGAAACGAACAAAGAAACGGAGAAACGAACAAAGAACCGGAGAAACGAAGAAAGAAACGGAGAAACGAAGAAAGAAACGGAGAAACGAAGAAAGAAACGGAGAAACGTAGAAAGAAACGGAGAAACGGAGAAATAAATGGAGAAACGAAGAAATAAACGGAGAAACGAAGAAAGAAACGGAGAAACGAAGAAAGAAACGGAGAAACGGAGAAATAAATGGCGAAACGAAGAAATAAACGGAGAAACGAAGAAAGAAACGGAGAAACGAAGAAAGAAACGGAGAAACGAAGAAAGAAACGGAGAAACGAACAAAGAAACGGAGAAACGAACAAAGAAACGGAGAAACGAAGACAGATACGGAGAAACGAACAAAGAAACGGAGAAGCGAACAGAGAAACGGAGAAACGAAGAAAGAAACGGAGAAACGAAGAAAGAAACGGAGACGCGAAGAAAGAAACGGAGAAACGAAGAAACAAACGGAGAAACGAACAAAGAAACGGAGAAACGAAGAAAGAAACGGAGAAACGTAGAAAGAAGCGGAGAAACGGAGAAAGAAACGGAGTAACGAAGAAAGAAACGGAGAAACGAAGAAAGAAACGGAGAAACGAAGAAAGAAACGGAGAAACGAACAAAGAAACGGAGAAACGAACAAAGAAACGGAGAAACGGAGAAATAAATGGAGAAACGAAGAAAGAAACGGAGAAACGATCAAAGAAACGGAGAAACGAAGAAAGATACGGAGAAACGATCAAAGAAACGGAGAAACGAAGATAGAAACGGAGAAATAAATGGAGAAACGAAGAAATAAACCGAGAAACGGAGAAAGAAACGGAGAACGGAAGAAAGAAACGGAGTAACGAAGAAAGAAACGAAGATAGAAACGGAGAATCGGAGAAATAAATGGAGAAACGGAGAAATAAACCGAGAAACGGAGAAAGAAACGGAGAAACGATCAAAGAAACGGAGAAACGAAGAAAGATACGAAGAAACGAACAAAGAAACGGAGAAACGAACAAAGAAACGGAGAAACGAAGAAAGAAAAGGAGAAACGGAGAAATAAATGGAAAAACGAAGAAATAAACGGAGAAACGAAGAAAGAAACAGAGAAACGAAGAAAGAAACGGAGAAACCAAGAAAGAAACGGAGTAACGAAGAAAGAAACGAAGAAACGAAGAAAGAAACGGAGAAATAAATGGAGAAACGAAGAAATAAACTGAGAAACGGAGAAAGAAACGGAGAAACGAACAAAGAAACGGAGAAACGAAGAAAGAAACGGAGTAACGAAGAAATAAACGGAGAAACGAACAAGGAAAGGGAGAAACGAAGATAGAAACGGAGAAACGAAGAAAGAAACGGAGAAACGAAGAAAGAAACGGAGAAACGGAGAAACGGAGAAATAAATGGCGAAACGAAGAAATAAACGGAGAAACGAAGAAAGAAACGGAGAAACGAAGAAAGAAACGGAGAAACGAAGAAAGAAACGGAGAAACGGAGAAATAAATGGAGAAACGAAGAAATAAACGGCGAAACGAACAAAGAAACGGAGAAACGAAGAAAGAAACGGAGAAACGGAGAAATAAATGGAGAAACGAAGAAATAAACGGAGAAACGAACAAAGAAACGGAGAAACGAAGATAGAAACGGAGAAACGACGAAAGATACGGAGAAACGAACAAAGAAACGGAGAAACGAACAAAGAAACGGAAAAACGGAGAAATAAATGGCGAAACGAAAAAATAAACGGATAAACGAAGAAAGAAACGGAGAAACGAAGAAAGAAACGGTGAAACGAACAAAGAAACGGAGAAGCGAACAAAGAAACGGAGAAACGAAGAAAGAAACGGAGACGTGAAGAAAGAAACGGAGAAACGGAGAGAGAAACGGAGTAACGAAGAAAGAAACGAAGAAAGAAACGGAGAAACGAACAACGAAACGGAGAAACGAAGAAAGAAACGGAGAAACGAAGAAAGAAACGGAGAAACGGAGAAATAAATGGCGAAACGAAGAAATAAACGGAGAAACGAAGAAAGAAACGGAGAAACGAAGAAAGAAACGGAGAAACGAAGAAAGAAACGGAGAAACGAAGAAAGAAACGGAGACGCGAAGAAAGAAACGGAGAAACGATCAAAGAAACGGAGAAACGAAGAAAGATACGGAGAAACGAACAATGAAACGGAGAAACGAACAAAGAAACGGAGAAACGTACAAAGAAACGGAAAAACGGAGAAAGAAACGGAGAAACGAAGAAAGAAACGGAGAAACGGAGAAATAAATGGAGAAACGAAGAAATAAACGGAGAAACGAAGAAAGAAACGGAGAAACGAAGAAAGAAACCGAGAAACGAAGAAAGAAACGGAGAAAGAAACGGAGAAACGAAGAAAGAAACGAAGGTAGAAACGGAGAATCGGAGAAATAAATGGAGAAACGAAGAAATAAACCGAGAAACGGAGAAAGAAACGGAGAAACGAAGAAAGAAACGGAGAAACGAAGAAAGAAACGGAAAAACGGAGAAATAAATGGCGAAACGAAGAAATAAACGGAGAAACGAAGAAAGAAACGGAGAAACGAAGAAAGAAACGGAGAAACGAACAAAGAAACGGAGAAACGAAGAAAGAAACGGAGAAACGAAGAAAGAAACGGAGAAACGAAGAAAGAAACGGAGAAACGTAGAAAGAAACGGAGAAACGGAGAAATAAATGGAGAAACGAAGAAATAAACGGAGAAACGAAGAAAGAAACGGAGAAACGAAGAAAGAAACGGAGAAACGGAGAAATAAATGGCGAAACGAAGAAATAAACGGAGAAACGAAGAAAGAAACGGAGAAACGAAGAAAGAAACGGAGAAACGAAGAAAGAAACGGAGAAACGAACAAAGAAACGGAGAAACGAAGAAAGAAACGGAGAAACGAAGACAGATACGGAGAAACGAACAAAGAAACGGAGAAGCGAACAGAGAAACGGAGAAACGAAGAAAGAAACGGAGAAACGAAGAAAGAAACGGAGACGCGAAGAAAGAAACGGAGAAACGAAGAAACAAACGGAGAAACGATCAAAGAAACGGAGAAACGAAGAAAGAAACGGAGAAACGTAGAAAGAAGCGGAGAAACGGAGAAAGAAACGGAGTAACGAAGAAAGAAGCGGAGAAACGAAGAAAGAAACGGAGAAACGAAGAAAGAAACGGAGAAACGAACAAAGAAACGGAGAAACGAACAAAGAAACGGAGAAACGGAGAAATAAATGGAGAAACGAAGAAAGAAACGGAGAAACGATCAAAGAAACGGAGAAACGAAGAAAGATACGGAGAAACGATCAAAGAAACGGAGAAACGAAGATAGAAACGGAGAAATAAATGGAGAAACGAAGAAATAAACCGAGAAACGGAGAAAGAAACGGAGAACGGAAGAAAGAAACGGAGTAACGAAGAAAGAAACGAAGATAGAAACGGAGAATCGGAGAAATAAATGGAGAAACGGAGAAATAAACCGAGATACGGAGAAAGAAACGGAGAAACGATCAAAGAAACGGAGAAACGAAGAAAGATACGAAGAAACGAACAAAGAAACGGAGAAACGAACAAAGAAATGGAGAAACGAACAAAGAAACGGAGAAACGGAGAAATAAATGGAGAAACGAAGAAAGAAACGGAGAAACGATCAAAGAAACGGAGAAACGAAGAAAGATACGGAGAAACGATCAAAGAAACGGAGAAACGAAGATAGAAACGGAGAAATAAATGGAGAAACGAAGAAATAAACCGAGAAACGGAGAAAGAAACGCAGAACGGAAGAAAGAAACGGAGTAACGAAGAAAGAAACGAAGATAGAAACGGAGAATCGGAGAAATAAATGGAGAAACGGAGAAATAAACCGAGATACGGAGAAAGAAACGGAGAAACGATCAAAGAAACGGAGAAACGAAGAAAGATACGAAGAAACGAACAAAGAAACGGAGAAACGAACAAAGAAACGGAGAAACGAAGAAAGAAAAGGAGAAACGGAGAAATAAATGGAAAAACGAAGAAATAAACGGAGAAACGAAGAAAGAAACGGAGAAACGAAGAAAGAAACGGAGAAACGAAGAAAGAAACGGAGAAACGAACAAAGAAACGGAGAAACGAACAAAGAAACGGAGAAACGGAGAAATAAATGGAGAAACGAAGAAAGAAACGGAGAAACGATCAAAGAAACGGAGAAACGAAGAAAGATACGGAGAAACGATCAAAGAAACGGAGAAACGAAGATAGAAACGGAGAAATAAATGGAGAAACGAAGAAATAAACCGAGAAACGGAGAAAGAAACGGAGAACGGAAGAAAGAAACGGAGTAACGAAGAAAGAAACGAAGATAGAAACGGAGAATCGGAGAAATAAATGGAGAAACGGAGAAATAAACCGAGAAACGGAGAAAGAAACGGAGAAACGATCAAAGAAACGGAGAAACGAAGAAAGATACGAAGAAACGAACAAAGAAACGGAGAAACGTACAAAGAAACGGAAAAACGGAGAAAGAAACGGAGAAACGAAGAAAGAAACGGAGAAACGGAGAAATAAATGGCGAAACGAAGAAATAAACGGAGAAACGAAGAAAGAAACGGAGAAACGAAGAAAGAAACCGAGAAACGAAGAAAGAAACGGAGAAAGAAACGGAGAAACGAAGAAAGAAACAGAGAAACGAAGAAAGAAACGGAGAACCCAAGAAAGAAACGGAGTAACGAAGAAAGAAACGGAGAAACGAACAAAGAAACGGAGAAACGTACAAAGAAACGGAAAAACGGAGAAAGAAACGGAGAAACGAAGAAAGAAACGGAGAAACGGAGAAATAAATGGCGAAACGAAGAAATAAACGGAGAAACGAAGAAAGAAACGGAGAAACGAAGAAAGAAACCGAGAAACGAAGAAAGAAACGGAGAAAGAAACGGAGAAACGAAGAAAGAAACGAAGGTAGAAACGGAGAATCGGAGAAATAAATGGAGAAACGAAGAAATAAACCGAGAAACGGAGAAAGAAACGGAGAAACGAAGAAAGAAACGGAGAAACGAAGAAAGAAACGGAAAAACGGAGAAATAAATGGCGAAACGAAGAAATAAACGGAGAAACGAAGAAAGAAACGGAGAAACGAAGAAAGAAACGGAGAAACGAACAAAGAAACGGAGAAACGAAGAAAGAAACGGAGAAACGAAGAAAGAAACGGAGAAACGAAGAAAGAAACGGAGAAACGTAGAAAGAAACGGAGAAACGGAGAAATAAATGGAGAAACGAAGAAATAAACGGAGAAACGAAGAAAGAAACGGAGAAACGAAGAAAGAAACGGAGAAACGGAGAAATAAATGGCGAAACGAAGAAATAAACGGAGAAACGAAGAAAGAAACGGAGAAACGAAGAAAGAAACGGAGAAACGAAGAAAGAAACGGAGAAACGAACAAAGAAACGGAGAAACGAAGAAAGAAACGGAGAAACGATCAAAGAAACGGAGAAACGAAGAAAGATACGGAGAAACGAACAAAGAAACGGAGAAACGAACAAAGAATCGGAGAAACGAACAAAGAAACGGAGAAACGCACAAAGAAACGGAGAAACGAAGATGGACGTGGAAACGGAGAAATAAATGGAGAAACGAAGAAATAAATGGAGAAACGAAGAAATAAACGGAGAAACGAAGAAATAAACGGAGAAACGAAGAAAGAAACGGAGAAACGAAGAAAGAAACGGAGAAACGAAGAAAGAAACGGAGTAACGAAGAAAGAAGCGAAGAAACGAAGAAAGAAACGGAGAAATAAATGGAGAAACGAAGAAATAAACTGAGAAACGGAGAAAGAAACGGAGAAACGAACAAAGAAACGGAGAAGCGAACAGAGAAACGGAGAAACGAAGAAAGAAACGGAGAAACGAAGAAAGAAACGGAGACGCGAAGAAAGAAACGGAGAAACGAAGAAACAAACGGAGAAACGATCAAAGAAACGGAGAAACGAAGAAAGAAACGGAGAAACGTAGAAAGAAGCGGAGAAACGGAGAAAGAAACGGAGTAACGAAGAAAGAAGCGGAGAAACGAAGAAAGAAACGGAGAAACGAAGAAAGAAACGGAGAAACGAACAAAGAAACGGAGAAACGAACAAAGAAACGGAGAAACGGAGAAATAAATGGAGAAACGAAGAAAGAAACGGAGAAACGATCAAAGAAACGGAGAAACGAAGATAGAAACGGAGAAATAAATGGAGAAACGAAGAAATAAACCGAGAAACGGAGAAAGAAACGCAGAACGGAAGAAAGAAACGGAGTAACGAAGAAAGAAACGAAGATAGAAACGGAGAATCGGAGAAATAAATGGAGAAACGGAGAAATAAACCGAGATACGGAGAAAGAAACGGAGAAACGATCAAAGAAACGGAGAAACGAAGAAAGATACGAAGAAACGAACAAAGAAACGGAGAAACGAACAAAGAAACGGAGAAACGAAGAAAGAAAAGGAGAAACGGAGAAATAAATGGAAAAACGAAGAAATAAACGGAGAAACGAAGAAAGAAACAGAGAAACGAAGAAAGAAACGGAGAAACCAAGAAAGAAACGGAGTAACGAAGAAAGAAACGAAGAAACGAAGAAAGAAACGGAGAAATAAATGGAGAAACGAAGAAATAAACTGAGAAACGGAGAAAGAAACGGAGAAACGAACAAAGAAACGGAGAAACGAAGAAAGAGACGGAGTAACGAAGAAAGAAACGAAGAAACGAAGAAAGATACGGAGAAATAAATGGAGAAACGAAGAAATAAACAGAGAATCGGAGAAAGAAACGGAGAAACCAAGAAAGAAACGGAGAAACGAAGAAAGAAACGGAGTAACGAAGAAAGAAACGAAGAAACGAAGAAAGATACGGAGAAACGAACAAAGAAACGGAGAAACGAAGAAAGAAACGGAGAAACGAAGAAAGAAACGGAGAAACGGAGAAATAAATGGAGAAACGAAGAAATAAACGGAGAAACGAAGAAAGAATCGGAGAAACGAAGAAAGAAACGGAGAAACGGAGAAATAAATGGCGAAACGAAGAAAGAAACGGAGAAACGAAGAAAGAAACGGAGAAACGGAGAAATAAATGGCGAAACGAAGAAATAAACGGAGAAACGAAAAAAGAAGCGGAGAAACGAACAAAGAAACGGAGAAACGAAGAAAGTAACGGAGAAACGAAGAAAGAAACGGAGAAACGATCAAAGAAACGGAGAAACGAAGAAAGATACGGAGAAACGAACAATGAAACGGAGAAACGAACAAAGAAACGGAGAAACGAACAAAGAAACGGAAAAACGGAGAAATAAATGGCGAAACGAAGAAATAAACGGATAAACGAAGAAAGAAACGGAGAAACGAAGAAAGAAACGGAGAAACGAAGAAAGAAACGGAGAAACGGAGAAACGGAGAAATAAATGGCGAAACGAAGAAATAAACGGAGAAACGAAGAAAGAAACGGAGAAACGAAGAAAGAAACGGAGAAACGAAGAAAGAAACGGAGAAACGAAAAAGGAAACGGAGTAAAGGAGAAAGAAACGGAGAAACGGAGAAATAAATGGAGAAACGAAGAAATAAACGGCGAAACGAACAAAGAAACGGAGAAACGAAGAAAGAAACGGAGAAACGGAGAAATAAATGGAGAAACGAAGAAATAAACGGAGAAACGAACAAAGAAACGGAGAAACGAAGAAAGATACGGAGAAACGAACAAAGAAATGGAGAAACGAACAAGGAAACGGAGAAACGAAGAAAGAAACGGAGAGACGAACAAAGAAACGGAGAAACGAACAAAGAAACGGAAAAACGGAGAAATAAATGGCGAAACGAAGAAATAAACGGATAAACGAAGAAAGAAACGGAGAAACGAAGAAAGAAACGGAGAAACGAAGAAAGAAACGGAGAAACGGAGAAACGGAGAAATAAATGGCGAAACGAAAAAAGAAACGGAGAAACGAAGAAAGAAACGGAGAAACGATCAAAGAAACGGAGAAACGAAGAAAGATACGGAGAAACGAACAATGAAACGGAGAAACGAACAAAGAAACGGAGAAACGAACAAAGAAACGGAAAAACGGAGAAATAAATGGCGAAACGAAGAAATAAACGGATAAACGAAGAAAGAAACGGAGAAACGAAGAAAGAAACGGAGAAACGAACAAAGAAACGGACAAGCGAACAAGGAAACGGAGAAACGAACAAAGAAACGGAGAAACGGAGAAAGAAACGGAGTAACGATGAAAGAAACGAAGAAACGAAGAAAGAAACGGAGAAACGAACAAAGAAACGGAGAAACGAAGAAAGAAACGTAGAAACGAAGAAAGAAACGGAGACGCGAAGAAAGAAACGGAGAAACGAAGAAACAAACGGAGAAACGAACAAAGAAACGGAGAAACGAAGAAAGAAACGGAGAAACGAAGAAAGAAGCGGAGAAACGGAGAAAGAAACGGAGTAACGAAGAAAGAAACGGAGAAACGAAGAAAGAAACGGAGAAACGAAGAAAGATACGGAGAAACGAACAAAGAAACGGAGAAACGAAGAAAGAAACGGAGAAACGAAGAAAGAAACGGAGAAACGGAGAAATAAATGGAGAAACGAAGGAATAAACGGAGAAACGAAGAAAGAAACGGAGAAACGAAGAAAGAAACGGAGAAACGGAGAAATAGATGGCGAAACGAAGAAATAAACGGAGAAACGAAGAAAGAAACGGAGAAACGAACAAGGAAACGGAGAAACGAAGAAAGAAACGGAGAAACGAAAAAAGAAGCGGAGAAACGAACAAAGAAACGGAGAAACGAAGAAAGTAACGGAGAAACGAAGAAAGAAACGGAGAAACGATCAAAGAAACGGAGAAACGAAGAAAGATACGGAGAAACGAACAATGAAACGGAGAAACGAACAAAGAAACGGAGAAACGAACAAAGAAACGGAAAAACGGAGAAATAAATGGCGAAACGAAGAAATAAACGGATAAACGAAGAAAGAAACGGAGAAACGAAGAAAGAAACGGAGAAACGAAGAAAGAAACGGAGAAACGGAGAAACGGAGAAATAAATGGCGAAACGAAGAAATAAACGGAGAAACGAAGAAAGAAACGGAGAAACGAAGAAAGAAACGGAGAAACGAAGAAAGAAACGGAGAAACGAAAAAGGAAACGGAGTAAAGGAGAAAGAAACGGAGAAACGGAGAAATAAATGGAGAAACGAAGAAATAAACGGCGAAACGAACAAAGAAACGGAGAAACGAAGAAAGAAACGGAGAAACGGAGAAATAAATGGAGAAACGAAGAAATAAACGGAGAAACGAACAAAGAAACGGAGAAACGAAGATAGAAACGGAGAAACGAAGAAAGATACGGAGAAACGAACAAAGAAACGGAGAAACGAAGAAAGATACGGAGAAACGAACAAAGAAATGGAGAAACGAACAAGGAAACGGAGAAACGAAGAAAGAAACGGAGAAACGAACAAAGAAACGGAGAAACGAACAAAGAAACGGAAAAACGGACAAATAAATGGCGAAACGAAAAAATAAACGGATAAACGAAGAAAGAAACGGAGAAACGAAGAAAGAAACGGTGAAACGAACAAAGAAACGGAGAAGCGAACAAAGAAACGGAGAAACGAAGAAAGAAACGGAGACGTGAAGAAAGAAACGGAGAAACGGAGAGAGAAACGGAGTAACGAAGAAAGAAACGAAGAAAGAAACGGAGAAACGAACAAAGAAACGGAGAAACGAAGAAAGAAACGGAGAAACGGAGAAATAAATGGCGAAACGAAGAAATAAACGGAGAAACGAAGAAAGAAACGGAGAAACGAAGAAATAAACGGAGAAACGAAGAAAGAAACGGAGAAACGAAGAAAGAAACGGAGAAACGAAGAAAGAAACGAAGAAACGAAGAAAGAAACGGAGACAGAAACGGAGAAACGAAGAAAGAAACGAAGGTAGAAACGGAGAATCGGAGAAATAAATGGAGAAACGAAGAAATAAACGGAGAAACGAAGAAAGAAACGGAGAAACGAAGAAAGAAACCGAGAAACGAAGAAAGAAACGGAGAAAGAAACGGAGAAACGAAGAAAGAAACGAAGGTAGAAACGGAGAATCGGAGAAATAAATGGAGAAACGAAGAAATAAACCGAGAAACGGAGAAAGAGACGGAGAAACGAAGAAAGAAACGGAGAAACGATGAAAGAAACGGAGACGCGAAGAAAGAAACGGAGAAGCGATCAAAGAAACGGAGAATCGAAGAAAGATACGGAGAAACGAACAATGAAACGGAGAAACGAACAAAGAAACGGAGAAACGAACAAAGAAACGGAAAAACGGAGAAAGAAACGGAGAAACGAAGAAAGAAACGGAGAAACGGAGAAATAAATCGAGAAACGAAGAAATAAACGGAGAAACGAAGAAAGAAACGGAGAAACGAAGAAAGAAACCGAGAAACGAAGAAAGAAACGGAGAAACGAAGAAAGAAACGGAGAAACGAAGAAAGATACGGAGAAACGAACAAAGAAACGGAGAAACGAAGAAAGAAACGGAGAAACGAAGAAAGAAACGGAGAAACGGAGAAATAAATGGAGAAACGAAGAAATAAACGGAGAAACGAAGAAAGAAACGGAGAAACGAAGAAAGAAACGGAGAAACGGAGAAATAAATGGCGAAACGAAGAAATAAACGGAGAAACGAAGAAAGAAACGGAGAAACGAACAAGGAAACGGAGAAACGAAGAAAGAAACGGAGAAACGAACAAAGAAGCGGAGAAACGAACAAAGAAACGGAGAAACGAAGAAAGTAACGGAGAAACGAAGAAAGAAACGGAGAAACGATCAAAGAAACGGAGAAACGAAGAAAGATACGGAGAAACGAACAATGAAACGGAGAAACGAACAAAGAAACGGAGAAACGAACAAAGAGACGGAAAAACGGAGAAATAAATGGCGAAACGAAGAAATAAACGGATAAACGAAGAAAGAAACGGAGAAACGAAGAAAGAAACGGAGAAACGAACAAAGAAACGGAGAAGCGAACAAGGAAACGGAGAAACGAACAAAGAAACGGAGAAACGGAGAAAGAAACGGAGTAACGAAGAAAGAAACGAAGAAACGAAGAAAGAAACGGAGAAACGAACAAAGAAACGGAGAAACGAACAAAGAAACGGAGAAACGAAGAAAGAAACGGAGAAACGAAGAAAGAAACGGAGAAACGAACAAAGAAACGGAGAAACGAAGAAAGAAACGGAGAAACGAAGAAAGAAACGGAGAAACGAAGAAAGAAACGGAGAAACGAAAAAGGAAACGGAGTAAAGGAGAAAGAAACGGAGAAACGGAGAAAGAAACGGAGAAACGGAGAAATAAATGGAGAAACGAAGAAATAAACGGAGAAACGAACAAAGAAACGGAGAAACGAAGATAGAAACGGAGAAACGAAGAAAGATACGGAGAAACGAACAAAGAAACGGAGAAACGAAGAAAGATACGGAGAAACGAACAAAGAAATGGAGAAACGAACAAGGAAACGGAGAAACGAAGAAAGAAACGGAGAAATGAACAAAGAAACGGAGAAACGAACAAAGAAACGGAAAAACGGAGAAATAAATGGCGAAACGAAGAAATAAACGGATAAACGAAGAAAGAAACGGAGAAACGAAGAAAGAAACGGTGAAACGAACAAAGAAACGGAGAAGCGAACAAAGAAACGGAGAAACGAAGAAAGAAACGGAGACGTGAAGAAAGAAACGGAGAAACGGAGAGAGAAACGGAGAAACGAAGAAAGAAACGGAGAAACGAAGAAAGAAACGGAGAAACGAAGAAAGAAACGGAGAAACGAAAAAGGAAACGGAGTAAAGGAGAAAGAAACGGAGAAACGGAGAAAGAAACGGAGAAACGGAGAAATAAATGGAGAAACGAAGAAATAAACGGAGAAACGAACAAAGAAACGGAGAAACGAAGATAGAAACGGAGAAACGAAGAAAGATACGGAGAAACGAACAAAGAAACGGAGTAACGAAGAAAGAAACGGAGAAACGAAGAAAGAAACGGAGACGCGAAGAAAGAAACGGTGAAACGAAGAAAGAAACGGAGAAACGAACAAAGAAACGGAGAAACGAAGAAAGAAACGGCGAAACGAAGAAAGAAACGGAGACGCGAAGAAAGAAACGGAGAAACGAACAAGGAAACGGAGAAACGAACAAAGAAACGGAGAAACGAAGAAAGAAACGGAGAAACGGAGAAATAAATGGAGAAACGAAGAAATAAACGGAGAAACGAACAAGGAAAGGGAGAAACGAAGATAGAAACGGAGAAACGAAGAAAGAAACGGAGAAACGAAGAAAGAAACGGTGAAACGAAGAAATAAATGGCGAAACGAAGAAATAAACGGATAAACGAAGAAAGAAACGGAAACGAAGAAAGAAACGGAGAAACGAACAAAGAAACGGAGAAACGAAGAAAGAAACGGAGAAACGAAGAAAGAAACGGAGAAACGGAGAAAGAAACGGAGTAACGAAGAAAGAAACGAAGAAACGAAGATAGAAACGGAGAAACGAAGAAAGAAACGGAGACGCGAAGAAAGAAATGGAGAAACGAAGAAAGAAACGGAGAAACGAACAAAGAAACTGAGAAACGAAGAAAGAAACGGAGAAATAAATGGAGAAACGAAGAAATAAACGGAGAAACGAACAAGGAAAGGGAGAAACGAAGAAAGACACGGAGAAACGAAGAAGGAAACGGAGAAACGGAGAAAGAAACGGAGTAACGAAGAAAGAAACGAAGAAACGAAGAAAGAAACGGAGAAACGAACAAAGAAACGGAGAAACGAAGAAAGAAACGGAGAAACGAAGAAAGAAACGGAGACGCGAAGAAATAAGCGGAGAAACGAAGAAAGAAACGGAGAAACGAACAAAGAAACGGAGAAACGAAGAAAGAAACGGAGACGCCAAGAAAGAAACGGTGAAACGAAGAAAGAAACGGAGAAGCGAAGAAAGAAACGGAGAAACGAAGAAAGAAACGGAGAAACGGAGAAATAAATGGCGAAACGAAGGAATAAACGGAGAAACGAAGAAAGAAACGGAGAAACGAAGAAAGAAACGGAGAAACGAAGAAAGAAACGGAGAAACGAACAAAGAAACGGAGAAACGAAGAAAGAAACGGAGAAACGAAGAAAGAAACGGAGAAACGGAGAAATAAATGGAGAAACGAAGAAATAAACGGAGAAACGAAGAAAGAAACGGAGAAACGAAGAAAGAAACGGAGAAACGGAGAAATAAATGGCGAAACGAAGAAATAAACGGAGAAACGAAGAAAGAAACGGAGAAACGAACAAGGAAACGGAGAAACGAAGAAAGAAACGGAGAAACGAAGAAAGAAACGGAGAAACGAAGAAAGAAACGGAGAAACGGAGAAAGAAACGGAGTAACGAAGAAAGAAACGGAGAAACGGAGAAATAAATGGAGAGACGAAGAAATAAACGGAGAAACGAACAAGGAAACGGAGAAACGAAGAAAGAAACGGAGAAACGAAGAAAGAAACGGAGAAACGAAGAAAGAAACGGAGAAACGGAGAAAGAAACGGAGAAACGAAGAAAGAAACGGAGAAACGAAGAAAGAAACGGAAAAACGGAGAAATAAATGGCGAAACGAAGAAATAAACGGAGAAACGAAGAAAGAAACGGAGAAACGAAGAAAGAAACGGAGAAACGAAAAAAGAAACGGAGAAACGAAGAAAGAAACGGAGAAACGATCAAAGAAACGGAGAAACGAAGAAAGATACGGAGAAACGAACAATGAAACGGAGAAACGAACAAAGAAACGGAGAAACGAACAAAGAAACGGAAAAACGGAGAAATAAATGGCGAAACGAAGAAATAAACGGATAAACGAAGAAAGAAACGGAGAAACGAAGATAGAAACGGAGAAACGAACAAAGAAACGGACAAGCGAACAAGGAAACGGAGAAACGAACAAAGAAACGGAGAAACGGAGAAAGAAACGGAGTAACGATGAAAGAAACGAAGAAACGAAGAAAGAAACGGAGAAACGAACAAAGAAACGGAGAAACGAAGAAAGAAACGGAGAAACGAAGAAAGAAACGGAGACGCGAAGAAAGAAACGGAGAAACGAAGAAACAAACGGAGAAACGAACAAAGAAACGGAGAAACGAAGAAAGAAACGGAGAAACGAAGAAAGAAGCGGAGAAACGGAGAAAGAAACGGAGTAACGAAGAAAGAAACGGAGAAACGAAGAAAGAAACGGAGAAACGAAGAAAGATACGGAGAAACGAACAAAGAAACGGAGAAACGAAGAAAGAAACGGAGAAACGAAGAAAGAAACGGAGAAACGGAGAAATAAATGGAGAAACGAAGAAATAAACGGAGAAACGAAGAAAGAAACGGAGAAACGAAGAAAGAAACGGAGAAACGGAGAAATAAATGGCGAAACGAAGAAATAAACGGAGAAACGAAGAAAGAAACGGAGAAACGAACAAGGAAACGGAGAAACGAAAAAAAGAAACGGAGAAACGAAGAAAGAAGCGGAGAAACGAACAAAGAAACGGAGAAACGAAGAAAGTAACGGAGAAACGAAGAAAGAAACGGAGAAACGATCAAAGAAACGGAGAAACGAAGAAAGATACGGAGAAACGAACAATGAAACGGAGAAACGAACAAAGAAACGGAGAAACGAACAAAGAAACGGAAAAACGGAGAAATAAATGGCGAAACGAAGAAATAAACGGATAAACGAAGAAAGAAACGGAGAAACGAAGAAAGAAACGGAGAAACGAACAAAGAAACGGAGAAGCGAACAAGGAAACGGAGAAACGAAAAAGGAAACGGAGTAAAGGAGAAAGAAACGGAGAAATGGAGAAATAAATGGAGAAACGAAGAAATAAACGGCGAAACGAACAAAGAAACGGAGAAACGAAGAAAGAAACGGAGAAACGGAGAAATAAATGGAGAAACGAAGAAATAAACGGAGAAACGAACAAAGAAACGGAGAAACGAAGATAGAAACGGAGAAACGAAGAAAGATACGGAGAAACGAACAAAGAAACGGAGAAACGAAGAAAGATACGGAGAAACGAACAAAGAAATGGAGAAACGAACAAGGAAACGGAGAAACGAAGAAAGAAACGGAGAAACGAAGAAAGAAACGGAGAAAGAAACGGAGAAACGAAGAAAGAAACGAAGGTAGAAACGGAGAATCGGAGAAATAAATGGAGGAACGAAGAAATAAACCGAGAAACGGAGAAAGAAACGGAGAAACGAAGAAAGAAACGGAGAAACGAAGAAAGAAATGGAGACGCGAAGAAAGAAACGGAGAAACGATCAAAGAAACGGAGAAACGAAGAAAGATACGGAGAAACGAACAATGAAACGGAGAAACGAACAAAGAAACGGAGAAACGAACAAAGAAACGGAAAAACGGAGAAAGAAACGGAGAAACGAAGAAAGAAACGGAGAAACGGAGAAATAAATGGAGAAACGAAGAAATAAACGGAGAAACGAAGAAAGAAACGGAGAAACGAAGAAAGAAACCGAGAAACGAAGAAAGAAACGGAGAAACGAAGAAAGAAACGGAGAAACGAAGAAAGATACGGAGAAACGAAGAAAGAAACGGAGAAACGAAGAAAGAAACGGAGAAACGAAGAAAGAAACGGAGAAACGGAGAAATAAATGGAGAAACGAAGAAATAAACGGAGAAACGAAGAAAGAAACGGAGAGACGAAGAAAGAAACGGAGAAACGGAGAAATAAATGGCGAAACGAAGAAATAAACGGAGAAACGAAGAAAGAAACGGAGAAACGAACAAGGAAACGGAGAAACGGAGAAATAAATGGAGAAACGAAGAAATAAACGGAGAAACGAACAAAGAAACGGAGAAACGAAGATAGAAACGGAGAAACGAAGAAAGATACGGAGAAACGAACAAAGAAACGGAGAAACGAAGAAAGATACGGAGAAACGAAGATAGAAACGGAGAAACGAAGAAAGAAACGGAGAAACGAAGAAAGAAACGGTGAAACGAAGAAATAAATGGCGAAACGAAGAAATAAACGGATAAACGAAGAAAGAAACGGAAACGAAGAAAGAAACGGAGAAACGAACAAAGAAACGGAGAAACGGAGAAAGAAACGGAGTAACGAAGAAAGAAACGGAGAAACGAAGAAAGAAACGGAGACGCGAAGAAAGAAACGGTGAAACGAAGAAAGAAACGGAGAAACGAACAAAGAAACGGAGAAACGAAGAAAGAAACGGCGAAACGAAGAAAGAAACGGAGACGCGAAGAAAGAAACGGAGAAACGAACAAGGAAACGGAGAAACGAACAAAGAAACGGAGAAACGAAGAAAGAAACGGAGAAACGGAGAAATAAATGGAGAAACGAAGAAATAAACGGAGAAACGAACAAGGAAAGGGAGAAACGAAGATAGAAACGGAGAAACGAAGAAAGAAACGGAGAAACGAAGAAAGAAACGGTGAAACGAAGAAATAAATGGCGAAACGAAGAAATAAACGGATAAACGAAGAAAGAAACGGAAACGAAGAAAGAAACGGAGAAACGAACAAAGAAACGGAGAAACGAAGAAAGAAACGGAGAAACGAAGAAAGAAACGGAGAAACGGAGAAAGAAACGGAGTAACGAAGAAAGAAACGAAGAAACGAAGATAGAAACGGAGAAACGAAGAAAGAAACGGAGACGCGAAGAAAGAAATGGAGAAACGAAGAAAGAAACGGAGAAACGAACAAAGAAACTGAGAAACGAAGAAAGAAACGGAGAAATAAATGGAGAAACGAAGAAATAAACGGAGAAACGAACAAGGAAAGGGAGAAACGAAGAAAGACACGGAGAAACGAAGAAGGAAACGGAGAAACGGAGAAAGAAACGGAGTAACGAAGAAAGAAACGAAGAAACGAAGAAAGAAACGGAGAAACGAACAAAGAAACGGAGAAACGAAGAAAGAAACGGAGAAACGAAGAAAGAAACGGAGACGCGAAGAAATAAGCGGAGAAACGAAGAAAGAAACGGAGAAACGAACAAAGAAACGGAGAAACGAAGAAAGAAACGGAGACGCCAAGAAAGAAACGGTGAAACGAAGAAAGAAACGGAGAAGCGAAGAAAGAAACGGAGAAACGAAGAAAGAAACGGAGAAACGGAGAAATAAATGGCGAAACGAAGGAATAAACGGAGAAACGAAGAAAGAAACGGAGAAACGAAGAAAGAAACGGAGAAACGAAGAAAGAAACGGAGAAACGAACAAAGAAACGGAGAAACGAAGAAAGAAACGGAGAAACGAAGAAAGAAACGGAGAAACGGAGAAATAAATGGAGAAACGAAGAAATAAACGGAGAAACGAAGAAAGAAACGGAGAAACGAAGAAAGAAACGGAGAAACGGAGAAATAAATGGCGAAACGAAGAAATAAACGGAGAAACGAAGAAAGAAACGGAGAAACGAACAAGGAAACGGAGAAACGAAGAAAGAAACGGAGAAACGAAGAAAGAAACGGAGAAACGAAGAAAGAAACGGAGAAACGGAGAAAGAAACGGAGTAACGAAGAAAGAAACGGAGAAACGGAGAAATAAATGGAGAGACGAAGAAATAAACGGAGAAACGAACAAGGAAACGGAGAAACGAAGAAAGAAACGGAGAAACGAAGAAAGAAACGGAGAAACGAAGAAAGAAACGGAGAAACGGAGAAAGAAACGGAGAAACGAAGAAAGAAACGGAGAAACGAAGAAAGAAACGGAAAAACGGAGAAATAAATGGCGAAACGAAGAAATAAACGGAGAAACGAAGAAAGAAACGGAGAAACGAAGAAAGAAACGGAGAAACGAAAAAAGAAACGGAGAAACGAAGAAAGAAACGGAGAAACGATCAAAGAAACGGAGAAACGAAGAAAGATACGGAGAAACGAACAATGAAACGGAGAAACGAACAAAGAAACGGAGAAACGAACAAAGAAACGGAAAAACGGAGAAATAAATGGCGAAACGAAGAAATAAACGGATAAACGAAGAAAGAAACGGAGAAACGAAGATAGAAACGGAGAAACGAACAAAGAAACGGACAAGCGAACAAGGAAACGGAGAAACGAACAAAGAAACGGAGAAACGGAGAAAGAAACGGAGTAACGATGAAAGAAACGAAGAAACGAAGAAAGAAACGGAGAAACGAACAAAGAAACGGAGAAACGAAGAAAGAAACGGAGAAACGAAGAAAGAAACGGAGACGCGAAGAAAGAAACGGAGAAACGAAGAAACAAACGGAGAAACGAACAAAGAAACGGAGAAACGAAGAAAGAAACGGAGAAACGAAGAAAGAAGCGGAGAAACGGAGAAAGAAACGGAGTAACGAAGAAAGAAACGGAGAAACGAAGAAAGAAACGGAGAAACGAAGAAAGATACGGAGAAACGAACAAAGAAACGGAGAAACGAAGAAAGAAACGGAGAAACGAAGAAAGAAACGGAGAAACGGAGAAATAAATGGAGAAACGAAGAAATAAACGGAGAAACGAAGAAAGAAACGGAGAAACGAAGAAAGAAACGGAGAAACGGAGAAATAAATGGCGAAACGAAGAAATAAACGGAGAAACGAAGAAAGAAACGGAGAAACGAACAAGGAAACGGAGAAACGAAAAAAAGAAACGGAGAAACGAAGAAAGAAGCGGAGAAACGAACAAAGAAACGGAGAAACGAAGAAAGTAACGGAGAAACGAAGAAAGAAACGGAGAAACGATCAAAGAAACGGAGAAACGAAGAAAGATACGGAGAAACGAACAATGAAACGGAGAAACGAACAAAGAAACGGAGAAACGAACAAAGAAACGGAAAAACGGAGAAATAAATGGCGAAACGAAGAAATAAACGGATAAACGAAGAAAGAAACGGAGAAACGAAGAAAGAAACGGAGAAACGAACAAAGAAACGGAGAAGCGAACAAGGAAACGGAGAAACGAAAAAGGAAACGGAGAAACGAAGAAAGAAACGGAGAAACGGAGAAATAAATGGAGAAACGAAGAAATAAACGGAGAAACGAAGAAAGAAACGGAGAAACGAAGAAAGAAACGGAGAAACGGAGAAATAAATGGCGAAACGAAGAAATAAACGGAGAAACGAAGAAAGAAACGGAGAAACGAACAAGGAAACGGAGAAACGAAAAAAAGAAACGGAGAAACGAAGAAAGAAGCGGAGAAACGAACAAAGAAACGGAGAAACGAAGAAAGTAACGGAGAAACGAAGAAAGAAACGGAGAAACGATCAAAGAAACGGAGAAACGAAGAAAGATACGGAGAAACGAACAATGAAACGGAGAAACGAACAAAGAAACGGAGAAACGAACAAAGAAACGGAAAAACGGAGAAATAAATGGCGAAACGAAGAAATAAACGGATAAACGAAGAAAGAAACGGAGAAACGAAGAAAGAAACGGAGAAACGAACAAAGAAACGGAGAAGCGAACAAGGAAACGGAGAAACGAAAAAGGAAACGGAGTAAAGGAGAAAGAAACGGAGAAATGGAGAAATAAATGGAGAAACGAAGAAATAAACGGCGAAACGAACAAAGAAACGGAGAAACGAAGAAAGAAACGGAGAAACGGAGAAATAAATGGAGAAACGAAGAAATAAACGGAGAAACGAACAAAGAAACGGAGAAACGAAGATAGAAACGGAGAAACGAAGAAAGATACGGAGAAACGAACAAAGAAACGGAGAAACGAAGAAAGATACGGAGAAACGAACAAAGAAATGGAGAAACGAACAAGGAAACGGAGAAACGAAGAAAGAAACGGAGAAACGAACAAAGAAACGGAGAAACGAACAAAGAAACGGAAAAACGGAGAAATAAATGGCGAAACGAAGAAATAAACGGATAAACGAAGAAAGAAACGGAGAAACGAAGAAAGAAACGGTGAAACGAACAAAGAAACGGAGCAGCGAACAAAGAAACGGAGAAACGAAGAAAGAAACGGAGACGTGAAGAAAGAAACGGAGAAACGGAGAGAGAAACGGAGTAACGAAGAAAGAAACGAAGAAAGAAACGGAGAAACGAACAAAGAAACGGAGAAACGAAGAAAGAAACGGAGAAACGAAGAAAGAAACGGAGAAACGGAGAAATAAATGGCGAAACGAAGAAATAAACGGAGAAACGAAGAAAGAAACGGAGAAACGAAGAAAGAAACGGAGAAACGAAGAAAGAAACGGAGAAACGAAGAAAGAAACGGAGAAACGAAGAAAGAAACGGAGAAAGAAACGGAAAAACGAAGAAAGAAACGAAGGTAGAAACGGAGAATCGGAGAAATAAATGGAGGAACGAAGAAATAAACCGAGAAACGGAGAAAGAAACGGAGAAACGAAGAAAGAAACGGAGAAACGAAGAAAGAAATGGAGACGCGAAGAAAGAAACGGAGAAACGATCAAAGAAACGGAGAAACGAAGAAAGATACGGAGAAACGAACAATGAAACGGAGAAACGAACAAAGAAACGGAGAAACGAACAAAGAAACGGAAAAACGGAGAAAGAAACGGAGAAACGAAGAAAGAAACGGAGAAACGGAGAAATAAATGGAGAAACGAAGAAATAAACGGAGAAACGAAGAAAGAAACGGAGAAACGAAGAAAGAAACCGAGAAACGAAGAAAGAAACGGAGAAACGAAGAAAGAAACGGAGAAACGAAGAAAGATACGGAGAAACGAAGAAAGAAACGGAGAAACGAAGAAAGAAACGGAGAAACGAAGAAAGAAACGGAGAAACGGAGAAATAAATGGAGAAACGAAGAAATAAACGGAGAAACGAAGAAAGAAACGGAGAGACGAAGAAAGAAACGGAGAAACGGAGAAATAAATGGCGAAACGAAGAAATAAACGGAGAAACGAAGAAAGAAACGGAGAAACGAACAAGGAAACGGAGAAACGAAGAAAGAAACGGAGAAACGAAGAAAGAAGCGGAGAAACGAACAAAGAAACGGAGAAACGAAGAAAGTAACGGAGAAACGAAGAAAGAAACGGAGAAACGATCAAAGAAACGGAGAAACGAAGAAAGATACGGAGAAACGAACAATGAAACGGAGAAACGAAGAAAGAAACGGAGAAACGAAGAAAGAAACGGTGAAACGAAGAAATAAATGGCGAAACGAAGAAATAAACGGATAAACGAAGAAAGAAACGGAAACGAAGAAAGAAACGGAGAAACGAACAAAGAAACGGAGAAACGGAGAAAGAAACGGAGTAACGAAGAAAGAAACGGAGAAACGAAGAAAGAAACGGAGACGCGAAGAAAGAAACGGTGAAACGAAGAAAGAAACGGAGAAACGAACAAAGAAACGGAGAAACGAAGAAAGAAACGGCGAAACGAAGAAAGAAACGGAGACGCGAAGAAAGAAACGGAGAAACGAACAAGGAAACGGAGAAACGAACAAAGAAACGGAGAAACGAAGAAAGAAACGGAGAAACGGAGAAATAAATGGAGAAACGAAGAAATAAACGGAGAAACGAACAAGGAAAGGGAGAAACGAAGATAGAAACGGAGAAACGAAGAAAGAAACGGAGAAACGAAGAAAGAAACGGTGAAACGAAGAAATAAATGGCGAAACGAAGAAATAAACGGATAAACGAAGAAAGAAACGGAAACGAAGAAAGAAACGGAGAAACGAACAAAGAAACGGAGAAACGAAGAAAGAAACGGAGAAACGAAGAAAGAAACGGAGAAACGGAGAAAGAAACGGAGTAACGAAGAAAGAAACGAAGAAACGAAGATAGAAACGGAGAAACGAAGAAAGAAACGGAGACGCGAAGAAAGAAATGGAGAAACGAAGAAAGAAACGGAGAAACGAACAAAGAAACTGAGAAACGAAGAAAGAAACGGAGAAATAAATGGAGAAACGAAGAAATAAACGGAGAAACGAACAAGGAAAGGGAGAAACGAAGAAAGACACGGAGAAACGAAGAAGGAAACGGAGAAACGGAGAAAGAAACGGAGTAACGAAGAAAGAAACGAAGAAACGAAGAAAGAAACGGAGAAACGAACAAAGAAACGGAGAAACGAAGAAAGAAACGGAGAAACGAAGAAAGAAACGGAGACGCGAAGAAATAAGCGGAGAAACGAAGAAAGAAACGGAGAAACGAACAAAGAAACGGAGAAACGAAGAAAGAAACGGAGACGCCAAGAAAGAAACGGTGAAACGAAGAAAGAAACGGAGAAGCGAAGAAAGAAACGGAGAAACGAAGAAAGAAACGGAGAAACGGAGAAATAAATGGCGAAACGAAGGAATAAACGGAGAAACGAAGAAAGAAACGGAGAAACGAAGAAAGAAACGGAGAAACGAAGAAAGAAACGGAGAAACGAACAAAGAAACGGAGAAACGAAGAAAGAAACGGAGAAACGAAGAAAGAAACGGAGAAACGGAGAAATAAATGGAGAAACGAAGAAATAAACGGAGAAACGAAGAAAGAAACGGAGAAACGAAGAAAGAAACGGAGAAACGGAGAAATAAATGGCGAAACGAAGAAATAAACGGAGAAACGAAGAAAGAAACGGAGAAACGAACAAGGAAACGGAGAAACGAAGAAAGAAACGGAGAAACGAAGAAAGAAACGGAGAAACGAAGAAAGAAACGGAGAAACGGAGAAAGAAACGGAGTAACGAAGAAAGAAACGGAGAAACGGAGAAATAAATGGAGAGACGAAGAAATAAACGGAGAAACGAACAAGGAAACGGAGAAACGAAGAAAGAAACGGAGAAACGAAGAAAGAAACGGAGAAACGAAGAAAGAAACGGAGAAACGGAGAAAGAAACGGAGAAACGAAGAAAGAAACGGAGAAACGAAGAAAGAAACGGAAAAACGGAGAAATAAATGGCGAAACGAAGAAATAAACGGAGAAACGAAGAAAGAAACGGAGAAACGAAGAAAGAAACGGAGAAACGAAAAAAGAAACGGAGAAACGAAGAAAGAAACGGAGAAACGATCAAAGAAACGGAGAAACGAAGAAAGATACGGAGAAACGAACAATGAAACGGAGAAACGAACAAAGAAACGGAGAAACGAACAAAGAAACGGAAAAACGGAGAAATAAATGGCGAAACGAAGAAATAAACGGATAAACGAAGAAAGAAACGGAGAAACGAAGATAGAAACGGAGAAACGAACAAAGAAACGGACAAGCGAACAAGGAAACGGAGAAACGAACAAAGAAACGGAGAAACGGAGAAAGAAACGGAGTAACGATGAAAGAAACGAAGAAACGAAGAAAGAAACGGAGAAACGAACAAAGAAACGGAGAAACGAAGAAAGAAACGGAGAAACGAAGAAAGAAACGGAGACGCGAAGAAAGAAACGGAGAAACGAAGAAACAAACGGAGAAACGAACAAAGAAACGGAGAAACGAAGAAAGAAACGGAGAAACGAAGAAAGAAGCGGAGAAACGGAGAAAGAAACGGAGTAACGAAGAAAGAAACGGAGAAACGAAGAAAGAAACGGAGAAACGAAGAAAGATACGGAGAAACGAACAAAGAAACGGAGAAACGAAGAAAGAAACGGAGAAACGAAGAAAGAAACGGAGAAACGGAGAAATAAATGGAGAAACGAAGAAATAAACGGAGAAACGAAGAAAGAAACGGAGAAACGAAGAAAGAAACGGAGAAACGGAGAAATAAATGGCGAAACGAAGAAATAAACGGAGAAACGAAGAAAGAAACGGAGAAACGAACAAGGAAACGGAGAAACGAAAAAAAGAAACGGAGAAACGAAGAAAGAAGCGGAGAAACGAACAAAGAAACGGAGAAACGAAGAAAGTAACGGAGAAACGAAGAAAGAAACGGAGAAACGATCAAAGAAACGGAGAAACGAAGAAAGATACGGAGAAACGAACAATGAAACGGAGAAACGAACAAAGAAACGGAGAAACGAACAAAGAAACGGAAAAACGGAGAAATAAATGGCGAAACGAAGAAATAAACGGATAAACGAAGAAAGAAACGGAGAAACGAAGAAAGAAACGGAGAAACGAACAAAGAAACGGAGAAGCGAACAAGGAAACGGAGAAACGAAAAAGGAAACGGAGAAACGAAGAAAGAAACGGAGAAACGGAGAAATAAATGGAGAAACGAAGAAATAAACGGAGAAACGAAGAAAGAAACGGAGAAACGAAGAAAGAAACGGAGAAACGGAGAAATAAATGGCGAAACGAAGAAATAAACGGAGAAACGAAGAAAGAAACGGAGAAACGAACAAGGAAACGGAGAAACGAAAAAAAGAAACGGAGAAACGAAGAAAGAAGCGGAGAAACGAACAAAGAAACGGAGAAACGAAGAAAGTAACGGAGAAACGAAGAAAGAAACGGAGAAACGATCAAAGAAACGGAGAAACGAAGAAAGATACGGAGAAACGAACAATGAAACGGAGAAACGAACAAAGAAACGGAGAAACGAACAAAGAAACGGAAAAACGGAGAAATAAATGGCGAAACGAAGAAATAAACGGATAAACGAAGAAAGAAACGGAGAAACGAAGAAAGAAACGGAGAAACGAACAAAGAAACGGAGAAGCGAACAAGGAAACGGAGAAACGAAAAAGGAAACGGAGTAAAGGAGAAAGAAACGGAGAAATGGAGAAATAAATGGAGAAACGAAGAAATAAACGGCGAAACGAACAAAGAAACGGAGAAACGAAGAAAGAAACGGAGAAACGGAGAAATAAATGGAGAAACGAAGAAATAAACGGAGAAACGAACAAAGAAACGGAGAAACGAAGATAGAAACGGAGAAACGAAGAAAGATACGGAGAAACGAACAAAGAAACGGAGAAACGAAGAAAGATACGGAGAAACGAACAAAGAAATGGAGAAACGAACAAGGAAACGGAGAAACGAAGAAAGAAACGGAGAAACGAACAAAGAAACGGAGAAACGAACAAAGAAACGGAAAAACGGAGAAATAAATGGCGAAACGAAGAAATAAACGGATAAACGAAGAAAGAAACGGAGAAACGAAGAAAGAAACGGTGAAACGAACAAAGAAACGGAGCAGCGAACAAAGAAACGGAGAAACGAAGAAAGAAACGGAGACGTGAAGAAAGAAACGGAGAAACGGAGAGAGAAACGGAGTAACGAAGAAAGAAACGAAGAAAGAAACGGAGAAACGAACAAAGAAACGGAGAAACGAAGAAAGAAACGGAGAAACGAAGAAAGAAACGGAGAAACGGAGAAATAAATGGCGAAACGAAGAAATAAACGGAGAAACGAAGAAAGAAACGGAGAAACGAAGAAAGAAACGGAGAAACGAAGAAAGAAACGGAGAAACGAAGAAAGAAACGGAGAAACGAAGAAAGAAACGGAGAAAGAAACGGAGAAACGAAGAAAGAAACGAAGGTAGAAACGGAGAATCGGAGAAATAAATGGAGGAACGAAGAAATAAACCGAGAAACGGAGAAAGAAACGGAGAAACGAAGAAAGAAACGGAGAAACGAAGAAAGAAATGGAGACGCGAAGAAAGAAACGGAGAAACGATCAAAGAAACGGAGAAACGAAGAAAGATACGGAGAAACGAACAATGAAACGGAGAAACGAACAAAGAAACGGAGAAACGAACAAAGAAACGGAAAAACGGAGAAAGAAACGGAGAAACGAAGAAAGAAACGGAGAAACGGAGAAATAAATGGAGAAACGAAGAAATAAACGGAGAAACGAAGAAAGAAACGGAGAAACGAAGAAAGAAACCGAGAAACGAAGAAAGAAACGGAGAAACGAAGAAAGAAACGGAGAAACGAAGAAAGATACGGAGAAACGAAGAAAGAAACGGAGAAACGAAGAAAGAAACGGAGAAACGAAGAAAGAAACGGAGAAACGGAGAAATAAATGGAGAAACGAAGAAATAAACGGAGAAACGAAGAAAGAAACGGAGAGACGAAGAAAGAAACGGAGAAACGGAGAAATAAATGGCGAAACGAAGAAATAAACGGAGAAACGAAGAAAGAAACGGAGAAACGAACAAGGAAACGGAGAAACGAAGAAAGAAACGGAGAAACGAAGAAAGAAGCGGAGAAACGAACAAAGAAACGGAGAAACGAAGAAAGTAACGGAGAAACGAAGAAAGAAACGGAGAAACGATCAAAGAAACGGAGAAACGAAGAAAGATACGGAGAAACGAACAATGAAACGGAGAAACGAACAAAGAAACGGAGAAACGAACAAAGAAACGGAAAAACGGAGAAATAAATGGCGAAACGAAGAAATAAACGGATAAACGAAGAAAGAAACGGAGAAACGAAGAAAGAAACGGAGAAACGAACAAAGAAACGGAGAAGCGAACAAGGAAACGGAGAAACGAACAAAGAAACGGAGAAACGGAGAAAGAAACGGAGTAACGAAGAAAGAAACGAAGAAACGAAGAAAGAAACGGAGAAACGAACAAAGAAACGGAGAAACGAAGAAAGAAGCGGAGAAACGAAGAAAGAAACGGAGAAACGAAGAAAGAAACGGAGAAACGAAAAAGGAAACGGAGTAAAGGAGAAAGAAACGGAGAAACGGAGAAATAAATGGAGAAACGAAGAAATAAACGGCGAAACGAACAAAGAAACGGAGAAACGAAGAAAGAAACGGAGAAACGGAGAAATAAATGGAGAAACGAAGAAATAAACGGAGAAACGAACAAAGAAACGGAGAAACGAAGATAGAAACGGAGAAACGAAGAAAGATACGGAGAAACGAACAAAGAAACGGAGAAACGAAGAAAGATACGGAGAAACGAACAAGGAAACGGAGAAACGAAGAAAGAAACGGAGAAACGAAGAAAGAAGCGGAGAAACGAACAAAGAAACGGAGAAACGAAGAAAGTAACGGAGAAACGAAGAAAGAAACGGAGAAACGATCAAAGAAACGGAGAAACGAAGAAAGATACGGAGAAACGAACAAAGAAACGGAAAAACGGAGAAATAAATGGCGAAACGAAGAAATAAACGGAGAAACGAAGAAAGAAACGGAGAAACGAAGAAAGAAACCGAGAAACGAAGAAAGAAACGGAGAAACGAAGAAAGAAACGGAGAAACGAAGAAAGATACGGAGAAACGAAGAAAGAAACGGAGAAACGAAGAAAGAAACGGAGAAACGAAGAAAGAAACGGAGAAACGGAGAAATAAATGGAGAAACGAAGAAATAAACGGAGAAACGAAGAAAGAAACGGAGAAACGAAGAAAGAAACGGAGAAACGAACAAAGAAACGGAGAAGCGAACAAGGAAACGGAGAAACGAAAAAGGAAACGGAGTAAAGGAGAAAGAAACGGAGAAACGGAGAAATAAATGGAGAAACGAAGAAATAAACGGAGAAACGAACAAAGAAACGGAGAAACGAAGATAGAAACGGAGAAACGAAGAAAGAAACGGAGAAACGATCAAAGAAACGGAGAAACGAAGAAAGATACGGAGAAACGAACAATGAAACGGAGAAACGAACAAAGAAACGGAGAAACGAACAAAGAAACGGAAAAACGGAGAAATAAATGGCGAAACGAAGAAATAAACGGATAAACGAAGAAAGAAACGGAGAAACGAAGAAAGAAACGGAGAAACGAACAAAGAAACGGAGAAGCGAACAAGGAAACGGAGAAACGAAAAAGGAAACGGAGTAAAGGAGAAAGAAACGGAGAAACGGAGAAATAAATGGAGAAACGAAGAAATAAACGGCGAAACGAACAAAGAAACGGAGAAACGAAGAAAGAAACGGAGAAACGGAGAAATAAATGGAGAAACGAAGAAATAAACGGAGAAACGAACAAAGAAACGGAGAAACGAAGATAGAAACGGAGAAACGAAGAAAGATACGGAGAAACGAACAAAGAAACGGAGAAACGAAGAAAGATACGGAGAAACGAACAAAGAAATGGAGAAACGAACAAGGAAACGGAGAAACGAAGAAAGAAACGGAGAAACGAACAAAGAAACGGAGAAACGAACAAAGAAACGGAAAAACGGAGAAATAAATGGCGAAACGAAGAAATAAACGGATAAACGAAGAAAGAAACGGAGAAACGAAGAAAGAAACGGTGAAACGAACAAAGAAACGGAGAAGCGAACAAAGAAACGGAGAAACGAAGAAAGAAACGGAGACGTGAAGAAAGAAACGGAGAAACGGAGAGAGAAACGGAGTAACGAAGAAAGAAACGAAGAAAGAAACGGAGAAACGAACAAAGAAACGGAGAAACGAAGAAAGAAACGGAGAAACGAAGAAAGAAACGGAGAAACGGAGAAATAAATGGCGAAACGAAGAAATAAACGGAGAAACGAAGAAAGAAACGGAGAAACGAAGAAAGAAACGGAGAAACGAAGAAAGAAACGGAGAAACGAAGAAAGAAACGGAGAAACGAAGAAAGAAACGGAGAAAGAAACGGAGAAACGAAGAAAGAAACGAAGGTAGAAACGGAGAATCGGAGAAATAAATGGAGGAACGAAGAAATAAACCGAGAAACGGAGAAAGAAACGGAGAAACGAAGAAAGAAACGGAGAAACGAAGAAAGAAATGGAGACGCGAAGAAAGAAACGGAGAAACGATCAAAGAAACGGAGAAACGAAGAAAGATACGGAGAAACGAACAATGAAACGGAGAAACGAACAAAGAAACGGAGAAACGAACAAAGAAACGGAAAAACGGAGAAAGAAACGGAGAAACGAAGAAAGAAACGGAGAAACGGAGAAATAAATGGAGAAACGAAGAAATAAACGGAGAAACGAAGAAAGAAACGGAGAGACGAAGAAAGAAACGGAGAAACGGAGAAATAAATGGCGAAACGAAGAAATAAACGGAGAAACGAAGAAAGAAACGGAGAAACGAACAAGGAAACGGAGAAACGAAGAAAGAAACGGAGAAACGAAGAAAGAAGCGGAGAAACGAACAAAGAAACAGAGAAACGAAGAAAGTAACGGAGAAACGAAGAAAGAAACGGAGAAACGATCAAAGAAACGGAGAAGCGAACAAGGAAACGGAGAAACGAACAAAGAAACGGAGAAACGGAGAAAGAAACGGAGTAACGAAGAAAGAAACGAAGAAACGAAGAAAGAAACGGAGAAACGAACAAAGAAACGGAGAAACGAAGAAAGAAGCGGAGAAACGAAGAAAGAAACGGAGAAACGAAGAAAGAAACGGAGAAACGAAAAAGGAAACGGAGTAAAGGAGAAAGAAACGGAGAAACGGAGAAATAAATGGAGAAACGAAGAAATAAACGGCGAAACGAACAAAGAAACGGAGAAACGAAGAAAGAAACGGAGAAACGGAGAAATAAATGGAGAAACGAAGAAATAAACGGAGAAACGAACAAAGAAACGGAGAAACGAAGATAGAAACGGAGAAACGAAGAAAGATACGGAGAAACGAACAAAGAAACGGAGAAACGAAGAAAGATACGGAGAAACGAACAAGGAAACGGAGAAACGAAGAAAGAAACGGAGAAACGAAGAAAGAAGCGGAGAAACGAACAAAGAAACGGAGAAACGAAGAAAGTAACGGAGAAACGAAGAAAGAAACGGAGAAACGATCAAAGAAACGGAGAAACGAAGAAAGATACGGAGAAACGAACAAAGAAACGGAAAAACGGAGAAATAAATGGCGAAACGAAGAAATAAACGGAGAAACGAAGAAAGAAACGGAGAAACGAAGAAAGAAACGGAGAAACGAAGAAAGAAACGGAGAAACGAAGAAAGAAACGGAGAAACGAAGAAAGAAACGGAGAAACGAAGAAAGATACGGAGAAACGAACAATGAAACGGAGAAACGAACAAAGAAACGGAGAAACGAACAAAGAAACGGAAAAACGGAGAAAGAAACGGAGAAACGAAGAAAGAAACGGAGAAACGGAGAAATAAATGGAGAAACGAAGAAATAAACGGAGAAACGAAGAAAGAAACGGAGAAACGAAGAAAGAAACGGAGAAACGAAGAAAGAAACGGAGAAACGAAGAAAGAAACGGAGAAACGAAGAAAGAAACGGAGAAACGAAGAAAGAAACGGAGAAAGAAACGGAGAAACGAAGAAAGAAACGAAGGTAGAAACGGAGAATCGGAGAAATAAATGGAGGAACGAAGAAATAAACCGAGAAACGGAGAAAGAAACGGTGAAACGAAGAAAGAAACGGAGAAACGAAGAAAGAAATGGAGACGCGAAGAAAGAAACGGAGAAACGAAGAAAGAAACGGAGAAACGGAGAAATAAATGGAGAAACGAAGAAATAAACGGAGAAACGAAGAAAGAAACGGAGAAACGAAGAAAGAAACGGAGAAACGGAGAAATAAATGGCGAAACGAAGAAATAAACGGAGAAACGAAGAAAGAAACGGAGAAACGAACAAGGAAACGGAGAAACGAAGAAAGAAACGGAGAAACGAAGAAAGAAGCGGAGAAACGAACAAAGAAACGGAGAAACGAACAAAGAAACGGAGAAACGAACAAAGAAACGGAAAAACGGAGAAATAAATGGCGAAACGAAGAAATAAACGGATAAACGAAGAAAGAAACGGAGAAACGAAGAAAGAAACGGAGAAACGAACAAAGAAACGGAGAAGCGAACAAGGAAACGGAGAAACGAACAAAGAAACGGAGAAACGGAGAAAGAAACGGAGTAACGAAGAAAGAAACGAAGAAACGAAGAAAGAAACGGAGAAACGAACAAAGAAACGGAGAAACGAAGAAAGAAACGGAGAAACGAAGAAAGAAACGGAGAAACGAAAAAGGAAACGGAGTAAAGGAGAAAGAAACGGAGAAACGGAGAAATGAATGGAGAAACGAAGAAATAAACGGCGAAACGAACAAAGAAACGGAGAAACGAAGAAAGAAACGGAGAAACGGAGAAATAAATGGAGAAACGAAGAAATAAACGGAGAAACGAACAAAGAAACGGAGAAACGAAGATAGAAACGGAGAAACGAAGAAAGATACGGAGAAACGAACAAAGAAACGGAGAAACGAAGAAAGATACGGAGAAACGAACAAAGAAATGGAGAAACGAACAAGGAAACGGAGAAACGAAGAAAGAAACGGAGAAACGAACAAAGAAACGGAGAAACGAACAAAGAAACGGAAAAACGGAGAAATAAATGGCGAAACGAAGACATAAACGGATAAACGAAGAAAGAAACGGAGAAACGAAGAAAGAAACGGTGAAACGAACAAAGAAACGGAGAAGCGAACAAAGAAACGGAGAAACGAAGAAAGAAACGGAGACGTGAAGAAAGAAACGGAGAGAGAAACGGAGAAACGAAGAAATAAACGGAGAAACGGAGAAATAAATGGCGACACGAAGAAATAAACGGAGAAACGAAGAAAGAAACGGAGAAACGAAGAAAGAAACGGAGAAACGAAGAAAGAAACGGAGAAACGAAGAAAGAAACGGAGAAACGAAGAAAGAAACGGAGAAAGAAACGGAGAAACGAAGAAAGAAACGAAGGTAGAAACGGAGAATCGGAGAAATAAATGGAGAAACGAAGAAATAAACCGAGAAACGGAGAAAGAAACGGAGAAACGAAGAAAGAAACGGCGAAACGAAGAAAGAAACGGAGACGCGAAGAAAGAAACGGAGAAACGAACAAAGAAACGGAGAAACGAACAAAGAAACGGAGAAACGAACAAAGAAACGGAGAAACGGAGAAATAAATGGAGAAACGAACAAAGAAACGGAAAAACGGAGAAATAAATGGCGAAACGAAGAAATAAACGGATAAACGAAGAAGGAAACGGAGAAACGAAGAAAGAAACGGTGAAACGAACAAAGAAACGGAGAAGCGAACAAAGAAACGGAGAAACGAAGAAAGAAACGGAGACGTGAAGAAAGAAACGGAGAAACGGAGAGAGAAACGGAGAAACGAAGAAAGAAACGGAGAAACGGAGAAATAAATGGCGAAACGAAGAAATAAACGGAGAAACGAAGAAAGAAACGGAGAAACGAAGAAAGAAACGGAGAAACGAAGAAAGAAACGGAGAAACGAAGAAAGAAACGGAGAAAGAAACGGAGAAACGAAGAAAGAAACGGAGAAACGGAGAAATAAATGGCGAAACGAAGAAATAAACGGAGAAACGAAGAAAGAAACGGAGAAACGAAGAAAGAAACGGAGTAACGAAGAAAGAAACGGAGAAACGAAGAAAGAAACGGAGAAACGAAGAAAGAAACGAAGATAGAAACGGAGAATCGGAGAAATAAATGGAGAAACGAAGAAATAAACCGAGAGACGGAGAAATAAATGGAGAAACGAAGAAATAAACCGAGAAACGGAGAAAGAAACGGAGAAACGATCAAAGAAACGGAGAAACGAACAAAGAAACGGAGAAACGAAGAAAGAAACGGAGAAACGAACAAAGAAACGGAGAAACGAAGAAAGAAACGGAGAAACGAAGAAAGAAACGGAGAAACGAAAAAGGAAACGGAGTAAAGGAGAAAGAAACGGAGAAACGGAGAAATGAATGGAGAAACGAAGAAATAAACGGCGAAACGAACAAAGAAACGGAGAAACGAAGAAAGAAACGGAGAAACGGAGAAATAAATGGAGAAACGAAGAAATAAACGGAGAAACGAACAAAGAAACGGAGAAACGAAGATAGAAACGGAGAAACGAAGAAAGATACGGAGAAACGAACAAAGAAACGGAGAAACGAAGAAAGATACGGAGAAACGAACAAAGAAATGGAGAAACGAACAAGGAAACGGAGAACCGAAGAAAGAAACGGAGAAACGAACAAAGAAACGGAGAAACGAACAAAGAAACGGAAAAACGGAGAAATAAATGGCGAAACGAAGAAATAAACGGATAAACGAAGAAAGAAACGGAGAAACGAAGAATGAAACGGTGAAACGAACAAAGAAACGGAGAAGCGAACAAAGAAACGGAGAAACGAAGAAAGAAACGGAGACGTGAAGAAAGAAACGGAGAGAGAAACGGAGAAACGAAGAAAGAAACGGAGAAACGGAGAAATAAATGGCGAAACGAAGAAATAAACGGAGAAACGAAGAAAGAAACGGAGAAACGAAGAAAGAAACGGAGAAACGAAGAAAGAAACGGAGAAACGAAGAAAGAAACGGAGAAACGAAGAAAGAAACGGAGAAAGAAACGGAGAAACGAAGAAAGAAACGAAGGTAGAAACGGAGAATCGGAGAAATAAATGGAGAAACGAAGAAATAAACGGAGAAACGAAGAAAGAAACGGAGAAACGAAGAAAGAAACGGAGAAACGAAGAAAGAAACGGAGAAACGAAGAAAGAAACGGAGAAACGAAGAAAGAAACGGAGAAACGAAGAAAGAAACGGAGAAAGAAACGGAGAAACGAAGGTAGAAACGGAGAATCGGAGAAATAAATGGAGGAACGAAGAAATAAACCGAGAAACGGAGAAAGAAACGGTGAAACGAAGAAAGAAACGGAGAAACGAAGAAAGAAATGGAGACGCGAAGAAAGAAACGGAGAAACGAAGAAAGAAACGGAGAAACGGAGAAATAAATGGAGAAACGAAGAAATAAACGGAGAAACGAAGAAAGAAACGGAGAAACGAAGAAAGAAACGGAGAAACGGAGAAATAAATGGCGAAACGAAGAAATAAACGGAGAAACGAAGAAAGAAACGGAGAAACGAACAAGGAAACGGAGAAACGAAGAAAGAAACGGAGAAACGAAGAAAGAAACGGAGAAACGAAGAAAGAAACGGAGAAACGAAGAAAGAAACGGAGAAACGAAGAAAGAAACGGAGAAAGAAACGGAGAAACGAAGAAAGAAACGAAGGTAGAAACGGAGAATCGGAGAAATAAATGGAGAAACGAAGAAATAAACGGAGAAACGAAGAAAGAAACGGAGAAACGAAGAAAGAAACGGAGAAACGAAGAAAGAAACGGAGAAACGAAGAAAGAAACGGAGAAACGAAGAAAGAAACGGAGAAACGAAGAAAGAAACGGAGAAAGAAACGGAGAAACGAAGGTAGAAACGGAGAATCGGAGAAATAAATGGAGGAACGAAGAAATAAACCGAGAAACGGAGAAAGAAACGGTGAAACGAAGAAAGAAACGGAGAAACGAAGAAAGAAATGGAGACGCGAAGAAAGAAACGGAGAAACGAAGAAAGAAACGGAGAAACGGAGAAATAAATGGAGAAACGAAGAAATAAACGGAGAAACGAAGAAAGAAACGGAGAAACGAAGAAAGAAACGGAGAAACGGAGAAATAAATGGCGAAACGAAGAAATAAACGGAGAAACGAAGAAAGAAACGGAGAAACGAACAAGGAAACGGAGAAACGAAGAAAGAAACGGAGAAACGAAGAAAGAAGCGGAGAAACGAACAAAGAAACGGAGAAACGAACAAAGAAACGGAGAAACGAACAAAGAAACCGAAAAACGGAGAAATAAATGGCGAAACGAAGAAATAAACGGATAAACGAAGAAAGAAACGGAGAAACGAAGAAAGAAACGGAGAAACGAACAAATAAACGGAGAAGCGAACAAGGAAACGGAGAAACGAACAAAGAAACGGAGAAACGGAGAAAGAAACGGAGTAACGAAGAAAGAAACGAAGAAACGAAGAAAGAAACGGAGAAACGAACAAAGAAACGGAGAAACGAAGAAAGAAACGGAGAAACGAAGAAAGAAACGGAGAAACGAAAAAGGAAACGGAGTAAAGGAGAAAGAAACGGAGAAACGGAGAAATGAATGGAGAAACGAAGAAATAAACGGCGAAACGAACAAAGAAACGGAGAAACGAAGAAAGAAACGGAGAAACGAAGATAGAAACGGAGAAACGAAGAAAGATACGGAGAAACGAACAAAGAAACGGAGAAACGAACAAAGAAACGGAAAAACGGAGAAATAAATGGCGAAACGAAGAAATAAACGGATAAACGAAGAAAGAAACGGAGAAACGAAGAAAGAAACGGTGAAACGAACAAAGAAACGGAGAAGCGAACAAAGAAACGGAGAAACGAAGAAAGAAACGGAGACGTGAAGAAAGAAACGGAGAGAGAAACGGAGAAACGAAGAAAGAAACGGAGAAACGGAGAAATAAATGGCGACACGAAGAAATAAACGGAGAAACGAAGAAAGAAACGGAGAAACGAAGAAAGAAACGGAGAAACGAAGAAAGAAACGGAGAAACGAAGAAAGAAACGGAGAAACGAAGAAAGAAACGGAGAAAGAAACGGAGAAAGAAACGGAGAAACGAAGAAAGAAACGAAGGTAGAAACGGAGAATCGGAGAAATAAATGGAGAAACGAAGAAATAAACCGAGAAACGGAGAAAGAAACGGAGAAACGAAGAAAGAAACGGCGAAACGAAGAAAGAAACGGAGACGCGAAGAAAGAAACGGAGAAACGAACAAAGAAACGGAGAAACGAACAAAGAAACGGAGAAACGAACAAAGAAACGGAGAAACGGAGAAATAAATGGAGAAACGAACAAAGAAACGGAAAAACGGAGAAATAAATGGCGAAACGAAGAAATAAACGGATAAACGAAGAAGGAAACGGAGAAACGAAGAAAGAAACGGTGAAACGAACAAAGAAACGGAGAAGCGAACAAAGAAACGGAGAAACGAAGAAAGAAACGGAGACGTGAAGAAAGAAACGGAGAAACGGAGAGAGAAACGGAGAAACGAAGAAAGAAACGGAGAAACGGAGAAATAAATGGCGAAACGAAGAAATAAACGGAGAAACGAAGAAAGAAACGGAGAAACGAAGAAAGAAACGGAGAAACGAAGAAAGAAACGGAGAAACGAAGAAAGAAACGGAGAAAGAAACGGAGAAACGAAGAAAGAAACGGATAAACGGAGAAATAAATGGCGAAACGAAGAAATAAACGGAGAAACGAAGAAAGAAACGGAGAAACGAAGAAAGAAACGGAGTAACGAAGAAAGAAACGGAGAAACGAAGAAAGAAACGGAGAAACGAAGAAAGAAACGAAGATAGAAACGGAGAATCGGAGAAATAAATGGAGAAACGAAGAAATAAACCGAGAGACGGAGAAAGAAACGGAGAAACGATCAAAGAAACGGAGAAACGAACAAAGAAACGGAGAAACGAAGAAAGAAACGGAGAAACGAAGAAAGAAACGGAGAAACGAAGAAAGAAACGGAGAAACGAAGAAAGAAACGGAGAAACGGAGAAATAAATGGCGAAACGAAGAAATAAACGGAGAAACGAAGAAAGAAACGGAGAAACGAAGAAAGAAACGGAGAAACGGAGAAATAAATGGAGAAACGAAGAAATAAACCGAGAAACGGAGAAAGAAACGGAGAAACGATCAAAGAAACGGAGAAACGAACAAAGAAGCGGAGAAACGAAGAAAGAAACGGAGAAACGAACAAAGAAACGGAGAAACGAAGAAAGAAACGGAGAAACGGAGAAATAAATGGAGAAACGAAGAAATAAACGGAGAAACGAACAAGGAAAGGGAGAAACGAAGATAGAAACGGAGAAACGAAGAAAGAAACGGAGAAACGAAGAAAGAAACGAAGATAGAAACGGAGAATCGGAGAAATAAATAGAGAAACGAACAAATAAACTGAGAAACGGAGAAAGAAACGGAGAAACGATCAAAGAAACGGAGAAACGAAGAAAGATACGGAGAAAATAACAACGAAACGGAGAAACGAAGAAAGAAACGGAGAAACGAAGAAAGAAACGGAGAAATAAATGGAGAAACGAAGAAATAAACCGAGAAACGGAGAAAGAAACGGAGAAACGAAGAAAGAAACGGAGAAGCGAAGAAAGAAACGGAGAAACGAACAAAGAAACGGAGAAACGAAGAAAGAAACGGAGACGCGAAGAAAGAAACGGAGAAACGAAGAAAGAAACGGAGAAACGAAGAAAGGAACGGAGACGCGAAGAAAGAAACGGAGAAACGAAGAAAGAAACGGAGAAACGAACATAGAAACGGAGAAACGAAGAAAGAAACGGAGAAACGGAGAAATAAATGGAGAAACGAAGAAATAAACGGAGAAACGAACAAGGAAAGGGAGAAACGAAGATAGAAACGGAGAAACGAAGAAATAAACGGGGAAACGAAAAAGAAACGGAGAAACGGAGAAATAAATGGCGAAACGAAGAAATAAACGGAGAAACGAAGAAAGAAACGGAGAAACGAAGAAAGAAACGGAGTAACGAAGAAAGAAACGGAGAAACGAAGAAAGAAACGGAGAAACGAAGAAAGAAACGAAGATAGAAACGGAGAATCGGAGAAATAAATGGAGAAACGAAGAAATAAACCGAGAGACGGAGAAAGAAACGGAGAAACGATCAAAGAAACGGAGAAACGAATAAAGAAACGGAGAAACGAAGAAAGAAACGGAGAAACGAAGAAAGAAACGGAGAAACGAAGAAAGAAACGGAGAAACGAAGAAAGAAACGGAGAAACGGAGAAATAAATGGCGAATCGAAGAAATAAACGGAGAAACGAAGAAAGAAACGGAGAAACGAAGAAAGAAACGGAGAAACGGAGAAATAAATGGAGAAACGAAGAAATAAACCGAGAAACGGAGAAAGAAACGGAGAAACGATCAAAGAAACGGAGAAACGAACAAAGAAATGGAGAAACGAAGAAAGAAACGGAGAAACGAACAAAGAAACGGAGAAACGAAGAAAGAAACGGAGAAACGGAGAAATAAATGGAGAAACGAAGAAATAAACGGAGGAACGAACAAGGAAAGGGAGAAACGAAGATAGAAACGGAGAAACGAAGAATGAAACGGAGAAACGAAGAAAGAAACGAAGATAGAAACGGAGAATCGGAGAAATAAATAGAGAAACGAACAAATAAACTGAGAAACGGAGAAAGAAACGGAGAAACGAACAAAGAAACGGAGAAACGAACAAAGAAACGGAGGAACGAACAAAGAAACGGAGAAACGAACAAAGAAACGGAGAAACGAACAAAGAAACGGAGAAACGGAGAAATAAATGGAGAAACGAAGAAATAAACGGAGAAACGAAGAAAGAAACGGAGAAACGGAGAAATAAATGGCGAAACGAAGAAATAAACGGATAAACGAAGAAAGAAACGGAGAAACGAAGAAAGAAACGGAGAAACGAAGAAAGAAACGAAGATAGAAACGGAGAATCGGAGAAATAAATGGAGAAACGAAGAAATAAACCGAGAAACGGAGAAAGAAACGGAGAAACGATCAAAGAAACGGAGAAACGAACAAGGAAAGGGAGAAACGAAGATAGAAACGGAGAAACGAAGAAAGAAACGGAGAAACGAAGAAAGAAATGAAGATAGAAACGGAGAAAGAAACGGAGAAACGAACAAAGAAACGGAGAAACGAAGAAAGAAACGGAGGAACGAACAAAGAAACAGAGAAACGAACAAAGAAACCGAGAAACGAACAAAGAAACGGAGAAACGGAGAAATAAATGGAGAAACGAAGAAATAAACGGAGAAACGAAGAAAGAAACGGAGAAACGATCAAAGAAACGGAGAAACGAAGAAAGATACGGAGAAACTAACAAAGAAACGGAGAAACGAAGAAAGAAACGGAGAAATAAATGGAGAAACGAAGAAATAAACCGAGAAGCGGAGAAAGAAACGGAGAAACGAAGAAAGAAACGGAGAAGCGAAGAAAGAAACGGAGAAACGAACAAAGAAACGGAGAAACGAAGAAAGAAACGGAGAAACAAAGAAAGAAACGGAGACGCGAAGAAAGAAACGGAGAAACGAAGAAAGAAACGGAGAAACGAACAAAGAAACGGAGAAACGAAGAAAGAAACGGAGAAACGGAGAAATAAATGGAGAAACGAAGAAATAAACGGAGAAACGAACAAGGAAAGGGAGAAACGAAGATAGAAACGGAGAAACGAAGAAAGAAACGGGGAAACGAAGAAAGAAACGGAGAAACGATCAAAGAAACGGAGAAACGAACAAAGAAACCGAGAAACGAAGAAAGAAACGGAGAAACGAACAAAGAAACGGAGAAACGAAGAAAGAAACGGAGAAACGGAGAAATAAATGGACAAAAGAAGAAATAAACGGAGGAACGAACAAGGAAAGGGAGAAACGAAGATAGAAACGGAGAAAAGAAGAATGAAACGGAGAAACGAAGAAAGAAACGAAGGTAGAAACGGAGAATCGGAGAAATAAATAGAGAAACGAACAAATAAACTGAGAAACGGAGAAAGAAACGGAGAAACGATCAAAGAAACGGAGAAACGAACAAAGAAACGGAGGAACGAACAAAGAAACGGAGAAACGAACAAAGAAACGGAGAAACGAACAAAGAAACGGAGAAACGGAGAAATAAATGGAGAAACGAAGAAATAAACGGAGAAACGAAGAAAGAAACGGAGAAACGGAGAAATAAATGGCGAAACGAAGAAATAAACGGATAAACGAAGAAAGAAACGGAGAAACGAAGAAAGAAACGGAGAAACGAACAAAGAAACGGAGAAACGAAGAAAGAAACGGAGAAACGAAGAAAGAAACGGAGAAACGAAGAAAGAAACGGAGAATCGGAGAAATAAATGGAGAAACGGAGAAAAAAAACTAGAAACGGAGAAAGAAACGGAGAAACGATCAAAGAAACGGAGAAACGAAGAAAGAAACGGAGAAATAAATAGAGAAACGAACAAATAAACTGAGAAACGGAGAAAGAAACGGAGAAACGATCAAAGAAACGGAGAAACGAAGAAAGATACGGAGAAACTGACAAAGAAACGGAGAAACGAAGAAAGAAACGGAGAAACGAACAAAGAAACGGAGAAACGAAGAAAGAAACGGAGAAACGGAGAAATAAATGGAGAAACGAAGAAATAAACGGAGAAACGAACAAGGAAAGGGAGAAACGAAGATAGAAACGGAGAAACGAAGAAAGAAACGGAGAAACAAAGAAAGAAACGAAGATAGAAACGGAGAATCGGAGAAATAAATGGAGAAACGAAGAAATAAACGGAGAAACGAAGAAAGAAACGGAGAAACGAAGAAAGAAACGGAGAAACGGAGAAAGAAACGGAGTAACGAAGAAAGAAACGCAGAAACGAAGATAGAAACGGAGAAACGAAGAAAGAAACGGAGACGCGAAGAAAGAAATGGAGAAACGAACAAAGAAACGGAGAAACGAACAAAGAAACGGAGAAACGAAGAAAGAAACGGAGAAACGGAGAAATAAATGGAGAAACGAAGAAATAAACGGAGAAACGAACAAGGAAAGGGAGAAACGAAGATAGAAACGGAGAAACGAAGAAAGAAACGGAGAAGCGAACAAAGAAACGGAGAAATGAACAAAGAAACGGAGAAATAAATGGAGAAACGAAGAAATAAACGGAGAAACGAAGAAAGAAACGGAGAAACGAAGAAAGAAACGGAGACGCGAAGAAAGAAACGGTGAAACGGAGAAATAAATGGAGAAACGAAGAACTAAACGGAGAAACGAACAAGGAAAGGGAGAAACGAAGATAGAAACGGAGAAACGAAGAAAGAAACGGAGAAACTAACAAAGAAGCGGAGAAACGAAGAAAGAAACGGAGAAACGAAGAAAGAAACGGAGACGCGAAGAAAGAAACGGAGAAACGAACAAAGAAACGGAGAAACGAACAAAGAAACGGAGAAACGAAGATAGAAACGGAGAAACGGAGAAATAAATGGAGAAACGAAGAAATAAACGGAGAAACGAACACGGAAAGGGAGAAACGAAGATAGAAACGGAGAAACGAAGAAAGAAACGGAGGAACGAAGAAAGAAACGGAGAAACGAAGAAAGAAACGGAGAAACGAAGAAAGAAACGGAGAAATAAATGGCGAAACGAAGAAATAAACGGAGAAACGAAGAAAGAAACGGAGAAACGAAGAAAGAAACGGAGTAACGAAGAAAGAAACGGAGAAACGAAGAAAGAAACGGAGAAACGAAGAAAGAAACGAAGATAGAAACGGAGAATCGGAGAAATAAACGGAGAAACGAAGAAATATACCGAGAGACGGAGAAAGAAACGGAGAAACGATCAAAGAAACGGAGAAACGATCAAAGAAACGGAGAAACGAACAAAGAAGCGGAGAAACGAAGAAAGAAACGGAGAAACGAACAAAGAAACGGAGAAACGAAGAAAGAAACGGAGAAACGGAGAAATAAATGGAGAAACGAAGAAATAAACGGAGAAACGAACAAGCAAAGGGAGAAACGAAGATAGAAACGGAGAAACGAAGAAAGAAACGGAGAAACGAAGAAAGAAACGGAGAAACGAAGAAAGAAACGGAGAAACGAAGAAAGAAACGGAGAAATATATGGCGAAACGAAGAAATAAACGGAGAAACGAAGAAAGAAACGGAGAAACGAAGAAAGAAACGGAGAAACGGAGAAATAAATGGAGAAACGAAGAAATAAACCGAGAAACGGAGAAAGAAACGGAGAAACGATCAAAGAAACGGAGGAACGAACAAAGAAACGGAGAAACGAAGAAAGAAACGGAGAAACGAACAAAGAAACGGAGAAACGAAGAAAGAAACGGAGAAACGGAGAAATAAATGGAGAAACGAAGAAATAAACGGAGAAACGGAGAAAGAAACGGAGAAACGAACAAAGAAACGGAGAAACGGAGAAATAAATGGAGAAACGAAGAAATAAACGGAGAAACGAAGAAAGAAACGGAGAAACGAACAAAGAAACGGGGAAACGAAGAAAGAAACGGAGAAACGAAGAAAGAAACGGAGAAACGAAGAAAGAAACGGAGAAACGAAGAAAGAAACGGAGCAACGAAGAAAGAAACGGAGATACGAAGAAAGAAACGGAGAAAGGAACAAAGAAACGGAGAAACGAACAAAGAAACCGAGAAACGGAGAAATAAATGGAGAAAGGAAGAAATAAACGGAGAAACGAAGACAGAAACGGAGAAACGAAGAATGAAACGGAGAAACGGAGAAATAAATGGAAAAACGAAGAAAAAAACGGAGAAACGAAGTAAGAAACGGAGAAAGGAAGAAAGAAACGGAGCAACGAAGAAAGAAACGGAGATACGAAGAAAGAAACGGAGAAACGAACAAAGAAACGGGGAAACGAAGAAAGAAACGGAGAAACGAAGAAAGAAACGGAGAAACGAAGAAAGAAACGGAGAAACGAAGAAAGAAACGGAGCAACGAAGAAAGAAACGGAGATACGAAGAAAGAAACGGAGAAAGGAACAAAGAAACGGAGAAACGAACAAAGAAACCGAGAAACGGAGAAATAAATGGAGAAACGAAGAAATAAACGGAGCAACGAAGAAAGAAACGGAGATACGAAGAAAGAAACGGAGAAACGAACAAAGAAACGGAGAAACGAACAAAGAAACGGAGAAACGAAGAAAGAAACGGAGAAACGAACAAAGAAACGGAGAAACGAAGAAAGAAACGGAGAAACGGAGAAATAAATGGAGAAACGAAGAAATAAACGGAGAAACGAACAAGGAAAGGGAGAAACGAAGATAGAAACGGAGAAACGAAGAAAGAAACGGAGAAACAAAGAAAGAAACGAAGATAGAAACGGAGAATCGGAGAAATAAATGGAGAAACGAAGAAATAAACGGAGAAACGAAGAAAGAAACGGAGAAACGAAGAAAGAAACGGAGAAACGGAGAAAGAAACGGAGTAACGAAGAAAGAAACGCAGAAACGAAGATAGAAACGGAGAAACGAAGAAAGAAACGGAGACGCGAAGAAAGAAATGGAGAAACGAACAAAGAAACGGAGAAACGAACAAAGAAACGGAGAAACGAAGAAAGAAACGGAGAAACGGAGAAATAAATGGAGAAACGAAGAAATAAACGGAGAAACGAACAAGGAAAGGGAGAAACGAAGATAGAAACGGAGAAACGAAGAAAGAAACGGAGAAGCGAACAAAGAAACGGAGAAATGAACAAAGAAACGGAGAAATAAATGGAGAAACGAAGAAATAAACGGAGAAACGAAGAAAGAAACGGAGAAACGAAGAAAGAAACGGAGACGCGAAGAAAGAAACGGTGAAACGGAGAAATAAATGGAGAAACGAAGAACTAAACGGAGAAACGAACAAGGAAAGGGAGAAACGAAGATAGAAACGGAGAAACGAAGAAAGAAACGGAGAAACTAACAAAGAAGCGGAGAAACGAAGAAAGAAACGGAGAAACGAAGAAAGAAACGGAGACGCGAAGAAAGAAACGGAGAAACGAACAAAGAAACGGAGAAACGAACAAAGAAACGGAGAAACGAAGATAGAAACGGAGAAACGGAGAAATAAATGGAGAAACGAAGAAATAAACGGAGAAACGAACACGGAAAGGGAGAAACGAAGATAGAAACGGAGAAACGAAGAAAGAAACGGAGGAACGAAGAAAGAAACGGAGAAACGAAGAAAGAAACGGAGAAACGAAGAAAGAAACGGAGAAATAAATGGCGAAACGAAGAAATAAACGGAGAAACGAAGAAAGAAACGGAGAAACGAAGAAAGAAACGGAGTAACGAAGAAAGAAACGGAGAAACGAAGAAAGAAACGGAGAAACGAAGAAAGAAACGAAGATAGAAACGGAGAATCGGAGAAATAAACGGAGAAACGAAGAAATAAACCGAGAGACGGAGAAAGAAACGGAGAAACGATCAAAGAAACGGAGAAACGAACAAAGAAACGGAGAAACGAAGAAAGAAACGGAGAAACGAACAAAGAAACGGAGAAACGAAGAAAGAAACGGAGAAACGGAGAAATAAATGGAGAAACGAAGAAATAAACGGAGAAACGAAGAAAGAAACGGAGAAACGAAGAAAGAAACGGAGACGCGAAGAAAGAAACGGTGAAACGGAGAAATAAATGGAGAAACGAAGAACTAAACGGAGAAACGAACAAGGAAAGGGAGAAACGAAGATAGAAACGGAGAAACGAAGAAAGAAACGGAGAAACTAACAAAGAAGCGGAGAAACGAAGAAAGAAACGGAGAAACGAAGAAAGAAACGGAGACGCGAAGAAAGAAACGGAGAAACGAACAAAGAAACGGAGAAACGAACAAAGAAACGGAGAAACGAAGATAGAAACGGAGAAACGGAGAAATAAATGGAGAAACGAAGAAATAAACGGAGAAACGAACACGGAAAGGGAGAAACGAAGATAGAAACGGAGAAACGAAGAAAGAAACGGAGGAACGAAGAAAGAAACGGAGAAACGAAGAAAGAAACGGAGAAACGAAGAAAGAAACGGAGAAATAAATGGCGAAACGAAGAAATAAACGGAGAAACGAAGAAAGAAACGGAGAAACGAAGAAAGAAACGGAGTAACGAAGAAAGAAACGGAGAAACGAAGAAAGAAACGGAGAAACGAAGAAAGAAACGAAGATAGAAACGGAGAATCGGAGAAATAAACGGAGAAACGAAGAAATAAACCGAGAGACGGAGAAAGAAACGGAGAAACGATCAAAGAAACGGAGAAACGAACAAAGAAACGGAGAAACGAAGAAAGAAACGGAGAAACGAACAAAGAAACGGAGAAACGAAGAAAGAAACGGAGAAACGGAGAAATAAATGGAGAAACGAAGAAATAAACGGAGAAACGAACAAGCAAAGGGAGAAACGAAGATAGAAACGGAGAAACGAAGAAAGAAACGGAGAAACGAAGAAAGAAACGGAGAAACGAAGAAAGAAACGGAGAAACGAAGAAAGAAACGGAGAAATATATGGCGAAACGAAGAAATAAACGGAGAAACGAAGAAAGAAACGGAGAAACGAAGAAAGAAACGGAGAAACGGAGAAATAAATGGAGAAACGAAGAAATAAACCGAGAAACGGAGAAAGAAACGGAGAAACGATCAAAGAAACGGAGGAACGAACAAAGAAACGGAGAAACGAAGAAAGAAACGGAGAAACGAACAAAGAAACGGAGAAACGAAGAAAGAAACGGAGAAACGGAGAAAGAAATGGAGAAACGAAGAAATAAACGGAGAAACGGAGAAAGAAACGGAGAAACGAACAAAGAAACGGAGAAACGGAGAAATAAATGGAGAAACGAAGAAATAAACGGAGAAACGAAGAAAGAAACGGAGAAAGGGACAAAGAAACGGAGAAACGAACAAAGAAACCGAGAAACGGAGAAATAAATGGAGAAAGGAAGAAATAAACGGAGAAACGAAGACAGAAACGGAGAAACGAAGAATGAAACGGAGAAACGGAGAAATAAATGGAAAAACGAAGAAAAAAACGGAGAAACGAAGAAAGAAACGGAGAAAGGAAGAAAGAAACGGAGCAACGAAGAAAGAAACGGAGATACGAAGAAAGAAACGGAGAAACGAACAAAGAAACGGAGAAACGAAGAAAGAAACGGAGAAACGGAGAAATAAATGGAGAAACGAAGAAAGAAACGGAGAAACGAAGAAAGAAACGGAGAAACGAAGAAAGAAACGGAGAAACGAAGAAAGAAACGGAGCAACGAAGAAAGAAACGGAGATACGAAGAAAGAAACGGAGAAAGGAACAAAGAAACGGAGAAACGAACAAAGAAACCGAGAAACGGAGAAATAAATGGAGAAAGGAAGAAATAAACGGAGAAACGAAGACAGAAACGGAGAAACGAAGAATGAAACGGAGAAACGGAGAAATAAATGGAAAAACGAAGAAAAAAACGGAGAAACGAAGAAAGAAACGGAGAAAGGAAGAAAGAAACGGAGCAACGAAGAAAGAAACGGAGATACGAAGAAAGAAACGGAGAAACGAACAAAGAAACGGGGAAACGAAGAAAGAAACGGAGAAACGAAGAAAGAAACGGAGAAACGAAGAAAGGAACGGAGAAACGAAGAAAGAAACGGAGCAACGAAGAAAGAAACGGAGATACGAAGAAAGAAACGGAGAAAGGAACAAAGAAACGGAGAAACGAACAAAGAAACCGAGAAACGGAGAAATAAATGGAGAAACGAAGAAATAAACGGAGCAACGAAGAAAGAAACGGAGATACGAAGAAAGAAACGGAGAAACGAACAAAGAAACGGAGAAACGAACAAAGAAACGGAGAAACGGAGAAATAAATGGAGAAACGAAGAAATAAACGGAGAAACGAAGAAAGAAGCGGAGAAGCGAACAAAGAAACGGAGAAACGAAGAAAGAAACGGAGAAACGAAGAAAGAAACGGAGAAACGATGAAAGAAACGCAGAAACGAAGAAAGAAACGGAGTAACGAAGAAAGAAACGGAGAGGCGGAGAAATAAATGGAGAAACGAAAAAATAAACGGAGAAACGAAGAAAGAAACGGAGAAACGAAGAAAGAAACGGAGAAACGAAGAAAGAAACGGAGAAACGAACAAAGAAACGGAGAAACGAAGATAGAAACGGAGAAATAAATGGAGAAACGAAGAAATAAACGGAGAAACGAACAGGGAAACGGAGAAACGAAGAAAGAAACGTAGAAACGAAGATAGAAACGGAGACCCGAAGAAAGAAACGGAGAAACGAAGAAAGAAACGGAGATACGAAGAAAGAAACGGGGAAACGATCAAAGAAACGGAGAAACGAAGAAAGATACGGAGAAACGAACAAAGAAACGGAGAAACGAACAAAGAAACGGAGAAACGAACAAAGAAACGGAGAAACGAACAAAGAAACGGAGAAACGAACAAAGAAACGGAGAAACGAACAAAGAAACGGAGAAACGAAGATGGACGTGGAAACGGAGAAATAAATGGAGAAACGAAGAAATAAATGGAGAAACGAAGAAATAAACGGAGAAACGAAGAAATAAACGGAGAAACGAAGAAAGAAACGGAGAAACGAAGAAAGAAACGGAGTAACGAAGAAAGAAACGGAGAAACGAACAAAGAAACGGAGAAACGAACAAAGAAACGGAGATACGAAGAAAGAAACGGAGAAACGAACAAAGAAACGGAGAAACGGAGAAATAAATGGAGAAACGAAGAAATGAACGGAGAAACGAAGACAGAAACGGAGAAACGAAGAAAGAAACGGAGAAACGAAGAAAGAAACGGATATACGAAGAAAGAAACGGAGAAACGAACAAAGACACGGAGAAACGAAGAAAGAAACGGAGAAACGGAGAAATAAATGGAGAAACGAAGAAATAAACGGAGAAACGAAGACAGAAACGGAGAAACGAAGAAAGAAACGGAGAAACGAGGAAAGAAACGGAGAAACGAAGAAAGAAGCGGAGAAACGGAGAAATAAATGGAGAAACGAAGAAAGAAACGCAGATACGAAGAATGAAACGGAGAAACGAACAAAGAAACGGAGAAACGGACAAATAAATGGAGAAACGAAGAAATAAATGGAGAAACGAAGAAATAAACGGAGAAACGAAGACAGAAACGGAGGAGCGAAGAAAGAAACGGAGAAACGAAGAAAGAATCGGAGAAACGAAGAAAGAAAGGGAGTAACGTAGAAAGAAACGGAGAAACGGAGAAATAAATGGAGAAACGAAGAACTAAACGGAGAAACGAAGAAAGAAAAACGGGGAAACGAGGAAAGAAACGGAGAAACGAACAAAGAAACGGAGAAACGGAGAAATAAATGGAGAAACGAAGAAAAAAACGGAGAAACGAAGACAGAAACGGAGAAACGTAGAAAGAAACGGAGAAACGGAGAAATAAATGGAGAAACGAGGAAAAAAACGGAGAAACGAAGAAAGAAACGGAGAAAGGATGAAAGAAACGGAGCAACGAAGAAAGAAACGGAGATACGAAGAAAGAAACGGAGAAACGAACAAAGAAACGGAGAAACGAACAAAGAAACGGAGAAACGGAGAAATAAATGGAGAAACGAAGAAATAAACGGAGAAACGAAGACAGAAACGGAGAAACGAAGAAAGAAACGGAGATACGAAGAAAGAAACGAAGAAAGAAGCGGAGTAACGAAGAAAGAAACGGAGAAACGGAGAAATAAATGGAGAAACGAAGAAAGAAACGCAGATACGAAGAAAGAAACGGAGAAACGAACAAAGAAACGGAGAAACGAACAAAGAAACGGAGAAACGGACAAATAAATGGAGAAACGAAGAAATAAACGGAGAAACAAAGACAGAATCGGAGAAACGAAGAAAGAAACGGAGAAACGAAGAAAGAAACGGAGAAACGAAGAAAGAAGCGGAGTAACGAAGAAAGAAACGGAGAAACGGAGAAATAAATGGAGAAACGAAGAAATAAACGGAGAAACGAAGACAGAAACGGAGAAACGAAGAAAGAAACGGAGAAACGGAGAAATAAATGGAGAAACGAGGGAAAAAACGGAGAAACGAAGAAAGAAACGGAGAAAGGAAGAAAGAAACGGAGCAACGAAGAAAGAAACGGAGATACGAAGAAAGAAACGGAGAAACGAACAAAGAAACGGAGAAACGAACAAAGAAACGGAGAAACGGAGAAATAAATGGAGAAACGAAGAAATAAACGGAGAAACGAAGACAGAAACGGAGAAACGAAGAAAGAAACGGAGAAACGAAGAAAGAAACGGAGATACGAAGAAAGAAACGGAGAAACGAACAAAGACACGGAGAAACGAAGAAAGAAACGGAGAAACGGAGAAATAAATGGAGAAACGAAGAAATGAACGGAGAAACAAAGACAGAATCGGAGAAACGAAGAAAGAAACGGAGAAACGAAGAAAGAAACGGAGAAACGAAGAAAGAAACGGAGAAACGAACAAAGAAACGGAGAAACGAACAAAGAAACGGAGAAACGGACAAAGAAACGGAGAAACGGAGAAATAAATGGAGAAACGAAGAAATAAACGGAGAAACGAAGAAAGAAACGGAGAAACGAACAAAGAAACGGAGAAACGGAGAAATAAATGGAGAAACGAAGAAATAAACGGAGAAACGAAGACAGAAACGGGGAAACGAAGAAAGAAACGGAGAAACGGAGAAATAAATGGAGAAACGAGGAAAAAAACGGAGAAACGAAGAAAGAAACGGAGAAAGGAAGAAAGAAACGGAGCAACGAAGAAAGAAACGGAGATACGAAGAAAGAAACGGAGAAACGAACAAAGAAACGGAGAAACGGACAAATAAATGTAGAAACGAAGAAATAAACGGAGAAACGAAGACAGAAACGGAGAAACGAAGAAAGAAACGGAGAAACGATGAAAGAAACGGAGAAACGAAGAATGAAACGGAGTGACGAAGAAAGAAACGGAGAAACGAAGAAAGAAAAACGGGGAAACGAAGAAAGAAAGGGAGAAACGAACAAAGAAACGGAGAAACGAAGAAAGAAACGGAGAAACGAAGAAAGAAACGGAGAAACGGAGAAATAAATGGAGAAACGAAGAAATAAACGGAGAAACGAAGAAAGAAACGGAGAAACGGAGAAATAAATGGAGAAACGAAGAAATAAACGGAGAAACGAAGACAGAAACGGAGAAACGAAGAAAGAAACGGAGAAACGGAGAAATAAATGGAGAAACGAAGAAAGAAACGCAGATACGAAGAAAGAAACGGAGAAACGAACAAAGAAACGGAGAAACGAACAAAGAAACGGAGAAACGGACAAATAAATGGAGAAACGAAGAAATAAACGGAGAAACAAAGAACAGAATCGGAGAAACGAAGAAAGAAACGGAGAAACGAAGAAAGAAACGGAGAAACGAAGAAAGAAGCGGAGTAACGAAGAAAGAAACGGAGAAACGGAGAAATAAATGGAGAAACGAAGAAATAAACGGAGAAACGAAGACAGAAACGGAGAAACGAAGAAAGAAACGGAGAAACGAAGAAAGAAACGGAGAAACGAACAAAGAAACGGAGAAACGAACAAAGAAACGGAGAAACGGAGAAATAAATGGAGAAACGAAGAAATAAACGGAGAAACGAAGAAAGAAACGGAGAAACGAACAAAGAAACGGAGAAACGGAGAAATAAATGGAGAAACGAAGAAATAAACGGAGAAACGAAGACAGAAACGGGGAAACGAAGAAAGAAACGGAGAAACGATGAAAGAAACGGAGCAACGAAGAAAGAAACGGAGATACGAAGAAAGAAACGGAGAAACGAACAAAGAAACGGAGAAACGGACAAATAAATGTAGAAACGAAGAAATAAACGGAGAAACGAAGACAGAAACGGAGAAACGAAGAAAGAAACGGAGAAACGATGAAAGAAACGGAGAAATAAATGGAGAAACGAAGAAATAAACCGAGAAACGGAGAAAGAAACGGAGAAACGAAGAAAGAAACGGAGAAGTGAAGAAAGAAACGGAGAAACGAACAAAGAAACGGAGAAACGAAGAAAGAAACGGAGACGCGAAGAAAGAAACGGAGAAACGAAGAAAGAAACGGAGAAGCGAACAAAGAAACGGAGAAACGAAGAAAGAAACGGAGAAACGGAGAAATAAATGGAGAAACGAAGAAATAAACGGAGAAACGAACAAGGAAAGTGAGAAACGAAGATAGAAACGGAGAAACGAAGAAAGAAACGGAGAAACGAACAAAGAAACGGAGAAACGAACAAAAAACGGAGAAACGAACAAAGAAACGGAGACGCGAAGAAAGAAACGGAGAAACGAAGAAAGATACGGAGAAACGAACAAAGAAACGGAGAAACGAAGAAAGATACGGAGAAACGAACAAAGAAATGGAAAAACGGAGAAATAAATGGCGAAACGAAGAAATAAACGGAGAAACGAAGAAAGAAACGGAGAAACGAACAAAGAAACGGAGAAACGAAGAAAGAAACGGAGAAACGGAGAAATAAATGGAGAAACGAAGAACTAAACGGAGAAACGAACAAGGAAAGGGAGAAACGAAGATAGAAACGGAGAAACGAAGAAAGAAACGGAGAAACGAAGAAAGAAACGAAGATAGAAACGGAGAATCGGGGAATAAATAGAGAAACGAACAAATAAACTGAGAAACGGAGAAAGAAACGGAGAAACGAAGAAAGAAACGGAGAAACGAAGAAAGAAACGGAGGAACGAACAAAGAAACAGAGAAACGAACAAAGAAACCGAGAAACGAACAAAGAAACGGAGAAACGGAGAAATAAATGGAGAAACGAAGAAATAAACGGAGAAACGAAGAAAGAAACGGAGAAACGATCAAAGAAACGGAGAAACGAAGAAAGATACGGAGAAACTAACAAAGAAGCGGAGAAACGAAGAAAGAAACGGAGAAATAAATGGAGAAACGAAGAAATAAACCGAGAAGCGGAGAAAGAAACGGAGAAACGAAGAAAGAAACGGAGAAGCGAAGAAAGAAACGGAGAAACGAACAAAGAAACGGAGAAACGAAGAAAGAAACGGAGAAACGAAGAAAGAAACGGAGACGCGAAGAAAGAAACGGAGAAACGAAGAAAGAAACGGAGAAACGAACAAAGAAACGGAGAAACGAAGATAGAAGCGGAGAAACGGAGAAATAAATGGAGAAACGAAGAAATAAACGGAGAAACGAACACGGAAAGGGAGAAACGAAGATAGAAACGGAGAAACGAAGAAAGAAACGGAGGAACGAAGAAAGAAACGGAGAAACGAAGAAAGAAACGGAGAAACGAAGAAAGAAACGGAGAAACGAAGAAAGAAACGGAGTAACGAAGAAAGAAACGGAGAAACGAAGAAAGAAACGGAGAAACGAAGAAAGAAACGGAGAAACGAACAAAGAAACGGAGAAACGAAGAAAGAAACGGAGAAACGGAGAAATAAATGGAGAAACGAAGAAATAAACGGAGAAACGAACAAGCAAAGGGAGAAACGAAGATAGAAACGGAGAAACGAAGAAAGAAACGGAGAAACGAAGAAAGAAACGGAGAAACGAAGAAAGAAACGGAGAAACGAAGAAAGAAACGGAGAAATATATGGCGAAACGAAGAAATAAACGGAGAAACGAAGAAAGAAACGGAGAAACGAAGAAAGAAACGGAGAAACGAAGAAAGAAACGGAGAAATATATGGCGAAACGAAGAAATAAGCGGAGAAACGAAGAAAGAAACGGAGAAACGAAGAAAGAAACGGAGAAACGGAGAAATAAATGGAGAAACGAAGAAATAAACCGAGAAACGGAGAAAGAAACGGAGAAACGATCAAAGAAACGGAGGAACGAACAAAGAAACGGAGAAACGAAGAAAGAAACGGAGAAACGAACAAAGAAACGGAGAAACGAAGAAAGAAACGGAGAAACGGAGAAATAAATGGAGAAACGAAGAAATAAACGGAGAAACGGAGAAAGAAACGGAGAAACGAACAAAGAAACGGAGAAACGGAGAAATAAATGGAGAAACGAAGAAATAAACGGAGAAACGAAGAAAGAAACGGAGAAACGAACAAAGAAACGGGGAAACGAAGAAAGAAACGGGGAAACGAAGAAAGAAACGGAGAAACGAAGAAAGAAACGGAGAAACGAAGAAAGAAACGGAGCAACGAAGAAAGAAACGGAGATACGAAGAAAGAAACGGAGAAAGGAACAAAGAAACGGAGAAACGAACAAAGAAACCGAGAAACGGAGAAATAAATGGAGAAAGGAAGAAATAAACGGAGAAACGAAGACAGAAACGGAGAAACGAAGAATGAAACGGAGAAACGGAGAAATAAATGGAAAAACGAAGAAAAAAACGGAGAAACGAAGAAAGAAACGGAGAAAGGAAGAAAGAAACGGAGCAACGAAGAAAGAAACGGAGATACGAAGAAAGAAACGGAGAAACGAACAAAGAAACGGGGAAACGAAGAAAGAAACGGAGAAACGAAGAAAGAAACGGAGAAACGAAGAAAGAAACGGAGAAACGAAGAAAGAAACGGAGCAACGAAGAAAGAAACGGAGATACGAAGAAAGAAACGGAGAAAGGAACAAAGAAACGGAGAAACGAACAAAGAAACCGAGAAACGGAGAAATAAATGGAGAAACGAAGAAATAAACGGAGCAACGAAGAAAGAAACGGAGATACGAAGAAAGAAACGGAGAAACGAACAAAGAAACGGAGAAACGAACAAAGAAACGGAGAAACGGAGAAATAAATGGAGAAACGAAGAAATAAACGGAGAAACGAAGAAAGAAGCGGAGAAGCGAACAAAGAAACGGAGAAACGAAGAAAGAAACGGAGAAACGAAGAAAGAGACGGAGAAACGATGAAAGAAACGCAGAAACGAAGAAAGAAACGGAGTAACGAAGAAAGAAACGGAGATACGAACAAAGAAACGGAGAAACGGAGAAATAAATGGAGAAACGAAGAAAAAAACGGAGAAACGAAGACAGAAACGGAGAAACGAAGAAAGAAACGGAGAAACGGAGAAATAAATGGAGAAACGAGGAAAAAAACGGAGAAACGAAGAAAGAAACGGAGAAAGGATGAAAGAAACGGAGCAACGAAGAAAGAAACGGAGATACGAAGAAAGAAACGGAGAAACGAACAAAGAAACGGAGAAACGAACAAAGAAACGGAGAAAGGGAGAAATAAATGGAGAAACGAAGAAATAAACGGAGAAACGAAGACAGAAACGGAGAAACGAAGAAAGAAACGGAGATACGAAGAAAGAAACGAAGAAAGAAGCGGAGTAACGAAGAAAGAAACGGAGAAACGGAGAAATAAATGGAGAAACGAAGAAAGAAACGCAGATACGAAGAAAGAAACGGAGAAACGAACAAAGAAACGGAGAAACGAACAAAGAAACGGAGAAACGGACAAATAAATGGAGAAACGAAGAAATAAACGGAGAAACAAAGACAGAATCGGAGAAACGAAGAAAGAAACGGAGAAACGAAGAAAGAAACGGAGAAACGAAGAAAGAAGCGGAGTAACGAAGAAAGAAACGGAGAAACGGAGAAATAAATGGAGAAACGAAGAAATAAACGGAGAAACGAAGACAGAAACGGAGAAACGAAGAAAGAAACGGAGAAACGGAGAAATAAATGGAGAAACGAGGGAAAAAACGGAGAAACGAAGAAAGAAACGGAGAAAGGAAGAAAGAAACGGAGCAACGAAGAAAGAAACGGAGATACGAAGAAAGAAACGGAGAAACGAACAAAGAAACGGAGAAACGAACAAAGAAACGGAGAAACGGAGAAATAAATGGAGAAACGGAGAAATAAACGGAGAAACGAAGACAGAAACGGAGAAACGAAGAAAGAAACGGAGAAACGAAGAAAGAAACGGAGATACGAAGAAAGAAACGGAGAAACGAACAAAGACACGGAGAAACGAAGAAAGAAACGGAGAAACGGAGAAATAAATGGAGAAACGAAGAAATGAACGGAGAAACAAAGACAGAATCGGAGAAACGAAGAAAGAAACGGAGAAACGAAGAAAGAAACGGAGAAACGAAGAAAGAAACGGAGAAACGAACAAAGAAACGGAGAAACGAACAAAGAAACGGAGAAACGAACAAAGAAACGGAGAAACGGAGAAATAAATGGAGAAACGAAGAAATAAACGGAGAAACGAAGAAAGAAACGGAGAAACGAACAAAGAAACGGAGAAACGGAGAAATAAATGGAGAAACGAAGAAATAAACGGAGAAACGAAGACAGAAACGGGGAAACGAAGAAAGAAACGGAGAAACGGAGAAATAAATGGAGAAACGAGGAAAAAAACGGAGAAACGAAGAAAGAAACGGAGAAAGGAAGAAAGAAACGGAGCAACGAAGAAAGAAACGGAGATACGAAGAAAGAAACGGAGAAACGAACAAAGAAACGGAGAAACGGACAAATAAATGTAGAAACGAAGAAATAAACGGAGAAACGAAGACAGAAACGGAGAAACGAAGAAAGAAACGGAGAAACGATGAAAGAAACGGAGAAACGAAGAATGAAACGGAGTGACGAAGAAAGAAACGGAGAAACGAAGAAAGAAAAACGGGGAAACGAGGAAAGAAACGGAGAAACGAACAAAGAAACGGAGAAACGGAGAAATAAATGGAGAAACGAAGAAATAAACGGAGAAACGAAGACAGAAACGGAGAAACGAAGAATGAAACGGAGAAACGGAGAAATAAATGGAAAAACGAAGAAAAAAACGGAGAAACGAAGAAAGAAACGGAGAAAGGAAGAAAGAAACGGAGCAACGAAGAAAGAAACGGAGATACGAAGAAAGAAACGGAGAAACGAACAAAGAAACGGAGAAACGAAGATAGAAACGGAGAAGCGAAGAAAGAAACGGAGAAACGAAGAAAGAAACGGAGAAACGGAGAAATAAATGGAGAAACGAAGAAATAAACGGAGAAACGAAGACAGAAACGGAGAAACGAAGAAAGAAACGGAGAAACGGAGAAATAAATGGAGAAACGAAGAAAAAAACGGAGAAACGAAGACAGAAACGGAGAAACGAAGACAGAAACGGAGAAACGAAGAAAGAAACGGAGAAACGGAGAAATAAATGGAGAAACGAGGAAAAAAACGGAGAAACGGAGAAAGAAACGGAGAAACGAAGAAAGAAACGGCGTAACGAAGAAAGAAACGGAGACGCGAAGAAAGAAACGGAGAAACGAACAAAGAAACGGAGAAACGAAGAAAGAAACGGAGAAACGATGAAAGAAACGGAGAAACGGAGAAATAAACGGAGAAACGAAGAAAGAAACGGAAAAACGGAGAATTAAATGGAGAAACGAAGAAATAAACGGAGAAACGAAGACAGAAACGGAGAAACGAAGAAAGAAACGGAGAAACGGAGAAATAAATGGAGAAACGAAGAAAGAAACGCAGATACGAAGAAAGAAACGGAGAAACGAACAAAGAAACGGAGAAACGAACAAAGAAACGGAGAAACGGACAAATAAATGGAGAAACGAAGAAATAAACGGAGAAACAAAGAACAGAATCGGAGAAATGAAGAAAGAAACGGAGAAACGAAGAAAGAAACGGAGAAACGAAGAAAGAAGCGGAGTAACGAAGAAAGAAACGGAGAAACGGAGAAATAAATGGAGAAACGAAGAAATAAACGGAGAAACGAAGACAGAAACGGAGAAACGAAGAAAGAAACGGAGAAACGAAGAAAGAAACGGAGAAACGAACAAAGAAACGGAGAAACGAACAAAGAAACGGAGAAACGGAGAAATAAATGGAGAAACGAAGAAATAAACGGAGAAACGAAGAAAGAAACGGAGAAACGAACAAAGAAACGGAGAAACGGAGAAATAAATGGAGAAACGAAGAAATAAACGGAGAAACGAAGACAGAAACGGGGAAACGAAGAAAGAAACGGAGAAACGATGAAAGAAACGGAGCAACGAAGAAAGAAACGGAGATACGAAGAAAGAAACGGAGAAACGAACAAAGAAACGGAGAAACGGACAAATAAATGTAGAAACGAAGAAATAAACGGAGAAACGAAGACAGAAACGGAGAAACGAAGAAAGAAACGGACAAACGATGAAAGAAACGGAGAAATAAATGGAGAAACGAAGAAATAAACCGAGAAACGGAGAAAGAAACGGAGAAACGAAGAAAGAAACGGAGAAGTGAAGAAAGAAACGGAGAAACGAACAAAGAAACGGAGAAACGGAGAAAGAAACGGAGTAACGAAGAAAGAAACGAAGAAACTAAAAAGAAACGGAGACACGAAGAAAGAAACGGAGAAACGAACAAAGAAACGGAGAAACGAAGAAAGAAACGGAGAAACGGAGAAATAAATGGAGAAACGAAGAAATAAACGGAGAAACGAACAAGGAAAGTGAGAAACGAAGATAGAAACGGAGAAACGAAGAAAGAAACGGAGAAACGAACAAAGAAACGGAGAAACGAACAAAGAAACGGAGAAACGAACAAAGAAACGGAGACGCGAAGAAAGAAACGGAGAAACGAACAAAGAAACGGAGAAACGGAGAAATAAATGGAGAAACGAAGAAATAAACGGAGAAACGAAGAAAGAAACGGAGAAACGAACAAAGAAACGGAGAAACGGAGAAATAAATGGAGAAACGAAGAAATAAACGGAGAAACGAAGAAATAAACGGCGAAACGAACAAAGAAACGGAGAAACGAAGAAAGAAACGGAGAAACGGAGAAAGATACGGAGAAACGAACAAAGAAATGGAAAAACGGAGAAATAAATGGCGAAACGAAGAAATAAACGGAGAAACGAAGAAAGAAACGGTGAAACAAACAAAGAAACGGAGAAGCGAACAAAGAAACGGAGAAACGAAGAAAGAAACGGAGACGTGAAGAAAGAAACGGAGAAACGGAGAGAGAAACGGAGAAACGAAGAAAGAAACGGAGAAACGGAGAAATAAATGGCGAAACGAAGAAATAAACGGAGAAACGAAGAAAGAAACGGAGAAACGAAGAAAGAAACGGAGAAACGGAGAAATAAATGGCGAAACGAAGAAATAAACGGAGAAACGAAGAAAGAAACGGAGAAACGAAGAAAGAAACGGAGAAACGAAGAAAGAAACGGAGAAACGAAGAAAGAAACGGAGAAAGAAACGGAGAAACGAAGAAAGAAACGGAGAAACGAAGAAAGAAACGGAGAAAGAAACGAAGAAACGAAGAAAGAAACGAAGGTAGAAACGGAGAATCGGAGAAATAAATGGAGAAACGAAGAAATAAACCGAGAAACGGAGAAAGAAACGGAGAAACGAAGAAAGAAACGGCGAAACGAAGAAAGAAACGGAGACGCGAAGAAAGAAACGGAGAAACGAACAAAGAAACGGAGAAACGAAGAAAGAAACGGAGAAACGAAGAAAGAAACGGAGAAACGGAGAAATAAATGGAGAAACGAAGAAATAAACGGAGAAACGAAGAAAGAAACGGAGAAACGGAGAAATAAATGGAGAAACGAAGAAATAAACGGAGAAACGAAGACAGAAACGGAGAAACGAAGAAAGAAACGGAGAAACGGAGAAATAAATGGAGAAACGAAGAAAGAAACGCAGATACGAAGAAAGAAACGGAGAAACGAACAAAGAAACGGAGAAACGAACAAAGAAACGGAGAAACGGACAAATAAATGGAGAAACGAAGAAATAAACGGAGAAACAAAGAACAGAATCGGAGAAACGAAGAAAGAAACGGAGAAACGAAGAAAGAAACGGAGAAACGAAGAAAGAAGCGGAGTAACGAAGAAAGAAACGGAGAAACGGAGAAATAAATGGAGAAACGAAGAAATAAACGGAGAAACGAAGACAGAAACGGAGAAACGAAGAAAGAAACGGAGAAACGAAGAAAGAAACGGAGAAACGAACAAAGAAACGGAGAAACGAACAAAGAAACGGAGAAACGGAGAAATAAATGGAGAAACGAAGAAATAAACGGAGAAACGAAGAAAGAAACGGAGAAACGAACAAAGAAACGGAGAAACGGAGAAATAAATGGAGAAACGAAGAAATAAACGGAGAAACGAAGACAGAAACGGGGAAACGAAGAAAGAAACGGAGAAACGATGAAAGAAACGGAGCAACGAAGAAAGAAACGGAGATACGAAGAAAGAAACGGAGAAACGAACAAAGAAACGGAGAAACGGACAAATAAATGTAGAAACGAAGAAATAAACGGAGAAACGAAGACAGAAACGGAGAAACGAAGAAAGAAACGGAGAAACGATGAAAGAAACGGAGAAATAAATGGAGAAACGAAGAAATAAACCGAGAAACGGAGAAAGAAACGGAGAAACGAAGAAAGAAACGGAGAAGTGAAGAAAGAAACGGAGAAACGAACAAAGAAACGGAGAAACGAAGAAAGAAACGGAGACGCGAAGAAAGAAACGGAGAAACGAAGAAAGAAACGGAGAAGGGAACAAAGAAACGGAGAAACGAAGAAAGAAACGGAGAAACGGAGAAATAAATGGAGAAACGAAGAAATAAACGGAGAAACGAACAAGGAAGGTGAGAAACGAAGATAGAAACGGAGAAACGAAGAAAGAAACGGAGAAACGAACAAAGAAACGGAGAAACGAACAAAGAAACGGAGAAACGAACAAAGAAACGGAGACGCGAAGAAAGAAACGGAGAAACGAAGAAAGATACGGAGAAACGAACAAAGAAACGGAGAAACGAAGAAAGATACGGAGAAACGAACAAAGAAATGGAAAAACGGAGAAATAAATGGCGAAACGAAGAAATAAACGGAGAAACGAAGAAAGAAACGTAGAAACGAAGAAAGAAACGGAGAATCGGAGAAAGAAACGGAGTAACGAAGAAAGAAACGAAGAAACTAAAAAGAAACGGAGACACGAAGAAAGAAACGGAGAAACGAACAAAGAAACGGAGAAACGAAGAAAGAAACGGAGAAACGAAGAAAGAAACGGAGAAACGGAGAAAGAAACGGCGTAACGAAAAAAGAAACGAAGAAACGAAGAAAGAAACGGAGAAACGAACGAAGAAGCGCAGAAACGAAGAAAGAAACGGAGAAACGAAGAAAGAAGCGGAGAAACGAACAAAGGAACGGAGAAACGAAGAAAGTAACGGAGAAACGAAGAAAGAAACGGAGAAACGATCAAAGAAACGGAGAAACGAAGAAAGATACGGAGAAACGAACAATGAAACGGAGAAACGAACAAAGAAACGGAGAAACGAACAAAGAAACGGAAAAACGGAGAAATAAATGGCGAAACGAAGAAATAAACGGATAAACGAAGAAAGAAACGGAGAAACGAAGAAAGAAACGGAGAAACGAACAAAGAAACGGAGAAGCGAACAAGGAAACGGAGAAACGAACAAAGAAACGGAGAAACGGAGAAAGAAACGGAGTAACGAAGAAAGATACGGAGAAACGAACAAAGAAATGGAAAAACGGAGAAATAAATGGCGAAACGAAGAAATAAACGGAGAAACGAAGAAAGAAACGGTGAAACAAACAAAGAAACGGAGAAGCGAACAAAGAAACGGAGAAACGAAGAAAGAAACGGAGAAACGAAGAAAGAAACGTAGAAACGAAGAAAGAAACGGAGAATCGGAGAAAGAAACGGAGTAACGAAGAAAGAAACGAAGAAACTAAAAAGAAACGGAGACGCGAAGAAAGAAACGGAGAAACGAAGAAAGATACGGAGAAACGAACAAAGAAACGGAGAAACGAAGAAAGATACGGAGAAACGAACAAAGAAATGGAAAAACGGAGAAATAAATGGCGAAACGAAGAAATAAACGGAGAAACGAAGAAAGAAACGGTGAAACAAACAAAGAAACGGAGAAGCGAACAAAGAAACGGAGAAACGAAGAAAGAAACGGAGAAACGAAGAAAGAAACGTAGAAACGAAGAAAGAAACGGAGAATCGGAGAAAGAAACGGAGTAACGAAGAAAGAAACGAAGAAACTAAAAAGAAACGGAGACACGAAGAAAGAAACGGAGAAACGAACAAAGAAACGGAGAAACGAAGAAAGAAACGGAGAAACGAAGAAAGAAACGGAGAAACGGAGAAAGAAACGGCGTAACGAAGAAAGAAACGAAGAAACGAAGAAAGAAACGGAGAAACGAACGAAGAAGCGCAGAAACGAAGAAAGAAACGGAGAAACGAAGAAAGAAGCGGAGAAACGAACAAAGAAACGGAGAAACGAAGAAAGTAACGGAGAAACGAAGAAAGAAACGGAGAAACGATCAAAGAAACGGAGAAACGGAGAAAGATACGGAGAAACGAACAAAGAAATGGAAAAACGGAGAAATATATGGCGAAACGAAGAAATAAACGGAGAAACGAAGAAAGAAACGGTGAAACAAACAAAGAAACGGAGAAGCGAACAAAGAAACGGAGAAACGAAGAAAGAAACGGAGACGTGAAGAAAGAAACGGAGAAACGGAGAGAGAAACGGAGAAACGAAGAAAGAAACGGAGAAACGGAGAAATAAATGGCGAAACGAAGAAATAAACGGAGAAACGAAGAAAGAAACGGAGAAACGAAGAAAGAAACGGAGAAACGGAGAAATAAATGGCGAAACGAAGAAATAAACGGAGAAACGAAGAAAGAAACGGAGAAACGAAGAAAGAAACGGAGAAACGAAGAAAGAAACGGAGAAACGAAGAAAGAAACGGAGAAACGAAGAAAGAAACGGAGAAAGAAACGGAGAAACGAAGAAAGAAACGGAGAAACGAAGAAAGAAACGGAGAAAGAAACGAAGAAACGAAGAAAGAAACGAAGGTAGAAACGGAGAATCGGAGAAATAAATGGAGAAACGAAGAAATAAACCGAGAAACGGAGAAAGAAACGGAGAAACGAAGAAAGAAACGGCGAAACGAAGAAAGAAACGGAAACGCGAAGAAAGAAACGGAGAAACGAACAAAGAAACGGAGAAACGAAGAAAGAAACGGAGAAACGAAGAAAGAAACGGAGAAACGGAGAAATAAATGGAGAAACGAAGAAATAAACGGAGAAACGAAGAAAGAAACGGAGAAACGGAGAAATAAATGGAGAAACGAAGAAATAAACGGAGAAACGAAGACAGAAACGGAGAAACGAAGAAAGAAACGGAGAAACGGAGAAATAAATGGAGAAACGAAGAAAGAAACGCAGATACGAAGAAAGAAACGGAGAAACGAACAAAGAAACGGAGAAACGAACAAAGAAACGGAGAAACGGACAAATAAATGGAGAAACGAAGAAATAAACGGAGAAACAAAGAACAGAATCGGAGAAACGAAGAAAGAAACGGAGAAACGAAGAAAGAAACGGAGAAACGAAGAAAGAAGCGGAGTAACGAAGAAAGAAACGGAGAAACGGAGAAATAAATGGAGAAACGAAGAAATAAACGGAGAAACGAAGACACAAACGGAGAAACGAAGAAAGAAACGGAGAAACGAAGAAAGAAACGGAGAAACGAAGAAAGAAACGTAGAAACGAAGAAAGAAACGGAGAATCGGAGAAAGAAACGGAGTAACGAAGAAAGAAACGAAGAAACTAAAAAGAAACGGAGACACGAAGAAAGAAACGGAGAAACGAACAAAGAAACGGAGAAACGAAGAAAGAAACGGAGAAACGAAGAAAGAAACGGAGAAACGGAGAAAGAAACGGCGTAACGAAGAAAGAAACGAAGAAACGAAGAAAGAAACGGAGAAACGAACGAAGAAGCGCAGAAACGAAGAAAGAAACGGAGAAACGAAGAAAGAAACGGAGAAACGATCAAAGAAACGGAGAAACGGAGAAAGATACGGAGAAACGAACAAAGAAATGGAAAAACGGAGAAATATATGGCGAAACGAAGAAATAAACGGAGAAACGAAGAAAGAAACGGTGAAACAAACAAAGAAACGGAGAAGCGAACAAAGAAACGGAGAAACGAAGAAAGAAACGGAGACGTGAAGAAAGAAACGGAGAAACGGAGAGAGAAACGGAGAAACGAAGAAAGAAACGGAGAAACGGAGAAATAAATGGCGAAACGAAGAAATAAACGGAGAAACGAAGAAAGAAACGGAGAAACGAAGAAAGAAACGGAGAAACGGAGAAATAAATGGCGAAACGAAGAAATAAACGGAGAAACGAAGAAAGAAACGGAGAAACGAAGAAAGAAACGGAGAAACGAAGAAAGAAACGGAGAAACGAAGAAAGAAACGGAGAAACGAAGAAAGAAACGGAGAAAGAAACGGAGAAACGAAGAAAGAAACGGAGAAACGAAGAAAGAAACGGAGAAAGAAACGAAGAAACGAAGAAAGAAACGAAGGTAGAAACGGAGAATCGGAGAAATAAATGGAGAAACGAAGAAATAAACCGAGAAACGGAGAAAGAAACGGAGAAACGAAGAAAGAAACGGCGAAACGAAGAAAGAAACGGAAACGCGAAGAAAGAAACGGAGAAACGTACAAAGAAACGGAGAAACGAAGAAAGAAACGGAGAAACGAAGAAAGAAACGGAGAAACGGAGAAATAAATGGAGAAACGAAGAAATAAACGGAGAAACGAAGAAAGAAACGGAGAAACGGAGAAATAAATGGAGAAACGAAGAAATAAACGGAGAAACGAAGACAGAAACGGAGAAACGAAGAAAGAAACGGAGAAACGGAGAAATAAATGGAGAAACGAAGAAAGAAACGCAGATACGAAGAAAGAAACGGAGAAACGAACAAAGAAACGGAGAAACGAACAAAGAAACGGAGAAACGGACAAATAAATGGAGAAACGAAGAAATAAACGGAGAAACAAAGAACAGAATCGGAGAAACGAAGAAAGAAACGGAGAAACGAAGAAAGAAACGGAGAAACGAAGAAAGAAGCGGAGTAACGAAGAAAGAAACGGAGAAACGGAGAAATAAATGGAGAAACGAAGAAATAAACGGAGAAACGAAGACACAAACGGAGAAACGAAGAAAGAAACGGAGAAACGAAGAAAGAAACGGAGAAACGAACAAAGAAACGGAGAAACGAACAAAGAAACGGAGAAACGGAGAAATAAATGGAGAAACGAAGAAATAAACGGAGAAACGAAGAAAGAAACGGAGAAACGAACAAAGAAACGGAGAAACGGAGAAATAAATGGAGAAACGAAGAAATAAACGGAGAAACGAAGACAGAAACGGGGAAACGAAGGAAGAAACGGAGAAACGATGAAAGAAACGGAGCAACGAAGAAAGAAACGGAGATACGAAGAAAGAAACGGAGAAACGAACAAAGAAACGGAGAAACGGACAAATAAATGTAGAAACGAAGAAATAAACGGAGAAACGAAGACAGAAACGGAGAAACGAAGAAAGAAACGGAGAAACGATGAAAGAAACGGAGAAATAAATGGAGAAACGAAGAAATAAACCGAGAAACGGAGAAAGAAACGGAGAAACGAAGAAAGAAACGGAGAAGTGAAGAAAGAAACGGAGAAACGAACAAAGAAACGGAGAAACGAAGAAAGAAACGGAGACGCGAAGAAAGAAACGGAGAAACGAAGAAAGAAACGGAGAAGGGAACAAAGAAACGGAGAAACGAAGAAAGAAACGGAGAAACGGAGAAATAAATGGAGAAACGAAGAAATAAACGGAGAAACGAACAAGGAAAGTGAGAAACGAAGATAGAAACGGAGAAACGAAGAAAGAAACGGAGAAACGAACAAAGAAACGGAGAAACGAACAAAGAAACGGAGAAACGAACAAAGAAACGGAGACGCGAAGAAAGAAACGGAGAAACGAAGAAAGATACGGAGAAACGAACAAAGAAACGGAGAAACGAAGAAAGATACGGAGAAACGAACAAAGAAATGGAAAAACGGAGAAATAAATGGCGAAACGAAGAAATAAACGGAGAAACGAAGAAAGAAACGGTGAAACAAACAAAGAAACGGAGAAGCGAACAAAGAAACGGAGAAACGAAGAAAGAAACGGAGAAACGAAGAAAGAAACGTAGAAACGAAGAAAGAAACGGAGAATCGGAGAAAGAAACGGAGTAACGAATAAAGAAACGAAGAAACTAAAAAGAAACGGAGACACGAAGAAAGAAACGGAGAAACGAACAAAGAAACGGAGAAACGAAGAAAGAAACGGAGAAACGAAGAAAGAAACGGAGAAACGGAGAAAGAAACGGCGTAACGAAGAAAGAAACGAAGAAACGAAGAAAGAAACGGAGAAACGAACGAAGAAGCGCAGAAACGAAGAAAGAAACGGAGAAACGAAGAAAGAAGCGGAGAAACGAACAAAGAAACGGAGAAACGAAGAAAGTAACGGAGAAACGAAGAAAGAAACGGAGAAACGATCAAAGAAACGGAGAAACGAAGAAAGATACGGAGAAACGAACAATGAAACGGAGAAACGAACAAAGAAACGGAGAAACGAACAAAGAAACGGAAAAACGGAGAAATAAATGGCGAAACGAAGAAATAAACGGATAAACGAAGAAAGAAACGGAGAAACGAAGAAAGAAACGGAGAAACGAACAAAGAAACGGAGAAGCGAACAAGGAAACGGAGAAACGAACAAAGAAACGGAGAAACGGAGAAAGAAACGGAGTAACGAAGAAAGATACGGAGAAACGAACAAAGAAATGGAAAAACGGAGAAATAAATGGCGAAACGAAGAAATAAACGGAGAAACGAAGAAAGAAACGGTGAAACAAACAAAGAAACGGAGAAGCGAACAAAGAAACGGAGAAACGAAGAAAGAAACGGAGAAACGAAGAAAGAAACGTAGAAACGAAGAAAGAAACGGAGAATCGGAGAAAGAAACGGAGTAACGAAGAAAGAAACGAAGAAACTAAAAAGAAACGGAGACGCGAAGAAAGAAACGGAGAAACGAAGAAAGATACGGAGAAACGAACAAAGAAACGGAGAAACGAAGAAAGATACGGAGAAACGAACAAAGAAATGGAAAAACGGAGAAATAAATGGCGAAACGAAGAAATAAACGGAGAAACGAAGAAAGAAACGGTGAAACAAACAAAGAAACGGAGAAGCGAACAAAGAAACGGAGAAACGAAGAAAGAAACGGAGAAACGAAGAAAGAAACGTAGAAACGAAGAAAGAAACGGAGAATCGGAGAAAGAAACGGAGTAACGAAGAAAGAAACGAAGAAACTAAAAAGAAACGGAGACACGAAGAAAGAAACGGAGAAACGAACAAAGAAACGGAGAAACGAAGAAAGAAACGGAGAAACGAAGAAAGAAACGGAGAAACGGAGAAAGAAACGGCGTAACGAAGAAAGAAACGAAGAAACGAAGAAAGAAACGGAGAAACGAACGAAGAAGCGCAGAAACGAAGAAAGAAACGGAGAAACGAAGAAAGAAGCGGAGAAACGAACAAAGAAACGGAGAAACGAAGAAAGTAACGGAGAAACGAAGAAAGAAACGGAGAAACGATCAAAGAAACGGAGAAACGAAGAAAGATACGGAGAAACGAACAATGAAACGGAGAAACGAACAAAGAAACGGAGAAACGAACAAAGAAACGGAAAAACGGAGAAATAAATGGCGAAACGAAGAAATAAACGGATAAACGAAGAAAGAAACGGAGAAACGAAGAAAGAAACGGAGAAACGAACAAAGAAACGGAGAAGCGAACAAGGAAACGGAGAAACGAACAAAGAAACGGAGAAACGGAGAAAGAAACGGAGTAACGAAGAAAGATACGGAGAAACGAACAAAGAAATGGAAAAACGGAGAAATAAATGGCGAAACGAAGAAATAAACGGAGAAACGAAGAAAGAAACGGTGAAACAAACAAAGAAACGGAGAAGCGAACAAAGAAACGGAGAAACGAAGAAAGAAACGGAGAAACGAAGAAAGAAACGTAGAAACGAAGAAAGAAACGGAGAATCGGAGAAAGAAACGGAGTAACGAAGAAAGAAACGAAGAAACTAAAAAGAAACGGAGACGCGAAGAAAGAAACGGAGAAACGAAGAAAGATACGGAGAAACGAACAAAGAAACGGAGAAACGAAGAAAGATACGGAGAAACGAACAAAGAAATGGAAAAACGGAGAAATAAATGGCGAAACGAAGAAATAAACGGAGAAACGAAGAAAGAAACGGTGAAACAAACAAAGAAACGGAGAAGCGAACAAAGAAACGGAGAAACGAAGAAAGAAACGGAGAAACGAAGAAAGAAACGTAGAAACGAAGAAAGAAACGGAGAATCGGAGAAAGAAACGGAGTAACGAAGAAAGAAACGAAGAAACTAAAAAGAAACGGAGACACGAAGAAAGAAACGGAGAAACGAACAAAGAAACGGAGAAACGAAGAAAGAAACGGAGAAACGAAGAAAGAAACGGAGAAACGGAGAAAGAAACGGCGTAACGAAGAAAGAAACGAAGAAACGAAGAAAGAAACGGAGAAACGAACGAAGAAGCGCAGAAACGAAGAAAGAAACGGAGAAACGAAGAAAGAAGCGGAGAAACGAACAAAGAAACGGAGAAACGAAGAAAGTAACGGAGAAACGAAGAAAGAAACGGAGAAACGATCAAAGAAACGGAGAAACGAAGAAAGATACGGAGAAACGAACAATGAAACGGAGAAACGAACAAAGAAACGGAGAAACGAACAAAGAAACGGAAAAACGGAGAAATAAATGGCGAAACGAAGAAATAAACGGATAAACGAAGAAAGAAACGGAGAAACGAAGAAAGAAACGGAGAAACGAACAAAGAAACGGAGAAGCGAACAAGGAAACGGAGAAACGAACAAAGAAACGGAGAAACGGAGAAAGAAACGGAGTAACGAAGAAAGAAACGAAGAAACGAAGAAAGAAACGGAGAAACGAACAAAGAAACGGAGAAACGAAGAAAGAAACGGAGAAACTAAGAAAGAAACGGAGACGCGAAGAAATAAACGGAGAAACGAACAAGGAAAGGGAGAAACGAAGCTAGAAACGGAGAAACGAAGAAAGAAACGGGAAACGAAGAAAGAAACGGAGAAACGAAGAAAGAAACGGAGAAACGAAGAAAGAAACGGAGAAACGGAGAAATAAATGGCGAAACGAAGAAATAAACGGAGAAACGAAGAAAGAAACGGAGAAACGAAGAAAGAAACGGAGAAACGAAGAAAGAAACGGAGAAACGAAAAAGGAAACGGAGTAAAGGAGAAAGAAACGGAGAAACGGAGAAATAAATGGAGAAACGAAGAAATAAACGGCGAAACGAACAAAGAAACGGAGAAACGAAGAAAGAAACGGAGAAACGGAGAAAGATACGGAGAAACGAACAAAGAAATGGAAAAACGGAGAAATAAATGGCGAAACGAAGAAATAAACGGAGAAACGAAGAAAGAAACGGTGAAACAAACAAAGAAACGGAGAAGCGAACAAAGAAACGGAGAAACGAAGAAAGAAACGGAGACGTGAAGAAAGAAACGGAGAAACGGAGAGAGAAACGGAGAAACGAACAAAGAAACGGAGAAACGAAGATAGAAACGGAGAAGCGAAGAAAGAAACGGAGAAACGAAGAAAGAAACGGAGAAACGGAGAAATAAATGGAGAAACGAAGAAATAAACGGAGAAACGAAGACAGAAACGGAGAAACGAAGAAAGAAACGGAGAAACGGAGAAATAAATGGAGAAACGAAGAAAAAAACGGAGAAACGAAGACAGAAACGGAGAAACGAAGAAAGAAACGGAGAAACGGAGAAATAAATGGAGAAACGAGGAAAAAAACGGAGAAACGAAGAAAGAAACGGAGAAAGGAAGAAAGAAACGGAGCAACGAAGAAAGAAACGGAGATACGAAGAAAGAAACGGAGAAACGAACAAAGAAACGGAGAAACGAACAAAGAAACGGAGAAACGGAGAAATAAATGGAGAAACGAAGAAATAAACGGAGAAACGAAGACAGAAACGGAGAAACGAAGAAAGAAACGGAGATACGAAGAAAGAAACGAAGAAAGAAGCGGAGTAACGAAGAAAGAAACGGAGAAACGGAGAAATAAATGGAGAAACGAAGAAAGAAACGCAGATACGAAGAAAGAAACGGAGAAACGAACAAAGAAACGGAGAAACGAACAAAGAAACGGAGAAACGGACAAATAAATGGAGAAACGAAGAAATAAACGGAGAAACAAAGACAGAATCGGAGAAACGAAGAAAGAAACGGAGAAACGAAGAAAGAAACGGAGAAACGAAGAAAGAAGCGGAGTAACGAAGAAAGAAACGGAGAAACGGAGAAATAAATGGAGAAACGAAGAAATAAACGGAGAAACGAACAAAGAAACGGAGAAACGGACAAATAAATGTAGAAACGAAGAAATAAACGGAGAAACGAAGACAGAAACGGAGAAACGGAGAAATAAATGGAGAAACGAAGAAATAAACGGAGAAACGAAGACAGAAACGGAGAAACGAAGAAAGAAACGGAGATACGAAGAAAGAAACGAAGAAAGAAGCGGAGTAACGAAGAAAGAAACGGAGAAACGGAGAAATAAATGGAGAAACGAAGAAAGAAACGCAGATACGAAGAAAGAAACGGAGAAACGAACAAAGAAACGGAGAAACGAACAAAGAAACGGAGAAACGGACAAATAAATGGAGAAACGAAGAAATAAACGGAGAAACAAAGACAGAATCGGAGAAACGAAGAAAGAAACGGAGAAACGAAGAAAGAAACGGAGAAACGAAGAAAGAAGCGGAGTAACGAAGAAAGAAACGGAGAAACGGAGAAATAAATGGAGAAACGAAGAAATAAACGGAGAAACGAACAAAGAAACGGAGAAACGGACAAATAAATGTAGAAACGAAGAAATAAACGGAGAAACGAAGACAGAAACGGAGAAACGAAGAAAGAAACGGAGAAACGATGAAAGAAACGGAGAAACGAAGAAAGAAACGGAGTGACGAAGAAAGAAACGGAGAAACGAAGAAAGAAAAACGGGGAAACGAGGAAAGAAACGGAGAAACGAACAAAGAAACGGAGAAACGGAGAAATAAATGGAGAAACGAAGAAATAAACGGAGAAACGAAGACAGAAATGGAGAAACGAAGAATGAAACGGAGAAACGGAGAAATAAATTGAAAAACGAAGAAAAAAACGGAGAAACGAAGAAAGAAACGGAGAAAGGAAGAAAGAAACGGAGCAACGAAGAAAGAAACGGAGATACGAAGAAAGAAACGGACAAACGAACAAAGAAACGGAGAAACGAAGATAGAAACGCAGAAGCGAAGAAAGAAACGGAGAAACGAAGAAAGAATCGCAGAAACGAAGAAAGAAACGGAGCAACGAAGAAAGAAACGGAGATACGAAGAAAGAAACGGAGAAACGAACAAAGAAACGGAGAAACGAACAAAGAAACGGAGAAACGGAGAAGTAAATGGAGAAACGAAGAAATAAACGGAGAAACGAAGACAGAAACGGAGAAACGAAGAAATAAATGGAGAAACGAAGAAATAAACGGAGAAACGAAGAAAGAAACGGAGAAACGAACAAAGAAACGGAGAAACGGAGAAATAAATGGAGAAACGAGGAAAAAAACGGAGAAACGAAGAAAGAAACGGAGAAAGGAAGAAAGAAACGGAGCAACGAAGAAAGAAACGGAGATACGAAGAAAGAAACGGAGAAACGAACAAAGAAACGGAGAAACGGACAAATAAATGTAGAAACGAAGAAATAAACAGAGAAACGAAGACAGAAACGGAGAAACGAAGAAAGAAACGGAGAAACGATGAAAGAAACGGAGAAACGAAGAAAGAAACGGAGTGACGAAGAAAGAAACGGAGAAACGAAGAAAGAAAAACGGGGAAACGAGGAAAGAAACGGAGAAACGAACAAAGAAACGGAGAAACGGAGAAATAAATGGAGAAACGAAGAAATAAACGGAGAAACGAAGACAGAAACGGAGAAACGAAGAATGAAACGGAGAAACGGAGAAATAAATGGAAAAACGAAGAAAAAAACGGAGAAACGAACAAAGAAACGGAGAAACGAACAAAGAAACGGAGAAACGGAGAAGTAAATGGAGAAACGAAGAAATAAACGGAGAAACGAAGACAGAAACGGAGAAACGAAGAAAGAAACGGAGAAACGAAGAAAGAAACGGAGATACGAAGAAAGAAACGAAGAAAGAAGCGGAGTAACGAAGAAAGAAACGGAGAAACGGAGAAATAAATGGAGAAACGAAAAAAGAAACGCAGATACGAAGAAAGAAACGGAGAAACGAACAAAGAAACGGAGAAACGAACAAAGAAACGGAGAAACGGACAAATAAATGGAGAAACGAAGAAATAAACGGAGAAACAAAGACAGAATCGGAGAAACGAAGAAAGAAACGGAGAAACGAAGAAAGAAACGGAGAAACGAAGAAAGAAGCGGAGTAACGAAGAAAGAAACGGAGAAACGGAGAAATAAATGGAGAAACGAAGAAATAAACGGAGAAACGAAGACAGAAACGGAGAAACGAAGAAAGAAACGGAGAAACGGAGAAATAAATGGAGAAACGAGGAAAAAAACGGAGAAACGAAGAAAGAAACGGAGAAAGGAAGAAAGAAACGGAGCAACGAAGAAAGAAACGGAGAAACGAAGAAAGAATCGGAGAAACGAAGAAAGAAACGGAGCAACGAAGAAAGAAACGGAGATACGAAGAAAGAAACGGAGAAACGAACAAAGAAACGGAGAAACGAACAAAGAAACGGAGAAACGGAGAAGTAAATGGAGACACGAAGAAAGAAACGGAGAAACGAACAAAGAAACGGAGAAACGAACAAAGAAACGGAGAAACGGAGAAGTAAATGGAGAAACGAAGAAATAAACGGAGAAACGAAGACAGAATCGGAGAAACGAAGACAGAAACGGAGAAACGAAGAAAGAAACGGAGAAACGAGGAAAGAAACGGAGAAACGAAGAAAGAAGCGGAGTAACAAAGAAAGAAACGGAGAAACGAAGAAAGAAACGGAGAAACGAAGAAAGAAACGGAGAAACGAACAAAGAAACGGAGAAACGAAGAAAGAAACGAAGAAACGACAAAGAAACGGAGAAACGAAGATAGGAACGGAGAAACGAAGAAAGAAACGGAGAAACGACAAAGAAACGGAGAAACGAAGATAGGAACGGAGAAATAAATGGAGAAACGAAGAAATAAACGGAGAAACGAACAGGGAAACGGAGAAACGAAGAAAGAAACGTAGAAACGAAGATAGAAACGGAGACCCGAAGAAAGAAACGGAGAAACGAAGAAAGAAACGGAGATACGAAGAAAGAAACGGAGAAACGATCAAAGAAACGGAGAAACGAAGAAAGATACGGAGAAACGAACAAAGAAACGGAGAAACGAACAAAGAAACGGAGAAACGAACAAAGAAACGGAGAAACGAAGATGGACGTGGAAACGGAGAAATAAATGGAGAAACGAAGAAATAAATGAAGAAACGAAGAAATAAACGGAGAAACGAAGAAATAAACGGAGAGACGAAGAAAGAAACGGAGAAACGAAGAAAGAAACGGAGAAACGAAGAAAGAAACGGAGTAACGAAGAAAGAAGCGAAGAAACGAAGAAAGAAACGGAGAAACGAAGAAAGAAACGGAGAAACGAAGAAAGAAACGGAGAAACGAAGAAAGAAACGGAGAAACGAGGAAAGAAACGGAGAAACGAAGAAAGAAGCGGAGTAACAAAGAAAGAAACGGAGAAACGGAGAAATAAATGGAGAAACGAAGAAAGAAACGCAGATACGAAGAAAGAAACGGAGAAACGAACAAAGAAACGGAGAAACGAACAAAGAAACGGAGAAACAGACAAATAAATGGAGAAACGAAGAAATAAACGGAGAAACGAAGACAGAAACGGAGGAACGAAGAAAGAAACGGAGAAACGAAGAAAGAAACGGAGAAACGAAGAAAGAAACGGAGAAACGAAGAAAGAAACGGAGAAACGAGGAAAGAAACGGAGAAACTAAGAAAGAAGCGGAGTAACAAAGAAAGAAACGGAGAAACGGAGAAATAAATGGAGAAACGAAGAAAGAAACGCAGATACGAAGAAAGAAACGGAGAAACGAACAAAGAAACGGAGAAACGAACAAAGAAACGGAGAAACAGACAAATAAATGGAGAAACGAAGAAATAAACGGAGAAACGAAGACAGAAACGGAGGAACGAAGAAAGAAACGGAGAAACGAAGAAAGAAACGGAGAAACGAAGAAAGAAAGGGAGTAACGTAGAAAGAAACGGAGAAACGGAGAAATAAATGGAGAAACGAAGAAATAAACGGAGAAACGAAGAAAGAAACGGAGATAAGAAGAAAGAAGCGGAGAAACGATCAAAGAAACAGAGAAACGAAGAAAGATACGGAGAAAGGAACAAAGAAACGGAGAAACGAACAAAGAAACGGAGAAACGAAGAATGAAACGGAGAAACGAAGAAAGAAACGGAGAAACGAAGATAGAAACGGAGAAACGAAGAAAGAAACGGAGCAACGAAGAAAGAAACGGAGATACGAAGTAAGAAACGGAGAAACGAACAAAGAAACGGAGAAACGAACAAAGAAACGGAGAAACGGAGAAATAAATGGAGAAACGAAGAAATAAACGGAGAAACGAAGACAGAAACGGAGAAACGAAGAAAGAAACGGAGAAACGAAGAAAGACACGGAGATACGAAGAAAGAAACGAAGAAAGAAGCGGAGTAACGAAGAAAGAAACGGAGAAACGGAAAAATAAATGGAGAAACGAAGAAAGAAACGCAGATACGAAGAAAGAAACGGAGAAACGAACAAAGAAACGGAGAAACGAACAAAGAAACGGAGAAACGGACAAATAAATGGAGAAACGAAGAAATAAACGGAGAAACAAAGACAGAAACGGAGAAACGAAGAAAGGAACGGAGAATCGAAGAAAGAAACGGAGAAACGAAGAAAGAAGCGGAGTAACGAAGAAAGAAACGGAGAAATAAATGGAGAAACGAAGAAAGAAACGCAGATACGAAGAAAGAAACGGAGAAACGAACAAAGAAACGGAGAAACGGAGAAATAAATGGAGAAACGAAGAAATAAACGGAGAAACGAAGACAGAAACGGGGAAACGAAGAAAGAAACGGAGAAACAAAGAAAGAAACGGAGATTCGAAGAAAGAAACGGAGAAACGGAGAAATAAATGGAGAAACGAAGAAATAAACGGAGAAACGAAGGAAGAAACGGAGAAACGAAGAAAGAAACGGAGAAACGAAGACAGAAACGGAGTAACGAAGAAAGAAACGAAGAAACGAAGAAAGAAACGGAGATACGAAGAAAGAAACGGAGAAACGAAGAAAGAAACGGTGTTACGAAGAAAGAAACGGAGAAGCGGAGAAATAAATGGAGAAACGAAAAAATAAACGGAGAAACGAAGAAAGAAACGGAGAAACGAAGAAAGAAACGGAGAAACGAAGAAAGAAACGGAGATACGAAGAAAGAAACGGAGAAACGATCAAAGAAACGGAGATACGAAGAAAGAAACGGAGAAACGATCAAAGAAACGGAGAAACGAAGAAAGATACGGAGAAACGAACAAAGAAACGGAGAAACGAACAAAGAAACGGAGAAACGAACAAAGAAACGGAGAAACGAACAAAGAAACGGAGAAACGAACAAAGAAACGGAGAAACGAAGAAAGAAACGGAGAAACGGACAAAGAAACGGAGAAACGAAGAAAGATACGGAGAAACGAACAAAGAAACGGAGAAACGAACAAAGAAACGGAGAAACGAACAAAGAAACGGAGAAACGAACAAAGAAACGGAGAAACGAAGATGGTCGTGGAAACGGAGAAATAAATGGAGAAACGGAGAAATAAATGGAGAAACGAAGAAATAAACGGAGAAACGAAGAAATAAACGGAGAGACGAAGAAAGAAACGGAGAAACGAAGAAAGAAACGGAGAAACGAAGAAAGAAACGGAGAAACGAAGAAAGAAACGGAGAAACGGACAAAGAAACGGAGAAACGAAGATAGAAACGGAGAAATAAATGGAGAAACGAAGAAATAAACGGAGAAACGAACAGGGAAACGGAGAAACGAAGAAAGAAACGTAGAAACGAAGATAGAAACGGAGACCCGAAGAAAGAAACGGAGAAACGAAGAAAGAAACGGAGATACGAAGAAAGAAACGGAGAAACGATCAAAGAAACGGAGAAACGAAGAAAGATACGGAGAAACGAAGACAGAAACGGAGAAACGAAGAAAGAAACGGAGAAACGAGGAAAGAAACGGAGAAACGAAGAAAGAAGCGGAGTAACAAAGAAAGAAACGGAGAAACGCAGAAATAAATGGAGAAACGAAGAAAGAAACGCAGATACGACGAAAGAAACGGAGAAACGAACAAAGAAACGGAGAAACGGACAAATAAATGGAGAAACGAAGAAATAAACGGAGAAACGAAGACAGAAACGGAGGAACGAAGAAAGAAACGGAGAAACGAAGAAAGAAACGGAGAAACGAACAAAGAAACGGAGAAACGAAGAAAGAAACGGAGAAACGGACAAAGAAACGGAGAAACGAAGATAGAAACGGAGAAATAAATGGAGAAACGAAGAAATAAACGGAGAAACGAACAGGGAAACGGAGAAACGAAGAAAGAAACGTCGAAACGAAGATAGAAACGGAGACCCGAAGAAAGAAACGGAGAAACGAAGAAAGAAACGGAGATACGAAGAAAGAAACGGAGAAACGATCAAAGAAACGGAGAAACGAAGAAAGATACGGAGAAACGAACAAAGAAACGGAGAAACGAACAAAGAAACGGAGAAACGAAGATGGTCGTGGAAACGGAGAAATAAATGGAGAAACGGAGAAATAAATGGAGAAACGAAGAAATAAACGGAGAAACGAAGAAATAAACGGAGAGACGAAGAAAGAAACGGAGAAACGAAGAAAGAAACGGAGAAACGAAGAAAGAAACGGAGTAACGAAGAAAGAAGCGAAGAAACGCAGAAAGAAACGGAGAAACGAAGAAAGAAACGGAGATACGAAGAAAGAAGCGAAGAAACGCAGAAAGAAACGGAGAAACGAAGAAAGAAACGGAGATACGAAGAAAGAAACGGAGAAACGAACAAAGAAACGGAGAAACGAACAAAGAAACGGAGAAACGGAGAAATAAATGGAGAAACGAAGAAATAAACGGAGAAACGAAGACAGAAACGGAGAAACGAAGAAAGAAACGGAGAAACGAAGAAAGAAACGGAGATACGAAGAAAGAAGCGGAGAAACGAACAAAGACACGGAGAAACGAAGAAAGAAACGGAGAAACGGAGAAATAAATGGAGAAACGAAGAAATAAACGGAGAAACGAAGACAGAAACGGAGAAACGAAGAAAGAAACGGAGAAACCAGGAAAGAAACGGAGAAACGAAGAAAGAAGCGGAGTAACAAAGAAAGAAACGGAGAAACGGAGAAATAAATGGAGAAACGAAGAAAGAAACGCAGATACGAAGAAAGAAACGGAGAAACGAACAATGAAACGGAGAAACGAACATAGAAACGGAGAAACAGACAAATAAATGGAGAAACGAAGAAATAAACGGAGAAACGAAGACAGAAACGGAGGAACGAAGAAAGAAACGGAGAAACGAAGAAAGAAACGGAGAAACGAAGAAAGAAAGGGAGTAACGTAGAAAGAAACGGAGAAACGGAGAAATAAATGGAGAAACGAAGAAATAAACGGAGAAACGAAGAAAGAAACGGAGATAAGAAGAAAGAAGCGGAGAAACGATCAAAGAAACAGAGAAACGAAGAAAGATACGGAGTAAGGAACAAAGAAACGGAGAAACGAACAAAGAAACGGAGAAACGAAGAATGAAACGGAGAAACGAAGAAAGAAACGGAGTAACGAAGGAAGAAACGCAGATACGAAGAAAGAAACGGAGAAACGAACAAAGAAACGGAGAAACGAAGAAAGAAACGGAGAAACGAAGAAAGAAACGGAGAAACGAACAAAGAAACGGAGAAACGAACAAAGAAACGGAGAAACGGAGAAATAAATGGAGAAACGAAGAAATAAACGGAGAAACGAAGACAGAAACGGAGAAACGAAGAAAGAAACGGAGAAACGGAGAAATAAATGGAGAAACGAAGAAAAAAACGGAGAAACGAAGAAAGAAACGGGGAAAGGAAGAAAGAAACGGAGCAACGAAGAAAGAAACGGAGATACGAAGAAAGAAACGGAGAAACGAAGATAGAAACGGAGAAGCGAAGAAAGAAACGGAGAAACGAAGAAAGAAATGGAGAAACGAAGAAAGAAACGGAGCAACGAAGAAAGAAACGGAGATACGAAGAAAGAAACGGAGAAACGAACAAAGATACGGAGAAACGAACAAAGAAACGGAGAAACGGAGAAATAAATGGAGAAACGAAGAAATAAACGGAGAAACGAAGACAGAAACGGAGAAACGAAGAAAGAAACGGAGAAACGAAGAAAGAAACGGAGATACGAAGAAAGAAACGGGGAAACGAAGAAAGAAGTGGAGTAACGAAGAAAGAAACGGAGAAACGGAGAAATAAATGGAGAAACGAAGAAAGAAACGCAGATACGAAGAACGAAACGGAGAAACGAACAAAGAAACGGAGAAACGAACAAAGAAACGGAGAAACGGACAAATAAATGGAGAAACGAAGATATAAACGGAGAAACAAAGACAGAAACGGAGAAACGAAGAAAGAAACGGAGAAACGAAGAAAGAAACGGAGAAACGAAGAAAGAAGCGGAGTAACGAAGAAAGAAACGGAGAAACGGAGAAATAAATGGAGAAACGAAGAAAGAAACGCAGATACGAAGAAAGAAACGGAGAAACGAAGAAAGAAACGGAGAAACGAACAAAGAAACGGAGAAACGAACAAAGAAACGGAGAAACGGAGAAACGAAGAAATAAATGGAGAAACGAAGAAATAAACGGAGAAACGAAGAAAGAAACGGAGAAACGAAGAAAGAAACGGAGAAACCAAGAAATAAATGGAGTAATGAAGAAAGAAACGAAGAAACGAAGAAAGAAACGGAGAAATAAATGGAGAAACGAAGAAATAAACCGAGAAATGGAGAAAGAAACGGAGAAACGAAGAAAGAAACGGAGAAACGAACAAAGAAACGGAGAAACGAACAAAGAAACGGAGAAACGAACAAAGAAACGGAGAAACGGAGAAACGGAGTAATAAATGGAGAAACGAAGAAATAAACGGAGAAACGAAGAAAGAAACGGAGAAACGAAGAAAGAAACGGAGAAACGAAGAAAGAAACGGAGTAACGAACAAAGAAACGGAGAAACGGAGAAACGGAGAAATAAATGCAGAAACGAAGAAAGAAACGGAGAAACGAAGAAAGAAACGGAGAAACGAAGAAAGAAACGGTGTAACGAAGAAAGAAACGGAGAAACGAAGAAAGAAACGGAGAAACGAAGAAAGAAACGGAGAAACGAAGAAAGAAACGGAGTAACGAAGAAAGAAACGAAGAAACGGAGAAATAAATGGGGAAACGAACAAATAAACGGAGAAACGGACAAAGAAACGGAGAAACGAACAAAGAAACGGAGAAACGGAGAAATAAATGGAGAAACGAAGAAATAAACGGTGAAACGAACAAAGAAACGGTGAAACGAACAAAGAAACGGAGAAACAAACAAAGAAACGGAGAAACGAACAAAGGAACCTCGAAACGAAGAATGAAACGGAGCAACGAAGAAAGAAACGGAGAAACGAACAAAGAAACGGAGTAACGAAGAAAGAAACGGAGAAACGGAGAAAGAAATGGAGAAACGAACAAAGAAACGGAGAAACGAAGAAAGAAACGGAGAAACGAACAAAGAAACGGAGAAACGAACAAAGAAACGGAGAAACGAACATAGAAACGGAGAAATGGAGAAATAAATGGAGAAACGAAGAAATAAACGGAGAAACGAACAAGGAAACGGAGAAACGAAGAAAGAAACGGAGAAACGAAGAAAGAAACGGAGTAACGCAGAAAAAAACGGAGAAACGAAGAAAGAAACGGAGAAACGAAGAAAGAAACGGAGAAACAAAGAAAGAAACGGAGAAACGATGAAAGAAACGGAGTAACGAAAAAAGAAACGAAGAAACGAAGAAAGAAACGGAGAAACGAAGAAAGAAACGGAGAAACGAAGAAAGAAACGGAGTAACGAAAAAAGAAACGAAGAAACGGAGAAATAAATGGAGAAACGAAGAAATAAACGGAGAAACGGACAAAGAAACGGAGAAACGAACAAAGAAACGGAGAAACGGAGAAATAAATGGAGAAACGAAGAAATAAACGGAGAAACGAACAAAGAAACGGAGAAACGAACAAAGAAACGGAGAAACAAACAAAGAAACGGAGAAACGAACAAAGAAACCGAGAAACGAAGAAAGAAACGGAGAAACGAAGACAGAAACGGAGAAACGAAGAAAGAAACGGAGTAACGAAGAAAGAAGCGAAGAAACGAAGAAAGAAACGGAGAAACGAACAAAGAAACGGAGATACGAAGAAAGAAACGGAGAAACGAACAAAGACACGGAGAAACGAAGAAATAAACGGAGAAACGAAGACAGAAACGGAGAAACGAAGAAAGAAACGGAGAAACAAAGAAAGAAACGGAGATACGAAGATAGAAACGGAGAAACGGAGAAATAAATGGAGAAACGAAGAAATAAACGGAGAAACGAAGAAAGAAACGGAGAAACGAAGAAAGAAACGGAGAAACGATCAAAGAAACGGAGAAACGAAGAAAGATACGGAGAAACGAACAAAGAAACGGAGAAACGAACAAAGAAACGGAGAAACGAACAAAGAAACGGAGAAACGAACAAAGAAACGGAGAAACGAAGATGGACGTGGAAACGGAGAAATAAATGGAGAAACGAAGAAATAAATGGAGAAACGAAGAAATAAACGGAGAAACGAAGAAATAAACGGAGAAACGAAGAAAGAAACGGAGAAACGAAGAAAGAAACGGAGAAACGAACAAAGATACGGAGAAACGAACAAAGAAACGGAGAAACGGAGAAATAAATGGAGAAACGAAGAAATAAACGGAGAAACGAAGACAGAAACGGAGAAACGAAGAAAGAAACGGAGAAACGAAGAAAGAAACGGAGATACGAAGAAAGAAACGGAGAAACGAAGAAAGAAGTGGAGTAACGAAGAAAGAAGCGGAGTAACAAAGAAAGAAACGGAGAAACGGAGAAATAAATGGAGAAACGAAGAAAGAAACGCAGATAAGAAGAAAGAAACGGAGAAACGAACAAAGAAACGGAGAAACGAACAAAGAAACGGAGAAACGGTAAAATAAATGGAGAAACGAAGAAAAAAACGGAGAAACGAAGAAAGAAACGGGGAAAGGAAGAAAGAAACGGAGCAACGATGAAAGAAACGGAGATACGAAGAAAGAAACGGAGAAACGAAGATAGAAACGGAGAAGCGAAGAAAGAAACGGAGAAACGAAGAAAGAAACGGAGAAACGAAGAAAGAAACGGAGCAACGAAGAAAGAAACGGAGATACGAAGAAAGAAACGGAGAAACGAACAAAGATACGGAGAAACGAACAAAGAAACGGAGAAACGGAGAAATAAATGGAGAAACGAAGAAATAAACGGAGAAACGAAGACAGAAACGGAGAAACGAAGAAAGAAACGGAGAAACGAAGAAAGAAACGGAGATACGAAGAAAGAAACGGAGAAACGAAGAAAGAAGTGGAGTAACGAAGAAAGAAACGGAGAAACGGAGAAATAAATGGAGAAACGAAGAAAGAAACGCAGATACGAAGAACGAAACGGAGAAACGAACAAAGAAACGGAGAAACGAACAAAGAAACGGAGAAACGGACAAATAAATGGAGAAACGAAGATATAAACGGAGAAACAAAGACAGAAACGGAGAAACGAAGAAAGAAACGGAGAAACGAAGAAAGAAACGGAGAAACGAAGAAAGAAGCGGAGTAACGAAGAAAGAAACGGAGAAACGGAGAAATAAATGGAGAAACGAAGAAAGAAACGCAGATACGAAGAAAGAAACGGAGAAACGAACAAAGAAACGGAGAAACGAACAAAGGAACGGAGAAACGGACAAATAAATGTAGAAACGAGGAAATAAACGGAGAAACGAAGACAGAAACGGAGAAACGAAGAAAGAAACGGAGAACCGATGAAAGAAACGGAGAAACGAAGAAAGAAGCGGAGTAACGAAGAAAGAAACGGAGAAACGGAGAAATAAATGGAGAAACGAAGAAAGAAACGCAGATACGAAGAAAGAAACGGAGAAACGAACAAAGAAACGGAGAAACGGACAAATAAATGGAGAAACGAAGAAATAAACGGAGAAACCATGAAATAAACGGAGTAACGAAGAAAGAAACGAAGAAACGAAGAAAGAAACGGAGAAATAAATGGAGAAACGAAGAAATAAACCGAGAAATGGAGAAAGAAACGGAGAAACGAAGAAAGAAACGGAGAAACGAACAAAGAAACGGAGAAACGAACAAAGAAACGGAGAAACGAACAAAGAAACGGAGAAACGGAGAAACGGAGAAATAAATGGAGAAACGAAGAAATAAACGGAGAAACGAAGAAAGAAACGGAGAAACGAAGAAAGAAACGGAGAAACCAAGAAATAAATGGAGTAACGAAGAAAGAAACGAAGAAACGAAGAAAGAAACGGAGAAATAAATGGAGAAACGAAGAAATAAACCGAGAAATGGAGAAAGAAACGGAGAAACGAACAAAGAAACGGAGAAACGAACAAAGAAACGGAGAAACGAACAAAGAAACGGAGAAACGAACAAAGAAACGGAGAAACGGAGAAACGGAGTAATAAATGGAGAAACGAAGAAATAAACGGAGAAACGAAGAAAGAAACGGAGAAACGAAGAAAGAAACGGAGAAACGAAGAAAGAAACGGAGTAACGAACAAAGAAACGGAGAAACGGAGAAACGGAGAAATAAATGCAGAAACGAAGAAAGAAACGGAGAAACGAAGAAAGAAACGGAGAAACGAAGAAAGAAACGGTGTAACGAAGAAAGAAACGGAGAAACGAAGAAAGAAACGGAGAAACGAAGAAAGAAACGGAGAAACGAAGAAAGAAACGGAGTAACGAAGAAAGAAACGAAGAAACGGAGAAATAAATGGGGAAACGAAGAAATAAACGGAGAAACGGACAAAGAAACGGAGAAACGAACAAAGAAACGGAGAAACGGAGAAATAAATGGAGAAACGAACAAATAAACGGTGAAACGAACAAAGAAACGGTGAAACGAACAAAGAAACGGAGAAACAAACAAAGAAACGGAGAAACGAACAAAGGAACCTCGAAACGAAGAAAGAAACGGAGCAACGAAGAAAGAAACGGAGAAACGAACAAAGAAACGGAGTAACGAAGAAAGAAACGGAGAAACGGAGAAAGAAATGGAGAAACGAACAAAGAAACGGAAAAACGAAGAAAGAAACGGAGAAACGAACAAAGAAACGGAGAAACGAACAAAGAAACGGAGAAACGAACATAGAAACGGAGAAATGGAGAAATAAATGGAGAAACGAAGAAATAAACGGAGAAACGAACAAGGAAACGGAGAAACGAAGAAAGAAACGGAGAAACGAAGAAAGAAACGGAGATACGAAGAAAGAAACGGAGAAACGAACAAAGACACGAAGAAACGAAGAAAGAAACGGAGAAACGGAGAAATAAATGGAGAAACGAAGAAATAAACGGAGAAACGAAGAAAGAAACGGAGAAACGAAGAAAGAAACGGAGAAACGAAGAAAGAAACGGAGAAACAAAGAAAGAAACGGAGAAACGAAGAAAGAAACGGAGTAACGGAAAAAGAAACGAAGAAACGAAGAAAGAAACGGAGAAACGAAGAAAGAAACGGAGAAACGAAGAAAGAAACGGAGTAACGAAAAAAGAAACGAAGAAACGGAGAAATAAATGGAGAAACGAAGATATAAACGGAGAAACGGACAAAGAAACGGAGAAACGAACTTAGAAACGGAGAAACGGAGAAATAAATGGAGAAACGAAGAAATAAACGGAGAAACGAACAAAGAAACGGAGAAACGAACAAAGAAACGGAGAAACAAACAAAGAAACGGAGAAACGAACAAAGAAACCGAGAAACGAAGAAAGAAACGGAGAAACGAAGACAGAAACGGAGAAACGAAGAAAGAAACGGAGTAACGAAGAAAGAAGCGAAGAAACGAAGAAAGAAACGGAGAAACGAACAAAGAAACGGAGATACGAAGAAAGAAACGGAGAAACGAACAAAGACACGGAGAAACGAAGAAATAAACGGAGAAACGAAGACAGAAACGGAGAAACGAAGAAAGAAACGGAGAAACAAAGAAAGAAACGGAGATACGAAGATAGAAACGGAGAAACGGAGAAATAAATGGAGAAACGAAGAAATAAACGGAGAAACGAAGAAAGAAACGGAGAAACGAAGAAAGAAACGGAGAAACGATCAAAGAAACGGAGAAACGAAGAAAGATACGGAGAAACGAACAAAGAAACGGAGAAACGAACAAAGAAACGGAGAAACGAACAAAGAAACGGAGAAACGAAGATGGACGTGGAAACGGAGAAATAAATGGAGAAACGAAGAAATAAATGGAGAAACGAAGAAATAAACGGAGAAACGAAGAAAGAAACGGAGAAACGAAGAAAGAAACGGAGTAACGAAGAAAGAAGCGAAGAAACGAAGAAAGAAACGGAGAAACGAAGAAAGAAACGGAGATACGAAGAAAGAAACGGAGAAACGAACAAAGACACGGAGAAACGAAGAAAGAAACGGCGAAACGGAGAAATAAATGGAGAAACGAAGAAATAAACGGAGAAACGGAGACAGAAACGGAGAAACGAAGAAAGAAACGGAGAAACGAAGACAGAAACGGAGAAACGAAGAAAGAAACGGAGAAACGAAGAAAGAAGCGGAGTAACAAAGAAAGAAACGGAGAAACGGAGAAATAAATGGAGAAACGAAGAAAGAAACGCAGATAAGAAGAAAGAAATGGAGAAACGAACAAAGAAACGGAGAAACGAACAAAGAAACGGAGAAACGGTAAAATAAATGGAGAAACGAAGAAATAAACGGAGAAACGAAGACCGAAACGGAGGAACGAAGAAAGAAACGGAGAAACGAAGAAAGAAACGGAGAAACGAAGAAAGAAAGGGAGTAACGTAGAAAGAGACGGAGAAACGGAGAAATAAATGGAGAAACGAAGAAATAAACGGAGAAACGAACAAAGAAACGGGGAAACAAACAAAGAAACGGAGAAACGAACAAAGAAACCGAGATACGAAGAAAGAAACGGAGAAACGAAGAAAGAAACGGAGAAACGAAGAAAGAAACGGAGAAACGAAGAAAGAAACGGAGCAACGAAGACCGAAACGGAGGAACGAAGAAAGAAACGGAGAAACGAAGAAAGAAACGGAGAAACGAAGAAAGAAAGGGAGTAACGTAGAAAGAGACGGAGAAACGGAGAAATAAATGGAGAAACGAAGAAATAAACGGAGAAACGAACAAAGAAACGGGGAAACAAACAAAGAAACGGAGAAACGAACAAAGAAACCGAGATACGAAGAAAGAAACGGAGAAACGAAGAAAGAAACGGAGAAACGAAGAAAGAAACGGAGAAACGAAGAAAGAAACGGAGCAACGAAGAAAGAATCGGAGGAACGAACAAAGAAACGGAGTAACGAAGAAAGAAACGGAGAAACGGAGAAATAACTGGAGAAACGAAGAAATAAACGGAGAAACGAAGAAAGAAACGGAGAAACGAAGAAAGAAACGGAGAAACGAAGAAAGAAACGGAGTAACGAAGAAAGAAACGAAGAAACGGAGAAATAAATGGAGAAACGAAGAAATAAACCGAGAAACGGAGAAAGAAACGGAGAAACGAAGAAAGAAACGGAGAAACGAACAAAGAAACGGAGAAACGAACAAAGAAACGGAGAAACGAACAAAGAAACGGAGAAACGGAGTAATAAATGGAGAAACGAGGAAATAAACGGAGAAACGAAGAAAGAAACGGAGAAACGAAGAAAGAAACGGAGAAACGAAGAAAGAAACGGAGTAACGAAGAAAGAAACGAAGAAACGGAGAAATAAATGGAGAAACGAAGAAATAAACGGAGAAACGGACAAAGAAACGGAGAAACGAACAAAGAAACGGAGAAACGGGGAAATAAATAGAGAAACAAAGAAATAAACGGAGAAACGAACAAAGAAACGGAGAAACGAACAAAGAGACGGAGAAACAAACAAAGAAACGGAGAAACGAACAAAGAAACCGAGAAACGAAGAAAGAAACGGAGAAACGAAGAAAGAAACGGAGAAACGAAGAAAGAAACGGAGCAACGAAGAAAGAAACGGAGGAACGAACAAAGAAACGGAGTAACGAAGATAGAAACGGAGAAACGGAGAAATAAATGGAAAAACGAAGAAATAAACGGAGAAACGAAGAAAGAAACGGAGAAACGAAGAGAGAAACGGAGAAACCAAGAAATAAACGGAGTAACGAAGAAAGAAACGAAGGAACGAAGAAAGAAACGGAGAAATAAGTGGAGAAACGAAGAAATAAACTGAGAAATGGAGAAAGAAACGGAGAAACGAAGAAAGAAACGGAGAAACGAACAAAGAAACGGAGAAACGAACAAAGAAACGGAGAAACGAACAAAGAAACGGAGAAACGGAGAAACGGAGTAATAAATGGAGAAACGAAGAAATAAACGGAGAAACGAAGAAAGAAACGGAGAAACGAAGAAAGAAACGGAGAAACGAAGAAAGAAACGGAGAAACGAACAAAGAAACGGAGAAACGGAGAAACGGAGTAATAAATGGAGAAACGAAGAAATAAACGGAGAAACGAAGAAAGAAACGGAGAAACGAAGAAAGAAACGGAGAAACGAAGAAAGAAACGGAGAAACGAAGAAAGAAACGGAGAAACGAAGAAAGAAACGGAGAAACGAAGAAAGAAACGGAGTAACGAAGAAAGAAACGAAGAAACGGAGAAATAAATGGAGAAACGAAGAAATAAACGGAGAAACGGACAAAGAAACGGAGAAACGGAGAAATAAATGGAGAAACGAAGAAATAAACGGAGAAACGAAGACAGAAACGGAGAAACGAAGAAAGAAACGGAGAAACGAAGAAAGAAACGGAGTAACGAAGAAAGAAACGAAGAAACGGAGAAATAAATGGAGAAACGAAGAAATAAACGGAGAAACGGACAAAGAAACGGAGAAACGAACAAAGAAACGGAGAAACGGGGAAATAAATAGAGAAACAAAGAAATAAACGGAGAAACGAACAAAGAAACGGAGAAACGAACAAAGAGACGGAGAAACAAACAAAGAAACGGAGAAACGAACAAAGAAACGGAGTAACGAAGAAAGAAACGGAGAAACGGAGAAATAAATGGAAAAACGAAGAAATAAACGGAGAAACGAAGAAAGAAACGGAGAAACGAAGAAAGAAACGGAGAAACCAAGAAATAAACGGAGTAACGAAGAAAGAAACGAAGGAACGAAGAAAGAAACGGAGAAATAAGTGGAGAAACGAAGAAATAAACCGAGAAATGGAGAAAGAAACGGAGAAACGAAGAAAGAAACGGAGAAACGAACAAAGAAACGGAGAAACGAACAAAGAAACGGAGAAACGAACAAAGAAACGGAGAAACGGAGAAACGGAGTAATAAATGGAGAAACGAAGAAATAAACGGAGAAACGAAGAAAGAAACGGAGAAACGAAGAAAGAAACGGAGCAACGAAGAAAGAAACGAAGAAACGGAGAAATAAATGGAGAAACGAAGAAATAAACGGAGAAACGGACAAAGAAACGGAGAAACGAACAAAGAAACGGAGAAACGGAGAAATAAATGGAGAAACGAAGAAAGAAACGCAGATACGAAGAAAGAAACGGAGAAACGAACAAAGAAACGGAGAAACGGACAAATAAATGGAGAAACGAAGAAATAAACGGAGAAACCAAGAAATAAACGGAGTAACGAAGAAAGAAACGAAGAAACGAAGAAAGAAACGGAGAAACGAAGAAAGAAACGGTGTAACGAAGAAAGAAACGGAGAAACGAAGAAAGAAACGGAGAAACGAAGAAAGAAACGGAGAAACGAAGAAAGAAACGGAGTAACGAAGAAAGAAACGAAGAAACGGAGAAATAAATGGAGAAACGAAGAAATAAACGGAGAAACGGACAAAGAAACGGAGAAACGAACAAAGAAACGGAGAAACGGAGAAATAAATGGAGAAACGAAGAAATAAACGGTGAAACGAACAAAGAAACGGTGAAACGAACAAAGAAACGGAGAAACAAACAAAGAAACGGAGAAACGAACAAAGGAACCTCGAAACGAAGAAAGAAACGGAGCAACGAAGAAAGAAACGGAGAAACGAACAAAGAAACGGAGTAACGAAGAAAGAAACGGAGAAACGGAGAAAGAAATGCAGAAACGAACAAAGAAACGGAGAAACGAAGAAAGAAACGGAGTAACGAAGAAAGAAACGAAGAAACGGAGAAATAAATGGAGAAACGAAGAAATAAACGGAGAAACGGACAAAGAAACGGAGAAACGAACAAAGAAACGGAGAAACGGAGAAATAAATGGAGAAACGAAGAAATAAACGGTGAAACGAACAAAGAAACGGTGAAACGAACAAAGAAACGGAGAAACAAACAAAGAAACGGAGAAACGAACAAAGGAACCTCGAAACGAAGAAAGAAACGGAGCAACGAAGAAAGAAACGGAGAAACGAACAAAGAAACGGAGTAACGAAGAAAGAAACGGAGAGACGGAGAAAGAATTGGAGAAACGAACAAAGAAACGGAGAAACGAAGAAAGAAACGGAGAAACGAACAAAGAAACGGAGAAACGAACAAAGAAACGGAGAAACGAACATAGAAACGGAGAAATGGAGAAATAAATGGAGAAACGAAGAAATAAACGGAGAAACGAACAAGGAAACGGAGAAACGAAGAAAGAAACGGAGAAACGAAGAAAGAAACGGAGATACGAAGAAAGAAACGGAGAAACGAACAAAGACACGAAGAAACGAAGAAAGAAACGGAGAAACGGAGAAATAAATGGAGAAACGAAGAAATAAACGGAGAAACGAAGAAAGAAACGGAGAAACGAAGAAAGAAACGGAGAAACGAAGAAAGAAACGGAGTAACGAAGAAAAAAACGGAGAAACGAAGAAAGAAACGGAGAAACGAAGAAAGAAACGGAGAAACGAAGAAAGAAACGGAGAAACGAAGAAAGAAACGGAGAAACGAAGACAGAAACGGAGAAACGGAGAAATAAATGGAGAAACGAAGAAATAAACGGAGAAACGAAGACAGAAACGGAGAAACGAAGAATGAAACGGAGAAACGAAGACAGAAACGGAGAAACGAAGAAAGAAACGGAGAAACGAAGAAAGAAACGGATATACGAAGACAGAAACGGAGAAACGAACAAAGACACGGAGAAACGAAGAAAGAAACGGAGAAACGGAGAAATAAATGGAGAAACGAAGAAATAAACGGAGAAACGAAGACAGAAACGGAGAAACGAAGAAAGAAACGGAGAAACAAAGAAAGAAACGGAGATACGAAGATAGAAACGGAGAAACGGAGAAATAAATGGAGAAACGAAGAAATAAACGGAGAAACGAAGAAAGAAACGGAGAAACGAAGAAAGAAACGGAGAAACGATCAAAGAAACGGAGAAACGAAGAAAGATACGGAGAAACGAACAAAGAAACGGAGAAACGAACAAAGAAACGTTGAAACGAACAAAGAAACGGAGAAACGAACAAAGAAACGGAGAAACGAAGATGGACGTGGAAACGGAGAAATAAATGGAGAAACGAAGAAATAAATGGAGAAACGAAGAAATAAGCGGAGAAACGAAGAAATAAACGGAGAAACGAAGAAAGAAACGGAGAAACGAAGAAAGAAACGGAGAAACGAAGAAAGAAACGGAGTAACGAAGAAAGAAGCGAAGAAACGAAGAAAGAAACTGAGAAACGAAGAAAGAAACGGAGATACGAAGAAAGAAACGGAGAAACGAACAAAGACACGGAGAAACGAAGAAAGAAACGGCGAAACGGAGAAATAAATGGAGAAACGAAGAAATAAACGGAGAAACGAAGACAGAAACGGAGAAACGAAGAAAGAAACGGAGAAACGAAGACAGAAACGGAGAAACGAACAAAGAAACGGAGAAACGAAGAAAGAAACGGATATACGAAGACAGAAACGGAGAAATAAACAAAGACACGGAGAAACGAAGAAAGAAACGGAGAAACGGAGAAATAAATGGAGAAACGAAGAAATAAACGGAGAAACGAAGACAGAAACGGAGAAACGAAGAAAGAAACGGAGAAACGAGGAAAGAAACGGAGAAACGAAGAAAGAAGCGGAGTAACAAAGAAAGAAACGGAGAAACGGAGAAATAAATGGAGAAACGAAGAAAGAAACGCAGATAAGAAGAAAGAAACGGAGAAACGAACAAAGAAACGGAGAAACGAACAAAGAAACGGAGAAACGGTAAAATAAATGGAGAAACGAAGAAATAAACGGAGAAACGAAGACCGAAACGGAGGAACGAAGAAAGAAACGGAGAAACGAAGAAGGAAACGGAGAAACGAAGAAAGAAAGGGAGTAACGTAGAAAGAGACGGAGAAACGGAGAAATAAATGGAGAAACGAAGAAATAAACGGAGAAACGAACAAAGAAACGGGGAAACAAACAAAGAAACGGAGAAACGAACAAAGAAACCGAGATACGAAGAAAGAAACGGAGAAACGAAGAAAGAAACGGAGAAACGAAGAATGAAACGGAGCAACGAAGAAAGAAACGGAGGAACGAACAAAGAAACGGAGTAACGAACAAAGAAACGGAGAAACGGAGAAATAAATGGAGAAACGAAAAAATAAACGGAGAAACGAAGAAAGAAACGGAGAAACGAAGAAAGAAACGGAGAAACCAAGAAATAAACGGAATAACGAAGAAAGAAACGAAGAAACGAAGAAAGAAACGGAGAAGTAAATGGAGAAACGAAGAAATAAACCGAGAAACGGAGAAAGAAACGGAGAAACGAAGAAAGAAACGGAGAAACGAACAAAGAAACGGAGAAACGAACAAAGAAACGGAGAAACGAACAAAGAAACGGAGAAACGGAGAAACGGAGTAATAAATGGAGAAACGAGGAAATAAACGGAGAAACGAAGAAAGAAACGGAGAAACGAAGAAAGAAACGGAGAAACGAAGAAAGAAACGGAGTAACGAAGAAAGAAACGAAGAAACGGAGAAATAAATGGAGAAACGAAGAAATAAACGGAGAAACGGACAAAGAAACGGAGAAACGAACAAAGAAACGGAGAAACGGGGAAATAAATAGAGAAACAAAGAAATAAACGGAGAAACGAACAAAGAAACGGAGAAACGAACAAAGAGACGGAGAAACAAACAAAGAAACGGAGAAACGAACAAAGAAACAGAGAAACGAAGAAAGAAACGGAGAAACGAAGAAAGAAACGGAGAAACGAAGAAAGAAACGAAGCAACGAAGAAAGAAACGGAGGAACGAACAAAGAAACGGAGTAACGAAGAAAGAAACGGAGAAACGGAGAAATAAATGGAAAAACGAAGAAATAAACGGAGAAACGAAGAAAGAAACGGAGAAACGAAGAAAGAAACGGAGAAACCAAGAAATAAACGGAGTAACGAAGAAAGAAACGAAGGAACGAAGAAAGAAACGGAGAAATAAGTGGAGAAACGAAGAAATAAACCGAGAAATGGAGAAAGAAACGGAGAAACGAAGAAAGAAACGGAGAAACGAAGAAAGAAACGGAGTAACGAACAAAGAAACGGAGAAACGGAGAAACGGAGAAATAAATGCAGAAACGAAGAAAGAAACGGAGAAACGAAGAAAGAAACGGAGAAACGAAGAAAGAAAGGGAGTAACGTAGAAAGAAACGGAGAAACGGAGAAATAAATGGAGAAACGAAGAAATAAACGGAGAAACGAAGAAAGAAACGGAGATAAGAAGAAAGAAGCGGAGAAACGATCAAAGAAACAGAGAAACGAAGAAAGATACGGAGTAAGGAACAAAGAAACGGAGAAACGAACAAAGAAACGGAGAAACGAAGAATGAAACGGAGAAACGAAGAAAGAAACGGAGTAACGAAGGAAGAAACGCAGATACGAAGAAAGAAACGGAGAAACGAACAAAGAAACGGCGAAACGAAGAAAGAAACGGAGAAACGAAGAAAGAAACGGAGAAACGAACAAAGAAACGGAGAAACGAACAAAGAAACGGAGAAACGGAGAAATAAATGGAGAAACGAAGAAATAAACGGAGAAACGAAGACAGAAACGGAGAAACGAAGAAAGAAACGGAGAAACGGAGAAATAAATGGAGAAACGAAGAAAAAAACGGAGAAACGAAGAAAGAAACGGGGAAAGGAAGAAAGAAACGGAGCAACGAAGAAAGAAACGGAGATACGAAGAAAGAAACGGAGAAACGAAGATAGAAACGGAGAAGCGAAGAAAGAAACGGAGAAACGAAGAAAGAAACGGAGAAACGAAGAAAGAAACGGAGCAACGAAGAAAGGAACGGAGATACGAAGAAAGAAACGGAGAAACGAACAAAGATACGGAGAAACGAACAAAGAAACGGAGAAACGGAGAAATAAATGGAGAAACGAAGAAATAAACGGAGAAACGAAGACAGAAACGGAGAAACGAAGAAAGAAACGGAGAAACGAAGAAAGAAACGGAGATACGAAGAAAGAAACGGAGAAACGAAGAAAGAAGTGGAGTAACGAAGAAAGAAACGGAGAAACGGAGAAATAAATGGAGAAACGAAGAAAGAAACGCAGATACGAAGAACGAAACGGAGAAACGAACAAAGAAACGGAGAAACGAACAAAGAAACGGAGAAACGGACAAATAAATGGAGAAACGAAGATATAAACGGAGAAACAAAGACAGAAACGGAGAAACGAAGAAAGAAACGGAGAAACGAAGAAAGAAACGGAGAAACGAAGAAAGAAGCGGAGTAACGAAGAAAGAAACGGAGAAACGGAGAAATAAATGGAGAAACGAAGAAAGAAACGCAGATACGAAGAAAGAAACGGAGAAACGAACAAAGAAACGGAGAAACGAACAAAGAAACGGAGAAACGGACAAATAAATGGAGAAACGAAGAAATAAACGGAGAAACGAAGACAGAAACGGAGAAACGAAGAAAGAAACGGAGAAACGATGAAAGAAACGGAGAAACGAAGAAAGAAGCGGAGTAACGAAGAAAGAAACGGAGAAACGGAGAAATAAATGGAGAAACGAAGAAAGAAACGCAGATACGAAGAAAGAAACGGAGAAACGAACAAAGAAACGGAGAAACGGACAAATAAATGGAGAAACGAAGAAATAAACGGAGAAACCAAGAAATAAACGGAGTAACGAAGAAAGAAACGAAGAAACGAAGAAAGAAACGGAGAAATAAATGGAGAAACGAAGAAATAAACCGAGAAATGGAGAAAGAAACGGAGAAACGAAGAAAGAAACGGAGAAACGAACAAAGAAACGGAGAAACGAACAAAGAAACGGAGAAACGAACAAAGAAACGGAGAAACGGAGAAACGGAGAAATAAATGGAGAAACGAAGAAATAAACGGAGAAACGAAGAAAGAAACGGAGAAACGAAGAAAGAAACGGAGAAACCAAGAAATAAATGGAGTAACGAAGAAAGAAACGAAGAAACGAAGAAAGAAACAGAGAAATAAATGGAGAAACGAAGAAATAAACCGAGAAATGGAGAAAGAAACGGAGAAACGAAGAAAGAAACGGAGAAACGAACAAGGAAACGGAGAAACGAAGAAAGAAACGGAGAAACGAAGAAAGAAACGGAGAAACGAACAAAGAAACGGAGTAACGAAGAAAGAAACGGAGAAACGGAGAAAGAAATGGAGAAACGAACAAAGAAACGGAGAAACGAAGAAAGAAACGGAGAAACGAACAAAGAAACGGAGAAACGAACAAAGAAACGGAGAAACGAACATAGAAACGGAGAAATGGAGAAATAAATGGAGAAACGAAGAAATAAACGGAGAAACGAACAAGGAAACGGAGAAACGAAGAAAGAAACGGAGAAACGAAGAAAGAAACGGAGATACGAAGAAAGAAACGGAGAAACGAACAAAGACACGAAGAAACGAAGAAAGAAACGGAGAAACGGAGAAATAAATGGAGAAACGAAGAAATAAACGGAGAAACGAAGAAAGAAACGGAGAAACGAAGAAAGAAACGGAGAAACGAAGAAAGAAGCGGAGTAACGAAGAAAAAAACGGAGAAACGAAGAAAGAAACGGAGAAACGAAGAAAGAAACGGAGAAACAAAGAAAGAAACGGAGAAACGAAGAAAGAAACGGAGTAACGAAAAAAGAAACGAAGAAACGAAGAAAGAAACGGAGAAACGAAGAAAGAAACGGAGAAACGAAGAAAGAAACGGAGTAACGAAAAAAGAAACGAAGAAACGGAGAAATAAATGGAGAAACGAAGAAATAAACGGAGAAACGGACAAAGAAACGGAGAAACGAACAAAGGAACGGAGAAACGGAGAAATAAATGGAGAAACGAAGAAATAAACGGAGAAACGAACAAAGAAACGGAGAAACGAACAAAGAAACGGAGAAACAAACAAAGAAACGGAGAAACGAACAAAGAAACCGAGAAACGAAGAAAGAAACGGAGAAACGAAGACAGAAACGGAGAAACGAAGAAAGAAACGGAGTAACGAAGAAAGAAGCGAAGAAACGAAGAAAGAAACGGAGAAACGAACAAAGAAACGGAGATACGAAGAAAGAAACGGAGAAACCAAGAAATAAATGGAGTAACGAAGAAAGAAACGAAGAAACGAAGAAAGAAACAGAGAAATAAATGGAGAAACGAAGAAATAAACCGAGAAATGGAGAAAGAAACGGAGAAACGAAGAAAGAAACGGAGAAACGAACAAGGAAACGGAGAAACGAAGAAAGAAACGGAGAAACGAAGAAAGAAACGGAGAAACGAACAAAGAAACGGAGTAACGAAGAAAGAAACGGAGAAACGGAGAAAGAAATGGAGAAACGAACAAAGAAACGGAGAAACGAAGAAAGAAACGGAGAAACGAACAAAGAAACGGAGAAACGAACAAAGAAACGGAGAAACGGAGAAATAAATGGAGAAACGAAGAAATAAACGGAGAAACGAAGACAGAAACGGAGAAACGAAGAAAGAAACGGAGAAACGGAGAAATAAATGGAGAAACGAAGAAAAAAACGGAGAAACGAAGAAAGAAACGGGGAAAGGAAGAAAGAAACGGAGCAACGAAGAAAGAAACGGAGATACGAAGAAAGAAACGGAGAAACGAAGATAGAAACGGAGAAGCGAAGAAAGAAACGGAGAAACGAAGAAAGAAACGGAGAAACGAAGAAAGAAACGGAGCAACGAAGAAAGGAACGGAGATACGAAGAAAGAAACGGAGAAACGAACAAAGATACGGAGAAACGAACAAAGAAACGGAGAAACGGAGAAATAAATGGAGAAACGAAGAAATAAACGGAGAAACGAAGACAGAAACGGAGAAACGAAGAAAGAAACGGAGAAACGAAGAAAGAAACGGAGATACGAAGAAAGAAACGGAGAAACGAAGAAAGAAGTGGAGTAACGAAGAAAGAAACGGAGAAACGGAGAAATAAATGGAGAAACGAAGAAAGAAACGCAGATACGAAGAACGAAACGGAGAAACGAACAAAGAAACGGAGAAACGAACAAAGAAACGGAGAAACGGACAAATAAATGGAGAAACGAAGATATAAACGGAGAAACGAAGAAAGAAACGGAGAAACGAAGAAAGAAACGGAGAAACGAAGAAAGAAACGGAGAAACGAAGAAAGAAGCGGAGTAACGAAGAAAGAAACGGAGAAACGGAGAAATAAATGGAGAAACGAAGAAAGAAACGCAGATAAGAAGAAAGAAACGGAGAAACGAACAAAGAAACGGAGAAACGAACAAAGAAACGGAGAAACGAAGACCGAAACGGAGGAACGAAGAAAGAAACGGAGAAACGAAGAAAGAAACGGAGAAACGAAGAAAGAAAGGGAGTAACGTAGAAAGAGACGGAGAAACGGAGAAATAAATGGAGAAACGAAGAAATAAACGGAGAAACGAACAAAGAAACGGGGAAACAAACAAAGAAACGGAGAAACGAACAAAGAAACCGAGATACGAAGAAAGAAACGGAGAAACGAAGAAAGAAACGGAGAAACGAAGAAAGAAACGGAGCAACGAAGAAAGGAACGGAGGAACGAACAAAGAAACGGAGTAACGAACAAAGAAACGGAGAAACGGAGAAATAAATGGAGAAACGAAGAAATAAACGGAGAAACGAAGAAAGAAACGGAGAAACGAAGAAAGAAACGGAGAAACCAAGAAATAAACGGAGTAACGAAGAAAGAAACGAAGAAACGAAGAAAGAAACGGAGAAGTAAATGGAGAAACGAAGAAATAAACCGAGAAACGGAGAAAGAAACGGAGAAACGAAGAAAGAAACGGAGAAACGAACAAAGAAACGGAGAAACGAACAAAGAAACGGAGAAACGAACAAAGAAACGGAGAAACGGAGTAATAAATGGAGAAACGAGGAAATAAACGGAGAAACGAAGAAAGAAACGGAGAAACGAAGAAAGAAACGGAGAAACGAAGACAGAAACGGAGAAACGAAGAAAGAAACGGAGAAACGAAGAAAGAAACGGAGATACGAAGAAAGAAGCGGAGTAACGAAGAAAGAAACGGAGAAACGGAGAAATAAATGGAGAAACGAAGAAAGAAACGCAGATACGAAGAAAGAAACGGAGAAACGAACAAAGAAACGGAGAAACGGACAAATAAATGGAGAAACGAAGAAATAAACGGAGAAACGAAGAAAGAAACGGAGAAACGAAGAAAGAAACGGAGAAACCAAGAAATAAACGGAGTAACGAAGAAAGAAACGAAGGAACGAAGAAAGAAACGGAGAAATAAGTGGAGAAACGAAGAAATAAACCGAGAAATGGAGAAAGAAACGAAGAAACGAAGAAAGAAACGGAGAAGTAAATGGAGAAACGAAGAAATAAACGGAGAAACGGACAAAGAAACGGAGAAACGAACAAAGAAACGGAGAAACGGGGAAATAAATAGAGAAACAAAGAAATAAACGGAGAAACGAACAAAGAAACGGAGAAACGAACAAAGAGACGGAGAAACGAAGAAAGAAACGGAGAAACGGAGAAATAAATGGAGAAACGAAGAAATAAACGGAGAAACGAAGACAGAAACGGAGAAACGAAGAAAGAAACGGAGAAACGAAGAAAGAAACGGAGATACGAAGAAAGAAGCGGAGTAACGAAGAAAGAAACGGAGAAACGGAGAAATAAATGGAGAAACGAAGAAAGAAACGCAGATACGAAGAAAGAAACGGAGAAACGAACAAAGAAACGGAGAAACGGACAAATAAATGGAGAAACGAAGAAATAAACGGAGAAACGAAGAAAGAAACGGAGAAACGAAGAAAGAAACGGAGAAACCAAGAAATAAACGGAGTAACGAAGAAAGAAACGAAGGAACGAAGAAAGAAACGGAGAAATAAGTGGAGAAACGAAGAAATAAACCGAGAAATGGAGAAAGAAACGGAGAAACGAAGAAAGAAACGGAGAAACGAACAAAGAAACGGAGAAACGAACAAAGAAACGGAGAAACGGAGAAACGGAGTAATAAATGGAGAAACGAAGAAATAAACGGAGAAACGAAGAAAGAAACGGAGAAACGAAGAAAGAAACGGAGAAACGAAGAAAGAAACGGAGTAACGAACAAAGAAACGGAGAAACGGAGAAACGGAGAAATAAATGCAGAAACGAAGAAAGAAACGGAGAAACGAAGAAAGAAACGGAGAAACGAAGAAAGAAACGGTGTAACGAAGAAAGAAACGGAGAAACGAAGAAAGAAACGGAGAAACGAAGAAAGAAACGGAGAAACGAAGAAAGAAACGGAGTAACGAAGAAAGAAACGAAGAAACGGAGAAATAAATGGAGAAACGAAGAAATAAACGGAGAAACGGACAAAGAAACGGAGAAACGAACAAAGAAACGGAGAAACGGAGAAATAAATGGAGAAACGAAGAAATAAACGGTGAAACGAACAAAGAAACGGTGAAACGAACAAAGAAACGGAGAAACAAACAAAGAAACGGAGAAACGAACAAAGGAACCTCGAAACGAAGAAAGAAACGGAGCAACGAAGAAAGAAACGGAGAAACGAACAAAGAAACGGAGTAACGAAGAAAGAAACGGAGAAACGGAGAAAGAAATGGAGAAACGAACAAAGAAACGGAGAAACGAAGAAAGAAACGGAGAAACGAACAAAGAAACGGAGAAACGAACAAAGAAACGGAGAACCGAACATAGAAACGGAGAAATGGAGAAATAAATGGAGAAACGAAGAAATAAACGGAGAAACGAACAAGGAAACGGAGAAACGAAGAAAGAAACGGAGAAACGAAGAAAGAAACGGAGATACGAAGAAAGAAACGGAGAAACGAACAAAGACACGAAGAAACGAAGAAAGAAACGGAGAAACGGAGAAATAAATGGAGAAACGAAGAAATAAACGGAGAAACGAAGAAAGAAACGGAGAAACGAAGAAAGAAACGGAGAAACGAAGAAAGAAACGGAGTAACGAAGAAAAAAACGGAGAAACGAAGAAAGAAACGGAGAAACGAAGAAAGAAACGGAGAAACAAAGAAAGAAACGGAGAAACGAAGAAAGAAACGGAGTAACGAAAAAAGAAACGAAGAAACGAAGAAAGAAACGGAGAAACGAAGAAAGAAACGGAGAAACGAAGAAAGAAACGGAGTAACGAAAAAAGAAACGAAGAAACGGAGAAATAAATGGAGAAACGAAGAAATAAACGGAGAAACGGACAAAGAAACGGAGAAACGAACAAAGAAACGGAGAAACGGAGAAATAAATGGAGAAACGAAGAAATAAACGGAGAAACGAACAAAGAAACGGAGAAACGAACAAAGAAACGGAGAAACAAACAAAGAAACGGAGAAACGAACAAAGAAACCGAGAAACGAAGAAAGAAACGGAGAAACGAAGACAGAAACGGAGAAACGAAGAAAGAAACGGAGTAACGAAGAAAGAAGCGAAGAAACGAAGAAAGAAACGGAGAAACGAACAAAGAAACGGAGATACGCAGAAAGAAACAGAGAAACGAACAAAGACACGGAGAAACGAAGAAAGAAACGGAGAAACGGAGAAATAAATGGAGAAACGAAGATATAAACGGAGAAACGAAGACAGAAACGGAGAAACGAAGAAAGAAACGGAGAAACGAAAACAGAAACGGAGAAACGAAGAAAGAAACGGAGAAACGAAGAAAGAAACGGATATACGAAGACAGAAACGGAGAAACGAACAAAGACACGGAGAAACGAAGAAAGAAACGGAGAAACGGAGAAATAAATGGAGAAACGAAAAAATAAACGGAGAAACGAAGACAGAAACGGAGAAACGAAGAAAGAAACGGAGAAACAAAGAAAGAAACGGAGATACGAAGATAGAAACGGAGACACGGAGAAATAAATGGAGAAACGAAGAAATAAACGGAGAAACGAAGAAAGAAACGGAGAAACGAAGAAAGAAACGGAGAAACGATCAAAGAAACGGAGAAACGAAGAAAGATACGGAGAAACAAACAAAGAAACGGAGAAACGAACAAAGAAACGGAGAAACGAACAAAGAAACGAAGAAACGAACAAAGAAACGGAGAAACGAAGATAGACTTGGAAACGGAGAAATAAATGGAGAAACGAAGAAATAAATGGAGAAACGAAGAAATAAACGGAGAAACGAAGAAAGAAACGGAGAAACGAACAAAGAAACGAAGAAACGAACAAAGAAACGGAGAAACGAACAAAGAAACGGAGAAACGAACAAAGAAACGGAGAAACGGAGAAACGGAGTAATAAATGGAGAAACGAAGAAATAAACGGAGAAACGAAGAAAGAAACGGAGAAACGAAGAAAGAAACGAAGAAACGAAGAAAGAAACGGAGTAACGAAGAAAGAAACGAAGAAACGGAGAAATAAATGGAGAAACGAAGAAATAAACGGAGAAACGGACAAAGAAACGGAGAAACGAACAAAGAAACGGAGAAACGGAGAAATAAATGGAGAAACGAAGAAATAAACGGAGGAACGAACAAAGAAACGGAGAAACGAACAAAGAAACGGAGAAACAAACAAAGAAACGGAGAAACGAACAAAGAAACCGAGAAACGAACAAAGAAACGGAGAAACGAAGAAAGAAACGGAGAAACGAAGAAAGAAACGGAGCAACGAAGAAAGAAACGGAGGAACGAACAAAGAAACGGAGTAACGAACAAAGAAACGGAGAAACGGAGAAATAAATGGAGAAACGAAGAAATAAACGGAGAAACGAAGAAAGAAACGGAGAAACGAAGAAAGAAACGGAGAAACCAAGAAATAAACGGAGTAACGAAGAAAGAAACGAAGAAACGAAGAAAGAAACGGAGAAACAAATGGAGAAACGAAGAAATAAACCGAGAAACGGAGAAAGAAACGGAGAAACGAAGAAAGAAACGGAGAAACGAACAATGAAACGGAGAAACGAACAAAGAAACGGAGAAACGAACAAAGAAACGGAGAAACGGAGAAACGGAGTAATAAATGGAGAAACGAAGAAATAAGCGGAGAAACGAAGAAAGAAACGGAGAAACGAAGAAAGAAACGGAGAAACGAAGAAAGAAACGGAGTAACGAACAAAGAAACGGAGAAACGGAGAAACGGAGAAACGGAGAAACCGAGAAACGGAGATACCGTGAAACGGAGAAACCGAGAAACGGAGAAACGGAGAAACGTTTCTTTGTTCATTTCTCCGTTTCTTTGTTCGTTTCTCCGTTTCTTTGTTCGTTTCTCCGTTTCTTTGTTCGTTTCTCCGTTTCTTTCATCGTTTCCCCGATTATTTCTTCGTTTCTCCATTTATTTCTTCGTTTCTCCGTTTCTTTCTTCGTTACTCCGTTTCTTTCTTCGTTTCTCCGTTTCTTTCTTCGTTTCTCCATTTATTTCTTCGTTTCTCCGTTTATTTGTTCGTTTCTCCATTTATTTCTCCGTTTCTCCGTTTCTTTGTTCGTTTCTCCGTTTCTTTGTTCGTTTCTCCGTTTCTTTCTTTGTTTATCCGTTTCTTTCTTCGTTTCTCTGTTTATTTCTTCGTTTCTCCATTTATTTCTCCGTTTCTCCGTTTCTGTCTTCGTTTCTCCGTTTCTTTCTTCGTTTCTGCGTTTCTTTCTTCGTTTCTCCGTTTCTTTCTTCGTTACTCCGTTTCTTTCTTCGTTTCTCCGTTTCTTTGTTTGTTTCTCCGTTTCTTTCTTCGTTTCTCCGTTTATTTCTTCGTTTCTCGATTTATTTCTCCGTTTCTTCTTTTCTTTCTTCGTTACTCCGTTTCTTTCTCCGTTTCTCCGTTTCTTTCTTCGTTTCTCCGTTTCTTTCTTCGTTTCTCCGTTTCTTTCTTCGTTTCTCCGTTTCTTTCTTCGTTTCTCCGTTTATTTCTTCGTTCCTCCATTTATTTCTCCGTTTCTCCGTTTCTTTCTTCGTTTCTCCGTTTCTCCGTTTCGATTAAATGATTATAATCTTTATAAATTCTATTATAAATCATTTGATCTATAGTTAAATTAGACACTAATACTCTAAATATATATTTAATATATTTTTTAATCTCTTTAGCCTCCAGAAGAATTTTATTTATACTATTTACTCTATATAATAATTTACACGGAATCGGAAATAAATCTAATTATTTATTTATAATAATTATTTTTTTTTCACTTATCTTAAAAATTGGGATGTACTCTTTAAATGTTCGATTCATTTCTTTAATTCATTCATTAAATTGAATTAATCTATTCTTTATAATAACTGTAATAAAATTAATCCCTATAATTATTATGGAACTCATATTAAAATTTAATAATGAAATTTATTTTCTTTGCCTAATTAATGTAAATATTGCCCCTATCATTTGCTTAAACAAAAAAATCAATCATAATAATTATAGGATATTCATCTGTTATAAAAACATCTATTATAGTTATTTTATTAATAATTTACAAAAATACATTTTTAACATATTTCATTTTATATTCAATAATTTCTTTAAGTTTAATTTTTATATTTAAAATAATAAAGATTAACTCTTCATCCTTATGTAATATATTAACCTCTAATAAAAGAAAAATTATTTTATACTCAATAATTATTATGTACACAAATATCCCACCTATAGCACTCTTTATACTGAAATAAATCGTCCTAGAAACATTAATAAATTCAAGAATAAAATTCACCGTGGAAGGTTTAACTTTACATTTATTCGAAAGATGAAACATACAAAAGTTTGTACAGGAAACGCTTGAGAAGCTCAAAATTTTCGCTGTTCCGATGCTCGAAACGAATAACTAGAACGGCCTGGGGAAAACTACGCATACCGTTGTAATTGCGCGAGTTTCTACTTTCAGATGCAACAGAAATTTTGCGGATTGGTCAATCCGTTCGCGAGATATGGCAGTTTGGAGGTAAGAAACGCTTGAGAAACTCCAAATTTTCGCAGTTCTGATGCTCGAAACGAATAACTAGGACGGCCTAGGGGAAAACTACACATACCGTTGTAATCGGGCGAGTTTCAACTTTCAGATGCAACAGAAATTTTGCGGATTGGTCAATCCGTTCGCGAGATATGGCAGTTTGGAGGTAAAAAACTTTTGAGAAACACAAAATTTTCGCAGTTCTTATGCTCGAAACGAATAACTAGAACGGCCTAGGGGAAAAGTACACATACCGTTGTAATCGGGCGAGTTTCAACTTTCAGATGCAACAGAAATTTTGCGGATTGGTCAATCCGTTCGCGAGATATGGCAGTTTGGAGGTAAAAAACTTTTGAGAAACTCAAAATTTTCGCAGTTCTTATGCTCGAAACGAATAACTAGAACGGCCTAGGGGAAAAGTACGCATACCGTTGTAATCGGGCGAGTTTCTGCTTTCAGATGCAACAGAAATTTTGCGGATTGGTCAATCCGTTCGCGAGATATGGCAGTTTGGAGGTAAGAAACGCTTGAGAAACTCAAAATTTTTGCAGTTCAGATGCGCGAAACGAATAACTAGAATGGCGTAGGGTAAAAGTACACATACCGCGGTAATTGGGCGATTTTCTACTTTCAGTTGCAACAGAAATTTTGCTGATTGGTCAATCCGTTCGCGAGATATGACAGTTTGGAGGTAAGAAACGCTTGAGAAACACAAAATTTTCGCAGTTCTGATTCTCGAAACGAATAACCAGAACGGCCTAGAGGAAAACTACACATACCGTTGTAATCGGGCGAGTTTCTACTTTCAGATGCAACAGAAATTTTGCGGATTCGTCAATCCGTTGGCGAGATATGGCAGTTTGGGGGTAAGAAACGCTTGAGAAACTCAAAATTTTCGTAGCTCTGATGCGCGAAACGAATACCTAGAACGGCCTAGGGGAAAAGTACGAACACCGTTGTAAGCGGGCGAGTTTCTACTTTCAGATGCAACAGAAATTTTGCGGATTGGTCAATCCGTTCGCGAGATATGGCAGTTTGGAGGTAAGAAACGCTTGAGAAACTCAAAATTTTCGTAGCTCTGATGCGCGAAACGAATACCTAGAACGGCCTAGGGGAAAACAACACATACCGTTGTAATCGGGCTAGTTTCTACTTTCAGCTGCAACAGAAATTTTGCGGATTGGTCAATCCTCATTTTGAGCAATCCGCAAAATTTCTGTTGCATCTGAAAGTAGAAACCCGCCCGATTACAACGGTATGCGTACTTTTCCCCTGGGCCATTCTAGTTAATCGTTTCGAGCATCAGAACTGCGAAAATTATGAGTTTCTCAAGCGTTTCTTACTTCCAAACTGCCATATCTCGCGAACGGATTGACCAATCCGCAAAATTACTGTTGCGTCTGAAAGTAGAAACTCGCCCGATTACAACGGTATGCGTGCTTTTCCCCTAGGCCATTCTACATAATCGTTTCGAGCATCAGAACTGCGAATATTTTGAGTTACTCAAGCGTTTCTTATCTCCGAACTGCCATATCTCGCGAACGGATTGACAAATCCGCAAAATTTATGTTGCATCTGAAAGTAGAAACTCGCCCGATTACAACGGTATGCGTACTTTTCCCCTGGGCCATTCTAGTTAATCGTTTCGAGCATCAGAACTGTGAAAATTTTGAGTTTCTCAAGCGTTTCTTACCTCCAAACTGCCATATCTCGCGAACGGATTGACCAATCCGCAAAATTTCTGTTGCATCTGAAAGTAGAAACTCGCCCGATTACAACGGTATGCGTACTTTTCCCCTAGGCCGTTCTAGTTATTCGCTTCGAGCATCAGCACTGCGAAAATTTTGTGTTTCTCAAGCGTTTCTTACCTCCAAACTGCCATATCTCGCGAACGGATTGACCAATCCGCAAAATTTCTGTTGCATCTGAAAGTAGAAACTCGCCCAATTACAACGGTGTGCGTACTTTTCCCCTAGGCCGTTCTAGTTATTCGTTTCGAGCATCAGAACTGCGAAAATTTGGAGTTTCTCAAGCGTTTCTTACCTCAAACTGCCATATCTCGCGAACGGATTGACCAATCCGCAAAATTACTGTTGCGTCTGAAAGTAGAAACTCGCCCGATTACAACGGTATGCGTGCTTTTCCCCTAGGCCATTCTACATAATCGTTTCGAGCATCAGAACTGCGAATATTTTGAGTTACTCAAGCGTTTCTTATCTCCGAACTGCCATATCTCGCGAACGGATTGACAAATCCGCAAAATTTATGTTGCATCTGAAAGTAGAAACTCGCCCGATTACAACGGTATGCGTACTTTTCCCCTGGGCCATTCTAGTTAATCGTTTCGAGCATCAGAACTGTGAAAATTTTGTGTTTCTCAAGCGTTTCTTACCTCCAAACTGCCATATCTCGCGAACGGATTGACCAATCCGCAAAATTTCTGTTGCATCTGAAAGTAGAAACTCGCCCAATTACAACGGTGTGCGTACTTTTCCCCTAGGCCGTTCTAGTTATTCGTTTCGAGCATCAGAACTGCGAAAATTTTGAGTTTCTCAAGCGTTTCTTACCTCCAAACTGCCATATCTCGCGAACGGATTGACCAATCCGCAAAATTTCTGTTGCATCTGAAAGTAGAAACTCGCCCGATTACAACGGTATGCGTACTTTTCCCGTAGGCCGTTCTAGTTATTCGTTTCGAGCACCAGAACTGCGAAAATTTTGAATTTCTCAAGCGTTTCTTACCTCCAAACTGCCATATCTCGCGAACGGATTGACCAATCCGCAAAATTTATGTTGCATCTGAAAGTGGAAACTGGCCCGATTACAACGGTATGCGTACTCTTCCCCTAGGCCGTTCTAGTTATTCGTTTCGAGCACCAGAACTGCGAAAATTTTGAATTTCTCAAGCGTTTCTTACCTCCAAACTGCCATATCTCGCGAACGGATTGACCAATCCGCAAAATTTCTGTTGCATCTGAAAGTAGAAACTCGCCCGATTACAAGGGTGTACGTACTTTTCCCCTAGGCCGCTCTAGTTATTCGTTTCGAGCATCAGAACTGCGAAAATTTTGTGTTTCTCAAGCATTTCTTACATCCGAACTGCCATATCTCGCGAACGGATTGACCAATCCGCAAAATTTCTGTTGCATCTGAAAGTAGAAACTCGCCCGATTACAACGGTATGCGTACTTTTCCCGTAGGCCATTCTAGTTAATCGTTTCGAGCACCAGAACTGTGAAAATTTTGAGTTTTTCAAGCGTTTCTTACCTACAAACTGCCATATCTCGCGAACGGATTGACGAATCCGCAAAATTTCTGTTGCATCTGAAAGTAGAAACTCGCCCGATTACAACGGTATGCGCACTTTTCCCCTAGGCCATTCTAGTTAATCGTTTCGAGCACTAGAACTGTGACAATTTTGAGTTTCTCAAGCGTTTCTTACCTCCAAACTGCCATATCTCGCGAACGGATTGACCAATCCGCAAAATTTCTGTTGCATCCGAAAGTAGAAACTCGCGCGATTACAAGGGTGTGCGTACTTTTCCCCTAGGCCGCTCTAGTTATTCGTTTCGAGCATCAGAACTGCGAAAATTTTGTGTTTCTCAAGCATTTCTTACCTCCAAACTGCCATATCTCTCGAACGGATTGACCAATCCGCAAAATTTATGTTGCATCTGAAAGTAGAAACTCGACCGATTACAACGGTATGCGTACTTTTCCCCTAAGCCATTCTAGTTAATCGTTTCCAGCATCAGAACTGTGAAAATTTTGAGTTCCTCAAGCGTTTCTTACCTCCAAACTGCCATATCTCGCGAACGGATTGACGAATCCGCAAAATTTCTGTTGCATCTGAAAGTAGAAACTCGCCCGGTTACAACGGTATGAGTACTTTTCCCCTACGCCGTTCTAGTTAATCGTTTCGAGCATCAGAACTGCGAAAATTTTGAGTTTCTCAAGCGTTTCTTACCTCCAAGCTGCCATATCTCTCGAACGGAATGACCAATCCGCAAAATTTATGTTGCATCTGAAAGTGGAAACTCGCCCGATTACAACGGTATGCGTACTTTTCCCGTAGGCCGTTCTAGTTATTCGTTTCGAGCACCAGAACTGCGAAAATTTTGAATTTCTCAAGCGTTTCTTACCTCCAAACTGCCATATCTCGCGAACGGATTGACCAATCCGCAAAATTTATGTTGCATCTGAAAGTGGAAACTGGCCCGATTACAACGGTATGCGTACTCTTCCCCTAGGCCGTTCTAGTTATTCGTTTCGAGCACCAGAACTGCGAAAATTTTGAATTTCTCAAGCGTTTCTTACCTCCAAACTGCCATATCTCGCGAACGGATTGACCAATCCGCAAAATTTCTGTTGCATCTGAAAGTAGAAACTCGCCCGATTACAAGGGTGTACGTACTTTTCCCCTAGGCCGCTCTAGTTATTCGTTTCGAGCATCAGAACTGCGAAAATTTTGTGTTTCTCAAGCATTTCTTACATCCGAACTGCCATATCTCGCGAACGGATTGACCAATCCGCAAAATTTCTGTTGCATCTGAAAGTAGAAACTCGCCCGATTACAACGGTATGCGTACTTTTCCCGTAGGCCATTCTAGTTAATCGTTTCGAGCACCAGAACTGTGAAAATTTTGAGTTTTTCAAGCGTTTCTTACCTACAAACTGCCATATCTCGCGAACGGATTGACGAATCCGCAAAATTTCTGTTGCATCTGAAAGTAGAAACTCGCCCGATTACAACGGTATGCGCACTTTTCCCCTAGGCCATTCTAGTTAATCGTTTCGAGCACTAGAACTGTGACAATTTTGAGTTTCTCAAGCGTTTCTTACCTCCAAACTGCCATATCTCGCGAACGGATTGACCAATCCGCAAAATTTCTGTTGCATCCGAAAGTAGAAACTCGCGCGATTACAAGGGTGTGCGTACTTTTCCCCTAGGCCGCTCTAGTTATTCGTTTCGAGCATCAGAACTGCGAAAATTTTGTGTTTCTCAAGCATTTCTTACCTCCAAACTGCCATATCTCTCGAACGGATTGACCAATCCGCAAAATTTATGTTGCATCTGAAAGTAGAAACTCGACCGATTACAACGGTATGCGTACTTTTCCCCTAAGCCATTCTAGTTAATCGTTTCGAGCATCAGAACTGTGAAAATTTTGAGTTCCTCAAGCGTTTCTTACCTCCAAACTGCCATATCTCGCGAACGGATTGACGAATCCGCAAAATTTCTGTTGCATCTGAAAGTAGAAACTCGCCCGGTTACAACGGTATGAGTACTTTTCCCCTACGCCGTTCTAGTTAATCGTTTCGAGCATCAGAACTGCGAAAATTTTGAGTTTCTCAAGCGTTTCTTACCTCCAAGCTGCCATATCTCTCGAACGGAATGACCAATCCGCAAAATTTATGTTGCATCTGAAAGTGGAAACTCGCCCGATTACAACGGTATGCGTACTTTTCCCCTAGGCCGTTCTATTTATTCGTTTCGAGCATCAGAACTGCGAAAATTTTGAGTTTCTCAAGCATTTCTTACCTCCAAACTGCCATATCTCTCGAACGGATTGACCAATCGGCAAAATTTCTGTAGCATCTGAAAGTAGAAACTCGCCCGATTACAGCGGTATGTGTAGTTTTCCCCTAGGCCATTCTAGGTATTCGTTTTGCGCATCAGAGCTACAAAAACTTTGAGTTTCTCAAGCGTTTCTTACCCCCAAACTGCCATATCTCGCGAACGGATTGACGAATCCGCAAAATTTCTGTTGCATCTGAAAGTAGAAACTCGGCCGATTACAACGGTATGTGTAGTTTTCCTCTAGGCCGTTCTAGTTATTCTTTTCGAGCATCAGAACTGCGAAAATTTTGAGTTTCTCAAGCGTTTCTTACCTCCAAACTGCCATATCTCGCGAACGGATTGACGAATCCGCAAAATTTCTGTTGCATCTGAAAGTAGAAACTCGCCCGATTACAACGGTATGCGCACTTTTCCCCTAGGCCATTCTAGTTAATCGTTTCGAGCACCAGAAGTGTGAAAATTTTGAGTTTCTCAAGCGTTTCTTACCTACAAACTGCCATATCTCGCGAACGGATTGACCAATCCGCAAAATTTCTGTTGCATCCGAAAGTAGAAACTCGCGCGATTACAAGGGTGTGCGTACTTTTCCCCTAGATCGCTCTAGTTATTCGTTTCGAGCATCAGAACTGCGAAAATTTTGTGTTTCTCAAGCATTTCTTACATCCGAACTGCCATATCTCGCGAACGGATTGACCAATCCGCAAAATTTCTGTTGCATCTGAAAGTAGAAACTCGCCCGATTACAACGGTGTGCGTACTTTTCCCCTACGCCGTTCTAGTTAATCGTTTCGAGCATCAGAACTGCGAAAATTTTGAGTTTCTCAAGCGTTTCTTACCTCCAAACTGCCATATCTCGCGAACGGGTTGACGAATCCGCAAAATTTCTGTTCCATCTGAAAGTAGAAACTCGCCCGGTTACAACGGTATGCGTACTTTTCCCCTTCGCCGTTCTAGTTAATCGTTTCGACCATCAGAACTGCGAAAATTTTGAGTTTCTCAAGCGTTTCTTACATCCAAACCGCCATATCTCTCGAACGGAATGACCAATCCGCAAAATTTATGTTGCATCTGAAAGTAGAAACTCGCCCGATTACAACGGTATGCGTACTTTTCCCCTAGGCCATTCTAGTTAATCGTTTCGAGCATCAGAACTGTGAAAATTTTGAGTTTCTCAAGCGTTTCTTACCTCCAAACTGCCATATCTCGCGAACGGATTGACGAATCCGCAAAATTTCTGTTGCATCTGAAAGTAGAAACTCGCCCGGTTACAACGGTATGCGTACTTTTCCCTTACGCCGTTCTAGTTAATCGTTTCGAGCATCAGAACTGCGAAAATTTTGAGTTTCTCAAGCGTTTCTTACCTCCAAACTGCCATATCTCGCAATCAGATTGACGAATCCGCCAAATATCTGTTGCATCTGAAAGTAGAAACTCGGCCGATTACAACGGTATGTGTAGTTTTCCTCTAGGCCGTTCTAGTTATTCGTTTCGAGCATCAGAACTGCGAAAATTTTGAGTATCTCAAGCGTTCCTTACCTCCAAACTGCCATATCTCGCCAACGGATTGACGAATCCGCAAAATTTCTGTTGCATCTGAAAGTAGAAACTCGCCCGATTACAACGGTATGCGCACTTTTCCCCTAGGCCATTCTAATTAATCGTTTCGAGCACCAGAACTGTGAAAATTTTGAGTTTCTCAAGCGTTTCTTACCTCCAAACTGCCATATCTCGCGAACGGATTGATCAATCCGCAAAATTTCTGTTGCATCCGAAAGTAGAAATTCGGCCGATTACAAGGGTGTGCGTACTTTTCCCCTAGGCCGCTCTAGTTATTCGTTTCGAGCATCAGAACTGCGAAAATTTTGTGTTTCTAAAGCATTTCTTACATCAGAACTGCCATATCTCGCGAACGGATTCACCAATCCGCAAAATTTCTGTTGCATCTGAAAGTAGAAACTCGCCCGATTACAACGGTGTGCGTACTTTTCCCCTAGGCCATTCTAGTTAATCGTTTCGAGCATCAGAACTGTGAAAATTTTGAGTTTCTCAAGCGTTTCTTACCTCCAAACTGCCATATCTCGCGAACGGGTTGACGAATCCGCAAAATTTCTGTTCCATCTGAAAGTAGAAACTCGCCCGGTTACAACGGTATGCGTACTTTTCCCCTTCGCCGTTCTAGTTAATCGTTTCGACCATCAGAACTGCGAAAATTTTGAGTTTCTCAAGCATTTCTTGCCTCCAAACTGCCATATCTCTCGAACGGATTGACCAATCCGCAAAATTTATGTTGCATCTGAAGGTAGAAACTCGCCCGATTACAACCGTATGCGTACTTTTCCCCTAAGCCATTCTAGTTAATCGTTTCGAGCATCAGAACTGTGAAAATTTTGAGATTCTCAAGCGTTTCTTACCTCCAAACTGCCATATCTCGCGAACGGATTGACCAATCCGCAAAATTTATGTTGCATCCGGAAGTAGAAACCCGCCCGATTACAAAGGTATGCGTACCTTTCCCCTAGGCCATTCTACTTAATCGTTTCGGGCATCAGAAATGTGAAAATTTTGAGTTTCTCAAGCGTTTCTTACGTCCAAACTGCCACAACTCGCGAACGGATGGACCAATCCGCAAAATTTCGACTGCATCTGAATGTAGAAACTCGCCCGATTACAAGGGTATGCGTACTTTTCCCCTAGGCCGTTCTAGTTATTCGTTTCGAGCATCAGAACTGCGAAAATTTTGAGTTTCTCAAGCATTTCTTACCTCCAAACTGCCATATCTCTCGAACGGACTGACCAATCCGCAAAATTTATGTTGCATCTGAAAGTAGAAACTCGCCCGATTACAACGCTATGCGTACTTTTCCCCTAGGCCATTCTAGTTAATCCTTTCGAGCATCAGAACTGTGAAAATTTTGAGTTTCTCAAGCGTTTCTTACCTCCAAACTGCCATATCTCGCGAACGGATTGACGAATCCGCAAAATTTCTGTTGCATCTGAAAGTAGAATCTCGCCCGATTACAACGGTATGCGCACTTTTCCCCTAGGCCATTCTAGTTAATCGTTTCGAGCACCAGAACTGTGAAAATTTTGAGTTTCTCAAGCGTTTCTTACCTCCAAACTGCCATATCTCGCGAACGGATTGACCAATCCGCAAAATTTCTGTTGCATCTGAAAGTAGAAACTCGCCCGATTACAAGGGTGTGCGTACTTTTCCCCTAGGCCGCTCTAGTTATTCGTTTCGAGCATCAGAACTGCGAAAATTTTGTGTTTCTCAAGCATTTCTTACATCCGAACTGCCATATCTCGCGACCGGATTGACCAATCCGCAAAATTTCTGTTGCATCTGAAAGTAGAAACTCGCTCGATTACAACGGTATGCGTACTTTTCCCCTAGGCCATTCTAGTTAATCGTTTCGAGCATCAGAACTGTGAAAATTTTGAGTTTCTCAAGCGTTTCTTACCTACAAACTGCCATATCTCGCGAACGGATTGACGAATCCGCAAAATTTCTGATGCATCTGAAAGTAGAAACTCGCCCGGTTACAACGGTGTGCGTACTTTTCCCCTACGCTGTTCTAGTTAATCGTTTCGAGCATCAGAACTGTGAAAATTTTGAGTTTTTCAAGCGTTTCTTACCTCCAAACTGCCATATCTCGCGAACGGATTGACCAATCCGCAAAATTTATGTTGCATCTGAAAGTAGAAACTCGCCCGATTACAACGGTATATGTACCTTTCCACTAGGCCATTCTAGTTAATCGTTTCGGGCATCAGAAATGTGAAAATTTTGAGTTTCTCAAGCGTTTCTTACGTCCAAACTGCCACAACTCGCGAACGGATGGACCAATCCGCAAAATTTCTGCTGCATCTGAATGTAGAAACTCGCCCGATTACAAGGGTATGCGTACTTTTCCCCTAGGCCGCTCTAGTTATTCGTTTCGAGCATCAGAAATGCGAAAATTTTGTGTTTCTCAAGCATTTCTTACATCCGAACTGCCATATCTCGCGACCAGATTGACCAATCCGCAAAATTTCTGTTGCATCTGAAAGTAGAAACTCGTCCGATTACAACGGTATGAGTACTTTTCCCCTAGGCCATTCTAGTTAATCGTTTCGAGCATCAGAACTGTGAAAATTTTGAGTTTCTCAAGCGTTTCTTACCTCCAAACTGCCATATCTCGCGAACGGATTGACCAATCCGCAAAATTTATGTTGCATCTGGAAGTAGAAACTCGCCCGATTACAACGGTATGCGTACTTTTCCCCTAGGCCATTCTAGTTAATCGTTTCGAGCATCAGAACTGTGAAAATTTTGAGTTTCTCAAGCGTTTCTTACTTCCAAACTGCCATATCTCGCGAACGGATTGACGAATCCGCAAAATTTCTGTTGCATCTGAAAGTAGAAACTCGCCCGGTTACAACGGTATGCGTACTTTTCCCCTACGCCGTTCTAGTTAATCGTTTCGAGCATCAGAACTGCGAAAATTTTGTGTTTCTCAAGCGTTTCTTACCTCCAAACTGCCATATCTCGCGAACGGATTGACGAATCCGCAAAATTTCTGTTGCATCTGAAAGTAGAAACTCGCCCGGTTACAACGGTGTGCGTACTTTTCCCCTACGCCGTTCTAGTTAATCGTTTCGAGCATCAGAACTGCGAAAATGTTGAGTTTCTCAAGCGTTTCTTACCTCCAAACTGCCATATCTCGCGAACGGATTGACGAATCCGCAAAATTTATGTTGCATCTGGAAGTAGAAACTCGCCCGATTACAACGGTATGCGTACTTTTCCCCTAGGCCATTCTAGTTAATCGTTTCGAGCATCAGAACTGTGAAAATTTTGAGTTTCTCAAGCGTTTCTTACTTCCAAACTGCCATATCTCGCGAACGGATTGACGAATCCGCAAAATTTCTGTTGCATCTGAAAGTAGAAACTCGCCCGGTTACAACGGTGTGCGTACTTTTCCCCTACGCCGTTCTAGTTAATCGTTTCGAGCATCAGAACTGCGAAAATTTTGTGTTTCTCAAGCATTTCTTACATCCGAACTGCCATATCTCGCGACCGGATTGACCAATCCGCAAAATTTCTGTTGCATCTGAAAGTAGAAACTCGCCCGATTACAACGGTATGCGTACTTTTCCCCTAGGCCATTCTAGTTAATCGTTTCGAGCATCAGAACTGTGAAAATTTTGAGTTTCTCAAGCGTTTCTTACCTCCAAACTGCCATATCTCGCGAACGGATTGACGAATCCGCAAAATTTCTGTTGCATCTGAAAGTAGAAACTCGCCCGGTTACAACGGTGTGCGTACTTTTCCCCTACGCTGTTCTAGTTAATCGTTTCGAGCATCAGAACTGCGAAAATTTTGAGTTTCTCAAGCGTTTCTTACCTCCAAACTGCCATATCTCGCGAACGGATTGACGAATCCGCAAAATTTCTGTTGCATCTGAAAGTAGAAACTCGCCCGATTACAACGGTATGCGTACTTTTCCCCTAGGCCATTCTAGTTAATCGTTTCGAGCACCAGAACTGTGAAAATTTTGAGTTTCTCAAGCGTTTCTTACCTCCAAACTGCCATATCTCGCGAACGGGTTGACGAATCCGCAAAATTTCTGTTCCATCTGAAAGTAGAAACTCGCCCGGTTACAACGGTATGCGTACTTTTCCCCTTCGCCGTTCTAGTTAATCGTTTCGACCATCAGAACTGCGAAAATTTTGAGTTTCTCAAGCGTTTCTTACATCCAAACCGCCATATCTCTCGAACGGAATGACCAATCCGCAAAATTTATGTTGCATCTGAAAGTAGAAACTCGCCCGATTACAACGGTATGCGTACTTTTCCCCTAGGCCATTCTAGTTAATCGTTTCGAGCATCAGAACTGTGAAAATTTTGAGTTTCTCAAGCGTTTCTTACCTCCAAACTGCCATATCTCGCGAACGGATTGACGAATCCGCAAAATTTCTGTTGCATCTGAAAGTAGAAACTCGCCCGGTTACAACGGTATGCGTACTTTTCCCTTACGCCGTTCTAGTTAATCGTTTCGAGCATCAGAACTGCGAAAATTTTGAGTTTCTCAAGCGTTTCTTACCTCCAAACTGCCATATCTCGCAATCAGATTGACGAATCCGCCAAATATCTGTTGCATCTGAAAGTAGAAACTCGGCCGATTACAACGGTATGTGTAGTTTTCCTCTAGGCCGTTCTAGTTATTCGTTTCGAGCATCAGAACTGCGAAAATTTTGAGTATCTCAAGCGTTCCTTACCTCCAAACTGCCATATCTCGCCAACGGATTGACGAATCCGCAAAATTTCTGTTGCATCTGAAAGTAGAAACTCGCCCGATTACAACGGTATGCGCACTTTTCCCCTAGGCCATTCTAATTAATCGTTTCGAGCACCAGAACTGTGAAAATTTTGAGTTTCTCAAGCGTTTCTTACCTCCAAACTGCCATATCTCGCGAACGGATTGATCAATCCGCAAAATTTCTGTTGCATCCGAAAGTAGAAATTCGGCCGATTACAAGGGTGTGCGTACTTTTCCCCTAGGCCGCTCTAGTTATTCGTTTCGAGCATCAGAACTGCGAAAATTTTGTGTTTCTAAAGCATTTCTTACATCAGAACTGCCATATCTCGCGAACGGATTCACCAATCCGCAAAATTTCTGTTGCATCTGAAAGTAGAAACTCGCCCGATTACAACGGTGTGCGTACTTTTCCCCTAGGCCATTCTAGTTAATCGTTTCGAGCATCAGAACTGTGAAAATTTTGAGTTTCTCAAGCGTTTCTTACCTCCAAACTGCCATATCTCGCGAACGGGTTGACGAATCCGCAAAATTTCTGTTCCATCTGAAAGTAGAAACTCGCCCGGTTACAACGGTATGCGTACTTTTCCCCTTCGCCGTTCTAGTTAATCGTTTCGACCATCAGAACTGCGAAAATTTTGAGTTTCTCAAGCATTTCTTGCCTCCAAACTGCCATATCTCTCGAACGGATTGACCAATCCGCAAAATTTATGTTGCATCTGAAGGTAGAAACTCGCCCGATTACAACCGTATGCGTACTTTTCCCCTAAGCCATTCTAGTTAATCGTTTCGAGCATCAGAACTGTGAAAATTTTGAGATTCTCAAGCGTTTCTTACCTCCAAACTGCCATATCTCGCGAACGGATTGACCAATCCGCAAAATTTATGTTGCATCCGGAAGTAGAAACCCGCCCGATTACAAAGGTATGCGTACCTTTCCCCTAGGCCATTCTACTTAATCGTTTCGGGCATCAGAAATGTGAAAATTTTGAGTTTCTCAAGCGTTTCTTACGTCCAAACTGCCACAACTCGCGAACGGATGGACCAATCCGCAAAATTTCGACTGCATCTGAATGTAGAAACTCGCCCGATTACAAGGGTATGCGTACTTTTCCCCTAGGCCGTTCTAGTTATTCGTTTCGAGCATCAGAACTGCGAAAATTTTGAGTTTCTCAAGCATTTCTTACCTCCAAACTGCCATATCTCTCGAACGGACTGACCAATCCGCAAAATTTATGTTGCATCTGAAAGTAGAAACTCGCCCGATTACAACGCTATGCGTACTTTTCCCCTAGGCCATTCTAGTTAATCCTTTCGAGCATCAGAACTGTGAAAATTTTGAGTTTCTCAAGCGTTTCTTACCTCCAAACTGCCATATCTCGCGAACGGATTGACGAATCCGCAAAATTTCTGTTGCATCTGAAAGTAGAATCTCGCCCGATTACAACGGTATGCGCACTTTTCCCCTAGGCCATTCTAGTTAATCGTTTCGAGCACCAGAACTGTGAAAATTTTGAGTTTCTCAAGCGTTTCTTACCTCCAAACTGCCATATCTCGCGAACGGATTGACCAATCCGCAAAATTTCTGTTGCATCTGAAAGTAGAAACTCGCCCGATTACAAGGGTGTGCGTACTTTTCCCCTAGGCCGCTCTAGTTATTCGTTTCGAGCATCAGAACTGCGAAAATTTTGTGTTTCTCAAGCATTTCTTACATCCGAACTGCCATATCTCGCGACCGGATTGACCAATCCGCAAAATTTCTGTTGCATCTGAAAGTAGAAACTCGCTCGATTACAACGGTATGCGTACTTTTCCCCTAGGCCATTCTAGTTAATCGTTTCGAGCATCAGAACTGTGAAAATTTTGAGTTTCTCAAGCGTTTCTTACCTACAAACTGCCATATCTCGCGAACGGATTGACGAATCCGCAAAATTTCTGATGCATCTGAAAGTAGAAACTCGCCCGGTTACAACGGTGTGCGTACTTTTCCCCTACGCTGTTCTAGTTAATCGTTTCGAGCATCAGAACTGTGAAAATTTTGAGTTTTTCAAGCGTTTCTTACCTCCAAACTGCCATATCTCGCGAACGGATTGACCAATCCGCAAAATTTATGTTGCATCTGAAAGTAGAAACTCGCCCGATTACAACGGTATATGTACCTTTCCACTAGGCCATTCTAGTTAATCGTTTCGGGCATCAGAAATGTGAAAATTTTGAGTTTCTCAAGCGTTTCTTACGTCCAAACTGCCACAACTCGCGAACGGATGGACCAATCCGCAAAATTTCTGCTGCATCTGAATGTAGAAACTCGCCCGATTACAAGGGTATGCGTACTTTTCCCCTAGGCCGCTCTAGTTATTCGTTTCGAGCATCAGAAATGCGAAAATTTTGTGTTTCTCAAGCATTTCTTACATCCGAACTGCCATATCTCGCGACCAGATTGACCAATCCGCAAAATTTCTGTTGCATCTGAAAGTAGAAACTCGTCCGATTACAACGGTATGAGTACTTTTCCCCTAGGCCATTCTAGTTAATCGTTTCGAGCATCAGAACTGTGAAAATTTTGAGTTTCTCAAGCGTTTCTTACCTCCAAACTGCCATATCTCGCGAACGGATTGACCAATCCGCAAAATTTATGTTGCATCTGGAAGTAGAAACTCGCCCGATTACAACGGTATGCGTACTTTTCCCCTAGGCCATTCTAGTTAATCGTTTCGAGCATCAGAACTGTGAAAATTTTGAGTTTCTCAAGCGTTTCTTACTTCCAAACTGCCATATCTCGCGAACGGATTGACGAATCCGCAAAATTTCTGTTGCATCTGAAAGTAGAAACTCGCCCGGTTACAACGGTATGCGTACTTTTCCCCTACGCCGTTCTAGTTAATCGTTTCGAGCATCAGAACTGCGAAAATTTTGTGTTTCTCAAGCGTTTCTTACCTCCAAACTGCCATATCTCGCGAACGGATTGACGAATCCGCAAAATTTCTGTTGCATCTGAAAGTAGAAACTCGCCCGGTTACAACGGTGTGCGTACTTTTCCCCTACGCCGTTCTAGTTAATCGTTTCGAGCATCAGAACTGCGAAAATGTTGAGTTTCTCAAGCGTTTCTTACCTCCAAACTGCCATATCTCGCGAACGGATTGACGAATCCGCAAAATTTATGTTGCATCTGGAAGTAGAAACTCGCCCGATTACAACGGTATGCGTACTTTTCCCCTAGGCCATTCTAGTTAATCGTTTCGAGCATCAGAACTGTGAAAATTTTGAGTTTCTCAAGCGTTTCTTACTTCCAAACTGCCATATCTCGCGAACGGATTGACGAATCCGCAAAATTTCTGTTGCATCTGAAAGTAGAAACTCGCCCGGTTACAACGGTGTGCGTACTTTTCCCCTACGCCGTTCTAGTTAATCGTTTCGAGCATCAGAACTGCGAAAATTTTGTGTTTCTCAAGCATTTCTTACATCCGAACTGCCATATCTCGCGACCGGATTGACCAATCCGCAAAATTTCTGTTGCATCTGAAAGTAGAAACTCGCCCGATTACAACGGTATGCGTACTTTTCCCCTAGGCCATTCTAGTTAATCGTTTCGAGCATCAGAACTGTGAAAATTTTGAGTTTCTCAAGCGTTTCTTACCTCCAAACTGCCATATCTCGCGAACGGATTGACGAATCCGCAAAATTTCTGTTGCATCTGAAAGTAGAAACTCGCCCGGTTACAACGGTGTGCGTACTTTTCCCCTACGCTGTTCTAGTTAATCGTTTCGAGCATCAGAACTGCGAAAATTTTGAGTTTCTCAAGCGTTTCTTACCTCCAAACTGCCATATCTCGCGAACGGATTGACGAATCCGCAAAATTTCTGTTGCATCTGAAAGTAGAAACTCGCCCGATTACAACGGTATGCGTACTTTTCCCCTAGGCCATTCTAGTTAATCGTTTCGAGCACCAGAACTGTGAAAATTTTGAGTTTCTCAAGCGTTTCTTACCTCCAAACTGCCATATCTCGCGAACGGATTGACCAATCCGCAAAATTTCTGTTGCATCTGAAAGTAGAAACTCGCCCGATTACAACGGTATGCGCACTTTTCCCCTAGGCCATTCTAGTTAATCGTTTCGAGGACCAGAACTGTGAAAATTTTGAGTTTCTCAAGCGTTTCTTACCTCCAAACTGCCATACCTCGCGAACGGATTGACCAATCCGCAAAATTTCTGTTGCATCCGAAAGTAGAAACTCGCCCGATTACAAGGGTGTGCGTACTTTTCCCCTAGGCCGCTCTAGTTATTCGTTTCGAGCATCAGAACTGCGAAAATTTTGTGTTTCTCAAGCATTTCTTACATCCGAACTGCCATATCTCGCGAACGGATTGACCAATCCGCAAAATTTCTGTTGCATCTGAAAGTAGAAACTCGCCCGATTACAACGGTGTGCGTACTTTTCCCCTAGGCCATTCTAGTTAATCGTTTCGAGCATCAGAACTGTGAAAATTTTGAGTTTCTCAAGCGTTTCTTACCTCCAAACTGCCATATCTCGCGAACGGGTTGACGAATCCGCAAAATTTCTGTTCCATCTGAAAGTAGAAACTCGCCCGGTTACAACGGTATGCGTACTTTTCCCCTTCGCCGTTCTAGTTAATCGTTTCGACCATCAGAACTGCGAAAATTTTGAGTTTCTCAAGCGTTTCTTACATCCAAACCGCCATATCTCTCGAACGGAATGACCAATCCGCAAAATTTATGTTGCATCTGAAAGTAGAAACTCGCCCGATTACAACGGTATGCGTACTTTTCGCCTAGGCCGTTCTAGTTATTCGTTTCGAGCATCAGAACTGCGAAAATTTTGAGTTTCTCAAGCATTTCTTACCCCCAAACTGCCATATCTCACGAACGGATTGACCAATCCGCAAAATTTATGTTGCATCTGAAAGTAGAAACTCGCCCGATTACAACGGTATGCGTACTTTTCCCCTAAGCCATTCTAGTTAATCGTTTCGAGCATCAGAACTGCGAAAATTTTGAGTTTCTCAAGCATTTCTTACCCCCAAACTGCCATATCTCTCGAACGGATTGACCAATCCGCAAAATTTCTGTTGCATCCGAAAGTAGAAACTCGCCCGATTACAAGGGTGTGCGTACTTTTCCCCTAGGCCGCTCTAGTTATTCGTTTCGAGCATCAGAACTGCGAAAATTTTGTGTTTCTCAAGCATTTCTTACATCCGAACTGCCATATCTCGCGAACGGATTGACCAATCCGCAAAATTTCTGTTGCATCTGAAAGTAGAAACTCGCCCGATTACAACGGTGTGCGTACTTTTCCCCTAGGCCATTCTAGTTAATCGTTTCGAGCATCAGAACTGTGAAAATTTTGAGTTTCTCAAGCGTTTCTTACCTCCAAACTGCCATATCTCGCGAACGGGTTGACGAATCCGCAAAATTTCTGTTCCATCTGAAAGTAGAAACTCGCCCGGTTACAACGGTATGCGTACTTTTCCCCTTCGCCGTTCTAGTTAATCGTTTCGACCATCAGAACTGCGAAAATTTTGAGTTTCTCAAGCGTTTCTTACATCCAAACCGCCATATCTCTCGAACGGAATGACCAATCCGCAAAATTTATGTTGCATCTGAAAGTAGAAACTCGCCCGATTACAACGGTATGCGTACTTTTCGCCTAGGCCGTTCTAGTTATTCGTTTCGAGCATCAGAACTGCGAAAATTTTGAGTTTCTCAAGCATTTCTTACCCCCAAACTGCCATATCTCACGAACGGATTGACCAATCCGCAAAATTTATGTTGCATCTGAAAGTAGAAACTCGCCCGATTACAACGGTATGCGTACTTTTCCCCTAAGCCATTCTAGTTAATCGTTTCGAGCATCAGAACTGCGAAAATTTTGAGTTTCTCAAGCATTTCTTACCCCCAAACTGCCATATCTCTCGAACGGATTGACCAATCCGCAAAATTTATGTTGCATCTGAAAGTAGAAACTCGCCCGATTACAACGGTATGCGTACTTTTCCCCTAAGCCATTCTAGTTAATCGTTTCGAGCATCAGAACTGTGAAAATTTTGAGTTTCTCAAGCGTTTCTTACCTCCAAACTGCCATATCTCGCGAACGGATTGACGAATCCGCAAAATTTCTGTTGCATCTGAAAGTAGAAACTCGCCCGATTACAGCGGTATGTGTAGTTTTCCCCTAGGCCATTCTAGGTATTCGTTTCGCGCATCAGAGCTACGAAAACTTTGAGTTTCTCAAGCGTTTCTTACCCCCAAACTGCCATATCTCGCGAACGGATTGACGAATCCGCAAAATATCTGTTGCATCTGAAAGTAGAAACTCGGCCGATTACAACGGTATGTGTAGTTTTCCTCTAGGCCGTTCTAGTTATTCGTTTCGAGCATCAGAACTGCGAAAATTTTGAGTTTCTCAAGCGTTTCTTACCTCCAAACTGCCATATCTCGCGAACGGATTGACGAATCCGCAAAATATCTGTTGCATCTGAAAGTAGAAACTCGCCCGATTACAACAGTATGCGCACTTTTCCCCTAGGCCATTCTAGTTAATCGTTTCGAGGACCAGAACTGTGAAAATTTTGAGTTTCTCAAGCGTTTCTTACCTCCAAACTGCCATATCTCGGGAACGGGTTGACCAATCCGCAAAATTTCTGTTCCATCTGAAAGTAGAAACTCGCCCGGTTACAACGGTATGCGTACTTTTCCCCTTCGCCGTTCTAGTTAATCGTTTCGACCATCAGAACTGCGAAAATTTTGAGTTTCTCAAGCGTTTCTTACATCCAAACCGCCATATCTCTCGAACGGAATGACCAATCCGCAAAATTTATGTTGCATCTGAAAGTAGAAACTCGCCCGATTACAACGGTATGCGTACTTTTCGCCTAGGCCGTTCTAGTTATTCGTTTCGAGCATCAGAACTGCGAAAATTTTGAGTTTCTCAAGCATTTCTTACCCCCAAACTGCCATATCTCTCGAACGGATTGACCAATCCGCAAAATTTATGTTGCATCTGAAAGTAGAAACTCGCCCGATTACAACGGTATGCGTACTTTTCCCCTAAGCCATTCTAGTTAATCGTTTCGAGCATCAGAACTGTGAAAATTTTGAGTTTCTCAAGCGTTTCTTACCTCCAAACTGCCATATCTCGCGAACGGATTCACCAATCCGCAAAATTTCTGTTGCATCTGAAAGTAGAAACTCGCCCGATTACAACGGTATGCGTACCTTTCCCCTAGGCCGTTCTTGTTATTTGTTTCGAGCATCAGAAATGCGAAAATTTTGAGTTTCTCAGGCGTTTCTTACCTCCAAACTGCCATATCTCGCGAACGGATTGACCAATCCGCAAAATTTCTGTTGCATCTGAAAGTAGAAACTCGCCCGATTACAAGGGTGTACGTACTTTTCCCCTAGGCCGCTCTAGTTATTCGTTTCGAGCATCAGAACTGCGAAAATTTTGTGTTTCTCAAGCATTTCTTACATCCGAACTGCCATATCTCGCGACCGGATTGACCAATCCGCAAAATTTCTGTTGCATCTGAAAGTAGAAACTCGTCCGATTACAACGGTATGCGTACTTTTCCCCTAGGCCATTCTAGCTAATCGTTTCGAGCATCAGAACTGTGAAAATTTTGATTTTCTCAAGCGTTTCTTACATCCAAACTGCCATATCTCGCGAACGGATTGACCAATCCGCAAAATTTATGTTGCATCTGGAAGTAGAAACTCGCCCGATTACAACGGTATGCGTACTTTTCCCCTAGGCCATTCTAGTTAATCGTTTCGAGCATCAGAACTGTGAAAATTTTGAGTTTCTCAAGCGTTCTTACTTCCAAACTGCCATATCTCGCGAACGGATGGACGAATCCGCAAAATTTCTGTTGCATCTGAAAGTAGAAACTCGCCCGGTTACAACGGTATGCGTACTTTTCCCCTACGCCGTTCTAGTTAATCCTTTCGAGCATCAGAACTGCGAAAATTTTGAGTTTCTCAAGCGTTTCTTACCTCCAAACTGCCATATCTCTCGAACGGAATGACCAATCCGCAAAATTTATGTTGCATCTGAAAGTGGAAACTCGCCCGATTACAACGGTATGCGTACTTTTCCCCTAGGCCGTTCTAGTTATTCGTTTCGAGCATCAGAACTGCGAAAATTTTGAGTTTCTCAAGCACTTCTTACCTCCAAACTGCCATATCTCTCGAACGGATTGACCAATCCGCAAAATTTATGTTGCATCTGAAAGTAGAAACTCGCCCGATTACAACGGTATGAGTAGTTTTCCCCTAGGCCGTTCTAGTTATTCGTTTCGAGCATCAGAACTGCGAAAATTTTGAGTTTCTCAAGCGTTTCTTACCTCAAAACTGCCATATCTCGCGAACGGATTGAACAATCCGCAAAATTTCTGTTGCATCTGAAAGTAGAAACTCGCCCGATTACAACGGTATGAGTAGTTTTCCCCTAGGCCGTTCTAGTTATTCGTTTCGAGCATCAGAACTGCGAAAATTTTGAGTTTTTCAAGCGTTTCTTACCTCCAAACTGCCATATCTCGTGAACGGATTGACCAATCCGCAAAATTTCTGCCGCATCTGAAAGTAGAAACTCGCCCGATTACAACGGTATGAGTAGTTTTCCCCTAGGCCGTTCTAGTTATTCGTTTCGAGCATCAGAACTGCGAAAATTTTGAGTTTCTCAAGCGTTCCTTACCTCCAAACTGCAATATCTCGCGAACGGATTGACCAATCCGCAAAATTTATGTTGCATCTAAAAGTGGAAACTCGCCCGGTTACAACGGTGTGCGTACTTTTCCCCTACGCCGTTCTAGTTAATCGTTTCGAGCATCAGAACTGCGAAAATTTTGAGTCTCTCAAGCGTTTCTTACCTTCAAACTGCCATATCTCGCGAACGGATTGACGAATCCGCAAAATTTCTGTTGCATCTGAAAGCAGAAACTCGCCCGATTACAACGGTATGCGTACTTTTCCCGTAGGCCATTCTAGTTAATCGTTTCGAGCACCAGAACTGTGAAAATTTTGAGTTTCTCAAGCGTTTCTTACATCCAAACTGCCATATCTCGCGAACGGATTGACCAATCCGCAAAATTTCTGTTGCATCTGAAAGTAGAAACTCGCCCGATTGCAAGGGTGTGCGTACTTTTCCCCTAGGCCGCTCTAGTTATTCGTTTCGAGCATCAGAACTGCGAAAATTTTGAGTTTCTCAAGCATTTCTTACCCCCAAACTGCCATATCTCTCGAACGGATTGACCAATCCGCAAAATTTATGTTGCATCTGAAAGTAGAAACTCGCCCGATTACAACGGTATGCGTACTTTTCCCCTAAGCCATTCTAGTTAATCGTTTCGAGCATCAGAACTGTGAAAATTTTGAGTTTCTCAAGCGTTTCTTACCTCCAAACTGCCATATCTCGCGAACGGATTGACCAATCCGCAAAATTTCTGTTGCATCTGAAAGTAGAAACTCGCCCGATTACAAGGGTGTGCGTACTTTTCCCCTAGGCCGCTCTAGTTATTCGTTTCGAGCATCAGAGCTACGAAAACTTTGAGTTTCTCAAGCGTTTCTTACCCCCAAACTGCCATATCTCGCGAACGGATTGACGAATCCGCAAAATATCTGTTGCATCTGAAAGTAGAAACTCGGCCGATTACAACGGTATGTGTAGTTTTCCTCTAGGCCGTTCTAGTTATTCGTTTCGAGCATCAGAACTGCGAAAATTTTGAGTTTCTCAGGCGTTTCTTACCTCCAAACTGCCATATCTCGCGAACGGATTGACGAATCCGCAAAATATCTGTTGCATCTGAAAGTAGAAACTCGCCCGATTACAACGGTATGCACACTTTTCCCCTAGGCCATTCTAGTTAATCGTTTCGAGGACCAGAACTGTGAAAATTTTGAGTTTCTCAAGCGTTTCTTACCTCCAAACTGCCATATCTCGCGAACGGATTGACCAATCCGCAAAATTTCTGTTGCATCCGAAAGTAGAAACTCGCCCGATTACAAGGGTGTGCGTACTTTTCCCCTAGGCCGCTCTAGTTATTCGTTTCGAGCATCAGAACTGCGAAAATTTTGTGTTTCTCAAGCATTTCTTACATCCGAACTGCCATATCTCGCGAACGGATTGACCAATCCGCAAAATTTCTGTTGCATCTGAAAGTAGAAACTCGCCCGATTACAACGGTGTGCGTACTTTTCCCCTAGGCCATTCTAGTTAATCGTTTCGAGCATCAGAACTGTGAAAATTTTGAGTTTCTCAAGCGTTTCTTACCTCCAAACTGCCATATCTCGCGAACGGGTTGACGAATCCGCAAAATTTCTGTTCCATCTGAAAGTAGAAACTCGCCCGGTTACAGCGGTATGCGTACTTTTCCCCTTCGCCGTTCTAGTTAATCGTTTCGACCATCAGAACTGCGAAAATTTTGAGTTCCTCAAGCGTTTCTTACATCCAAACCGCCATATCTCTCGAACGGAATGACCAATCCGCAAAATTTATGTTGCATCTGAAAGTAGAAACTCGCCCGATTACAACGGTATGCGTACTTTTCGCCTAGGCCGTTCTAGGTATTCGTTTCGAGCATGAGAACTGCGAAAATTTTGAGTTTCTCAAGCATTTCTTACCCCCAAACTGCCATATCTCTCGAACGGATTGACCAATCCGCAAAATTTATGTTGCATCTGAAAGTAGAAACTCGCCCGATTACAACGGTATGAGTAGTTTTCCCCTAGGCCGTTCTAGTTATTAGTTTCGAGCATCAGATCTGCGAAAATTTTGAGTTACTCAAGCGTTTCTTACCTCGAAACTGCCATATCTCGCGAACGGATTGACCAATCCGCAAAATTTCTGTCGCATCTGAAAGTAGAAACTCGCCCGATTACAACGGTATGAGTAGTTTTCCCCTAGGCCGTTCTAGTTATTCGTTTCGAGCATCAGAACTGCGAAAATTTTGAGTTTCTCAAGCGTTTCTTACCTCAAAACTGCCATATCTCGCGAACGGATTGAACAATCCGCAAAATTTCTGTTGCATCTGAAAGTAGAAACTCGCCCGATTACAACGGTATGAGTAGTTTTCCCCTAGGCCGTTCTAGTTATTCGTTTCGAGCATCAGAACTGCGAAAATTTTGAGTTTTTCAAGCGTTTCTTACCTCCAAACTGCCATATCTCGTGAACGGATTGACCAATCCGCAAAATTTCTGCCGCATCTGAAAGTAGAAACTCGCCCGATTACAACGGTATGAGTAGTTTTCCCCTAGGCCGTTCTAGTTATTCGTTTCGAGCATCAGAACTGCGAAAATTTTGAGTTTCTCAAGCGTTCCTTACCTCCAAACTGCAATATCTCGCGAACGGATTGACCAATCCGCAAAATTTATGTTGCATCTAAAAGTGGAAACTCGCCCGGTTACAACGGTGTGCGTACTTTTCCCCTACGCCGATCTAGTTAATCGTTTCGAGCATCAGAACTGCGAAAATTTTGAGTTTCTCAAGCGTTTCTTACCTCCAAACTGCCATATCTCGCGAACGGATTGACGAATCCGCAAAATTTCTGTTGCATCTGACAGCAGAAACTCGCCCGATTACAACGGTATGCGTACTTTTCCCGTAGGCCATTCTAGTTAATCGTTTCGAGCACCAGAACTGTGAAAATTTTGAGTTTCTCAAGCGTTTCTTACATCCAAACTGCCATATCTCGCGAACGGATTGACCAATCCGCAAAATTTCTGTTGCATCTGAAAGTAGAAACTCGCCCGATTACAACGGTATGAGTAGTTTTCCCCTAGGCCGCTCTAGTTATTCGTTTCGAGCATCAGAACTGCGAAAATTTTGTGTTTCTCAAGCATTTCTTACATCCGAACTGCCATATCTCGCGACCGGATTGACCAATCCGCAAAATTTCTGTTGCATCTGAAAGTAGAAACTCGCCCGATTACAACGGTATGCGTACTTTTCCCCTAGGCCGCTCTAGTTATTCGTTTCGAGCATCAGAACTGCGAAAATTTTGTGTTTCTCAAGCATTTCTTACATCCGAACTGCCATATCTCGCGACCGGATTGACCAATCCGCAAAATTTCTGTTGCACCTGAAAGTAGAAACTCGCCCGATTACAACGGTATGCGTACTTTTCCCCTAGGCCATTCTAGTTAATCGTTTCGAGCATCAGAACTGTGAAAATTTTGAGTTTCTCAAGCGTTTCTTACCTCCAAACTGCCATATCTCGGGAACGGATTGACCAATCCGCAAAATTTATGATGCATCTGGAAGTAGAAACTCGCCCGATTACAACGGTATGCGTACTTTTCCCCTAGGCCATTCTAGTTAATCGTTTCGAGCATCAGAACTGCGAAAATTTTGAGTTTCTCAAGCATTTCTTACCTCCAAACTGCCATATCTCTCGAACGGATTGACCAATCCGCAAAATTTATGTTGCATCTGAAAGTAGAAACTCGCCCGATTACAACGGTATGCGTACTTTTCCCCTAAGCCATTCTAGTTAATCGTTTCGAGCATCAGAACTGTGAAAATTTTGAGTTTCTCAAGCGTTTCTTACCTCCAAATGCCATATCTCGCGAACGGATTGACGAATCCGCAAAATTTCTGTTGCATCTGAAAGTAGAAACTCGCCCGGTTACAACGGTGTGCGTACTTTTCCCCTACGCCGTTCTAGTTAATCGTTTCGAGCATCAGAACTGCGAAAATTTTGAGTTTCTCAAGCGTTTCTTACATCCAAACTGCCATATCTCGCGAACGGATTGACCAATCCGCAAAATTTCTGTTGCATCTGAAAGTAGAAACTCGCCCGATTGCAAGGGTGTGCGTACTTTTCCCCTAGGCCGCTCTAGTTATTCGTTTCGAGCATCAGAACTGCGAAAATTTTGTGTTTCTCAAGCATTTCTTACATCCGAACTGCCATATCTCGCGACCGGATTGACCAATCCGCAAAATTTCTGTTGCATCTGAAAGTAGAAACTCGCCCGATTACAACGGTATGCGTACTTTTCCCCTAGGCCATTCTTGTTAATCGTTTCGAGCATCAGAACTGTGAAAATTTTGAGTTTCTCAAGCGTTTCTTACCTCCAAACTGCCATATCTCGCGAACGGATTGACCAATCCGCAAAATTTCTGTTGCATCTGAAAGTAGAAACTCGCCCGATTACAAGGGTGTGCGTACTTTTCCCCTAGGCCGCTCTAGTTATTCGTTTCGAGCATCAGAACTGCGAAAATTTTGTGTTTCTCAAGCATTTCTTACATCCGAACTGCCATATCTCGCGACCGGATTGACCAATCCGCAAAATTTCTGTTGCATCTGAAAGTAGAAACTCGCCCGATTACAACGGTATGCGTACTTTTCCCCTAGGCCATTCTAGTTAATCGTTTCGAGCATCAGAACTGTGAAAATTTTGAGTTTCTCAAGCGTTTCTTACCTCCAAACTGCCATATCTCGCGAACGGATTGACCAATCCGCAAAATTTATGTTGCATCTGGAAGTAGAAACTCGCCCGATTACAACGGTATGCGTACTTTTCCCCTATGCCATTCTAGTTAATCGTTTCGAGCATCAGAACTGCGAAAATTTTGAGTTTCTCAAGCATTTCTTACCTCCAAACTGCCATATCTCTCGAACGGATTGACCAATCCGCAAAATTTATGTTGCATCTGAAAGTAGAAACTCGCCCGATTACAACGGTATGCGTACTTTTCCCCTAAGCCATTCTAGTTAATCGTTTCGAGCATCAGAACTGTGAAAATTTTGAGTTTCTCAAGCGTTTCTTACCTCCAAATGCCATATCTCGCGAACGGATTGACGAATCCGCAAAATTTCTGTTGCATCTGAAAGTAGAAACTCGCCCGGTTACAACGGTGTGCGTACTTTTCCCCTACGCCGTTCTAGTTAATCGTTTCGAGCATCAGAACTGCGAAAATTTTGAGTTTCTCAAGCGTTTCTTACCTCCAAACTGCCATATCTCGCGAACGGATTGACCAATCCGCAAAATTTCTGTTGCATCTGAAAGTAGAAACTCGCGCGATTACAAGGGTGTGCGTACTTTTCCCCTAGGCCGCTCTAGTTATTCGTTTCGAGCATCAGAACTGCGAAAATTTTGTGTTTCTCAAGCATTTCTTACATCCGAACTGCCATATCTCGCGACCGGATTGACCAATCCGCAAAATTTCTGTTGCATCTGAAACTAGAAACTCGCCCGATTACAACGGTATGCGTACCTTTCCCCTAGGCCGTTCTTGTTATTTGTTTCGAGCATCAGAAATGCGAAAATTTTGAGTTTCTCAAGCGTTTCTTACCTCCAAACTGCCATATCTCGCGAACGGATTGACGAATCCGCAAAATTTCTGTTGCATCTGAAAGTAGAAACTCGCCCGGTTACAATGATATGCGTACTTTTCCCCTACGCCGTTCTAGTTAATCGTTTCGAGCATCAGAACTGCGAAAATTTTGAGTTTCTCAAGCGTTTCTTACCTCCAAACTGCCATATCTCGCGAACGGATTGACCAATCTGCAAAATTTATGTTGCATCTGAAAGTAGAAACTGGCCCGATTACAACGGTATGCGTGCTCTTCCCCTAGGCCGTTCCAGTTATTCGTTTCGAGCACCAGAACTGCGAAAATTTTGAATTTCTCAAGCGTTTCTTACTTCCAAACTGCCATATCTCGCGAACGGATTGACCAATCCGCAAAATTTATGTTGCATCTGAAAGAAGAAACTCGCCCGATTACAACGGTATATGTATCTTTCCACTAGGCCATTCTAGTTAAACGTTTCGGGCATCAGATATGTGAAAATTTTGAGTTTCTCAAGCGTTTCTTACCTCCAAACTGCCATAACTCGAGAACGGATTGACCAATCCGCAAAATTTCTGTTGCATCTGAAACTAGAAACTCGCCCGATTACAAGGGTATGCGTACTTTTCCCCTAGGCCGTTCTAGTTATTCGTTTCGAGCATCAGAACTGCGAAAATTTTGAGTTTCTCAAGCATTTCTTACCTCCAAACTGCCATATCTCTCGAACGGATTGACCAATCCGCAAAATTTCTATTGCATCTGAAACTAGAAACTCGCCCGATTACAAGGGTATGCGTACTTTTCCCCTAGGCCGTTCTAGTTATTCGTTTCGAGCATCAGAACTGCGAAAATTTTGAGTTTCTCAAGCATTTCTTACCTCCAAACTGCCATATCTCTCGAACGGATTTACCAATCCGCAAAATTTATGTTGCATCTGAAAGTAGAAACTCGCCCGATTACAACGGTATGCGTACTTTTCCCCTAAGCCATTCTAGTTAATCGTTTCGAGCATCAGAACTGTGAAAATTTTGAGTTTCTCAAGCGTTTCTTACCTCCAAACTGCCATATCTCGCGAACGGATTGACGAATCCGCAAAATTTCTGTTGCATCTGAAACTAGAAACTCGCCCGATTACAACGGTATGCGTACCTTTCCCCTAGGCCGTTCTTGTTATTTGTTTCGAGCATCAGAAATGCGAAAATTTTGAGTTTCTCAAGCGTTTCTTACCTCCAAACTGCCATATCTCGCGAACGGATTGACGAATCCGCAAAATTTCTGTTGCATCTGAAAGTAGAAACTCGCCCGGTTACAATGATATGCGTACTTTTCCCCTACGCCGTTCTAGTTAATCGTTTCGAGCATCAGAACTGCGAAAATTTTGAGTTTCTCAAGCGTTTCTTACCTCCAAACTGCCATATCTCGCGAACGGATTGACCAATCTGCAAAATTTATGTTGCATCTGAAAGTAGAAACTGGCCCGATTACAACGGTATGCGTGCTCTTCCCCTAGGCCGTTCCAGTTATTCGTTTCGAGCACCAGAACTGCGAAAATTTTGAATTTCTCAAGCGTTTCTTACTTCCAAACTGCCATATCTCGCGAACGGATTGACCAATCCGCAAAATTTATGTTGCATCTGAAAGAAGAAACTCGCCCGATTACAACGGTATATGTATCTTTCCACTAGGCCATTCTAGTTAAACGTTTCGGGCATCAGATATGTGAAAATTTTGAGTTTCTCAAGCGTTTCTTACCTCCAAACTGCCATAACTCGAGAACGGATTGACCAATCCGCAAAATTTCTGTTGCATCTGAAACTAGAAACTCGCCCGATTACAAGGGTATGCGTACTTTTCCCCTAGGCCGTTCTAGTTATTCGTTTCGAGCATCAGAACTGCGAAAATTTTGAGTTTCTCAAGCATTTCTTACCTCCAAACTGCCATATCTCTCGAACGGATTGACCAATCCGCAAAATTTCTATTGCATCTGAAACTAGAAACTCGCCCGATTACAAGGGTATGCGTACTTTTCCCCTAGGCCGTTCTAGTTATTCGTTTCGAGCATCAGAACTGCGAAAATTTTGAGTTTCTCAAGCATTTCTTACCTCCAAACTGCCATATCTCTCGAACGGATTTACCAATCCGCAAAATTTATGTTGCATCTGAAAGTAGAAACTCGCCCGATTACAACGGTATGCGTACTTTTCCCCTAAGCCATTCTAGTTAATCGTTTCGAGCATCAGAACTGTGAAAATTTTGAGTTTCTCAAGCGTTTCTTACCTCCAAACTGCCATATCTCGCGAACGGATTGACGAATCCGCAAAATTTCTGTTGCATCTGAAAGTAGAAACTCGCCCGGTTACAACGGTGTGCGTACTTTTCCCCTACGCCATTCTAGTTAATCGTTTCGAGCATCAGAACTGCGAAAATTTTGAGTTTCTCAAGCGTTTCTTACCTCCAAACTGCCATATCTCGCGAACGGATGGACCAATCCGCAAAATTTCTGCTGCATCTGAAAGTAGAAACTCGCCCGGTTACAATGATATGCGTACTTTTCCCCTACGCCGTTCTAGTTAATCGTTTCGAGCATCAGAACTGCGAAAATTTTGAGTTTCTCAAGCGTTTCTTACCTCCAAACTGCCATATCTCGCGAACGGATTGACCAATCTGCAAAATTTATGTTGCATCTGAAAGTAGAAACTGGCCCGATTACAACGGTATGCGTGCTCTTCCCCTAGGCCGTTCCAGTTATTCGTTTCGAGCACCAGAACTGCGAAAATTTTGAATTTCTCAAGCGTTTCTTACTTCCAAACTGCCATATCTCGCGAACGGATTGACCAATCCGCAAAATTTATGTTGCATCTGAAAGAAGAAACTCGCCCGATTACAACGGTATGTGTATCTTTCCACTAGGCCATTCTAGTTAAACGTTTCGGGCATCAGATATGTGAAAATTTTGAGTTTCTCAAGCGTTTCTTACCTCCAAACTGCCATATCTCGCGAACGGATGGACCAATCCGCAAAATTTCTGCTGCATCTGAAAGTAGAAACTCGCCCGGTTACAATGATATGCGTACTTTTCCCCTACGCCGTTCTAGTTAATCGTTTCGAGCATCAGAACTGCGAAAATTTTGAGTTTCTCAAGCGTTTCTTACCTCCAAACTGCCATATCTCGCGAACGGATTGACCAATCTGCAAAATTTATGTTGCATCTGAAAGTAGAAACTGGCCCGATTACAACGGTATGCGTGCTCTTCCCCTAGGCCGTTCTAGTTATTCGTTTCGAGCATCAGAACTGCGAAAATTTTGAGTTTCTCAAGCATTTCTTACCTCCAAACTGCCATATCTCTCGAACGGATTGACCAATCCGCAAAATTTATATTGCATCTGAAAGTAGAAACTCGCCCGATTACAACGGTATGCGTACTTTTCCCCTAAGCCATTCTAGTTAATCGTTTCGAGCATCAGAACTGTGAAAATTTTGAGTTTCTCAAGCGTTTCTTACCTCCAAACTGCCATATCTCGCGAACGGATTGACGAATCCGCAAAATTTCTGTTGCATCTGAAAGTAGAAACTCGCCCGGTTACAACGGTGTGCGTACTTTTCCCCTACGCCATTCTAGTTAATCGTTTCGAGCATCAGAACTGCGAAAATTTTGAGTTTCTCAAGCGTTTCTTACCTCCAAACTGCCATATCTCGCGAACGGATGGACCAATCCGCAAAATTTCTGCTGCATCTGAATGTAGAAACTCGCCCGATTACAAGGGTATGCGTACTTTTCCCCTAGGCCGTTCTAGTTATTCGTTTCGAGCATCAGAACTGCGAAAATTTTGAGTTTCTCAAGCATTTCTTACCTCCAAACTGCCATATCTCTCGAACGGATTGACCAATCCGCAAAATTTATGTTGCATCTGAAAGTAGAAACTCGCCCGATTACAACGGTATGCGTACTTTTCCCCTGGGCCATTCTAGTTAATCGTTTCGAGCATCAGAACTGTGAAAATTTTGAGTTTCTCTAGCGTTTCTTACCTACAAACTGCCATATCTCGCCAACGGATTGACGAATCCGCAAAATTTCTGTTGCATCTGAAAGTAGAAACTCGCCCGGTTACAACGGTATGCGTACTTTTCCCCTACGCCGTTCTAGTTAATCGTTTCGAGCATCAGAACTGCGAAAATTTTGAGTTTCGCAAGCGTTTCTTACCTCCAAACTGCCATATCTCTCGAACGTAATGACCAATCCGCAAAATTTATGTTGCATCTGAAAGTAGAAACTCGCCCGATTACAACGGTATGCGTACTTTTCCCCTAGGCCGTTCTAGTTATTCGTTTCGAGCATCAGAACTGCGAAAATTTTGAGTTTCTTAAGCATTTCTTACCTCCAAACTGCCATATCTCTCGAACGGATTGACCAATCCGCAAAATTTATGTTGCATCTGAAAGTAGAAATTCTTCCGATTACAACGGTATGCGTACTTTTCCCCTAGGCCATTCTAGTTAATCGTTTCGAGCATCAGAACTGTGAAAATTTTGAGTTTCTCTAGCGTTTCTTACCTCCAAACTGCCATATCTCGCCAACAGATTGACCAATCCGCAAAATTCCTGTTGCATCTGAAAGTAGAAACTCGCCCGATCACAACGGTATGCGTACTTTTCCCCTAGGCCGTTCTAGTTATTTGTTTCGAGCATCAGAACTGCGAAAATTTTGGGTTTCTCAAGCGTTTCTTACATCCAAACTGCCATATCTCGCGAACGGATTGACCAATCCGCAAAATTTATGTTGCTTCTGGAAGTAGAAATCCGCCCGATTACAACGGTGTGCGTACTTTTCCCCTAGGCCATTCTAGTTAATCGTTCCGAGCATCAGAACTGCGAAAATTTTGAGTTTCTCAAGCGTTTGTTACATCCAAACTGCCATATCTCGCGAAGGGATTGACCAATCCGCAAAATTTATGTTGCATCTGAAAGTAGAAACTCGCCCGATTACAAGGGTGTGCGTACTTTTCCCCTAGGCCGCTCTAGTTATTCGTTTCGAGCATCACAACTGCGAAAATTTTGTGTTTCTCAAGCATTTCTTACATCAGAACCGCCATATCTCGCGAACGGATTGACCAATCCGCAAAATTTCTGTTGCATCTGAAAGTAGAAACTCGCCCGATTACAACGGTGTGCGTACTTTTCCCCTAGGCCATTCTAGTTAATCGTTTCGAGCATCAGAACTGTGAAAATTTTGAGTTTCTCAAGCGTTTCTTACCTCCAAACTGCCATATCTCGCGAACGGGTTGTCGAATCCGCAAAATTTCTGTTCCATCTGAAAGTAGAAACTCGCCCGATTACAACGGTATATGTACCTTTCCACTAGGCCATTCTAGTTAATCGTTTCGGGCATCAGAAATGTGAAAATTTTGAGTTTCTCAAGCGTTTCTTACGTCCAAACTGCCACAACTCGCGAACGGATGGACCAATCCGCAAAATTTATGTTGCATCTGAAAGTAGAAACTCGCCCGATTACAACGGTATGCGTACTTTTCCCCTGGGCCATTCTAGTTAATCGTTTCGAGCATCAGAACTGTGAAAATTTTGAGTTTCTCTAGCGTTTCTTACCTACAAACTGCCATATCTCGCCAACGGATTGACGAATCCGCAAAATTTCTGTTGCATCTGAAAGTAGAAACTCGCCCGGTTACAACGGTATGCGTACTTTTCCCCTACGCCGTTCTAGTTAATCGTTTCGAGCATCAGAACTGCGAAAATTTTGAGTTTCGCAAGCGTTTCTTACCTCCAAACTGCCATATCTCTCGAACGTAATGACCAATCCGCAAAATTTATGTTGCATCTGAAAGTAGAAACTCGCCCGATTACAACGGTATGCGTACTTTTCCCCTAGGCCGTTCTAGTTATTCGTTTCGAGCATCAGAACTGCGAAAATTTTGAGTTTCTTAAGCATTTCTTACCTCCAAACTGCCATATCTCTCGAACGGATTGACCAATCCGCAAAATTTATGTTGCATCTGAAAGTAGAAACTCGCCCGATTACAACGGTATGCGTACTTTTCCCCTAGGCCATTCTAGTTAATCGTTTCGAGCATCAGAACTGTGAAAATTTTGAGTTTTTCTAGCGTTTCTTACCTCCAAACTGCCATATCTCGCCAACAGATTGACCAATCCGCAAAATTCCTGTTGCATCTGAAAGTAGAAACTCGCCCGATCACAACGGTATGCGTACTTTTCCCCTAGGCCGTTCTAGTTATTTGTTTCGAGCATCAGAACTGCGAAAATTTTGGGTTTCTCAAGCGTTTCTTACATCCAAACTGCCATATCTCGCGAACGGATTGACCAATCCGCAAAATTTATGTTGCTTCTGGAAGTAGAAATCCGCCCGATTACAACGGTGTGCGTACTTTTCCCCTAGGCCATTCTAGTTAATCGTTTCGAGCATCAGAACTGCGAAAATTTTGAGTTTCTCAAGCGTTTGTTACATCCAAACTGCCATATTTCGCGAACGGATTGACCAATCCGCAAAATTTATGTTGCATCTGAAAGTAGAAACTCGCCCGATTACAACGGTATGCGTACTTTTCCCCTAGGCCATTCTAGTTAATCGTTTCGAGCATCAGAACTGTGAAAATTTTGAGTTTCTCTAGCGTTTCTTACCTCCAAACTGCCATATCTCGCCAACAGATTGACCAATCCGCAAAATTCCTGTTGCATCTGAAAGTAGAAACTCGCCCGATCACAACGGTATGCGTACTTTTCCCCTAGGCCGTTCTAGTTATTTGTTTCGAGCATCAGAACTGCGAAATTTTTTGGGTTTCTCAAGCGTTTCTTACATCCAAACTGCCATATCTCGCGAACGGATTGACCAATCCGCAAAATTTATGTTGCTCCTGGAAGTAGAAATCCGCCCGATTACAACGGTGTACGTACTTTTCCCCTAGGCCGCCCTGGTTATTCGTTTCGAGCATCAGAACTGCGAAAATTTTGGGTTTCTCAAGCATTTCTTACATCCGAACTGCCATATCTCGCGAACGGATTGACCAATCCGCAAAATTTATGTTGCAACTGGAAGTAGAAACCCGCCCGATTACAAAGGTATGCGTACTTTTCCCCTAGGCCATTCTAGTTAATCGTTTCGAGCATCAGAACTGTGAAAATTTTGAGTTTCTCAAGCGTTTCTTACCTTCAAACTGCCATATCTCGCGAACGGGTTGACGAATCCGAAACTTTTCTGTTCCATCTAAAAGTAGAAACTCGCCCGGTTACAACGGTATGCGTACTTTTCCCCTTCGCCGTTCTAGTTAAACGTTTCGAGCATCAGAACTGCGAAAATTTTGAGTTTCTCAAGCGTTTCTTGCATCCAAACTGCCATATCTCTCGAACGGAATGACCAATCCGCAAAATTTATGTAGCATCTGAAAGTAGAAACTCGCCCGATTACAACGATATGCGTACTTTTCCCCTAGGCCATTCTAGTTAATCGTTTCGAGCATCAGAACTGCGAAAATTTTGAGTTTCTCAAGCGTTTGTTACATCCAAACTGCCATATCTCGCGAACGGATTGACCAATCCGCAAAATTTCTGTTGCATCTGAAAGTAGAAACTCGCCCGATCACAACGGTATGCGTACTTTTCCCCTAGGCCGTTCTAGTTAATCGTTTCGAGCACCAGAACTGTGAAAATTTTGAGTTTTTCAAGCGTTTCTTACCTCTAAACTGCCATATCTCGCGAACGGATTGACCATTCCGCAAAATTTATGTTGCATCTGAAAGTAGAAACTCGCCCGATTACAACGGTATATGTACCTTTCCACTAGGCCATTCTAGTTAATCGTTTCGGGCATCAGAAATGTGAAAATTTTGAGTTTCTCAAGCGTTTCTTACCTCCAAACTGCCATATCTCGCGAACGGATTGACCAATCCGCAAAATTTCTGTTGCATCTGAAAGTAGAAACTCGCCCGATCACAACGGTATGCGCACTTTTCCCCTAGGCCGTTCTAGTTATTTGTTTCGAGCATCAGAACTGCGAAAATTTTGGGTTTCTCAAGCGCTTCTTACCTCCAAACTGCCATATCTCGCCAACGGATTGACCAATCCGCAAAATTTATGTTGCATCTGGAAGTAGAAATCCGCCCGATTACAACGGTATGCGTACTTTTCCCCTAGGCCATTCTAGTTAATCGTTTCGAGCATCAGAACTGCGAAAATTTTGAGTTTCTCAAGCGTTTGTTACATCCAAACTGCCATATCTCGTGAACGGATTGACCAATCGGCAAAATTTATGTTGCATCTGAAAGTAGAAACTGGCCCGATTACAACGGTATGCGTGCTCTTCCCCTAGGCCGTTCTAGTTATTCGTTTCGAGCACCAGAACTGCGAAAATTTTGAGTTTTTCAAGCGTTTCTTACCTCTAAACTGCCATATCTCGCGAACGGATTGACCAATCCGCAAAATTTATGTTGCATCTGAAAGAAGAAACTCGCCCGATTACAACGGTATATGTATCTTTCCCCTAGGCCATTCTAGTTAATCGTTTCGAGCATCAGAACTGCGAAAATTTTGAGTTTCTCAAGCGTTTGTTACATCCAAACTGCCATATCTCGTGAACGGATTGACCAATCGGCAAAATTTATGTTGCACCTGAAAGTAGAAACTGGCCCGATTACAACGGTATGCGTGCTCTTCCCCTAGGCCGTTCTAGTTATTCGTTTCGAGCACCAGAACTGCGAAAATTTTGAGTTTCTCAAGCGTTTGTTACATCCAAACTGCCATATCTCGCGAACGGATTGACCAATCCGCAAAATTTATGTTGCATCTGAAAGTAGAAACTGGCCCGATTACAACGGTATGCGTACTCTTCCCCTAGGCCGCCCTGGTTATTCGTTTCGAGCATCAGAACTGCGAAAATTTTGTGTTTCTCAAGCATTTCTTACATCCGAACTGCCATATCTCGCGAACGGATTGACCAATCCGCAAAATTTCTGTTGCATCTGAAAGTAGAAACTCGCCCGATTACAACGGTATGCGTACTTTTCCCGTAGGCCATTCTAGTTAATCGTTTCGAGCATCAGAACTGTGAAAATTTTGAGTTTCTCAAGCGTTTCTTACCTCCAAACTGCCATATCTCGCGAACGGATTGACCAATCCGCAAAATTTATGTTGCAACTGGAAGTAGAAACCCGCCCGATTACAAAGGTATGCGTACTATTCCCCTAGGCCATTCTAGTTAATCGTTTCGAGCATCAGAACTGTGAAAATTTTGAGTTTCTCAAGCGTTTCTTACCTTCAAACTGCCATATCTCGCGAACGGGTTGACGAATCCGCAAAATTTCTGTTCCATCTGGAAGTAGAAACTCGCCCGGTTACAACGGTATGCGTACTTTTCCCCTTCGCCGTTCTAGTTAAACGTTTCGAGCATCAGAACTGCGAAAATTTTGAGTTTCTCAAGCGTTTCTTACATCCAAACTGCCGTATCTCTGGAACGGAATGACCAATCCGCAAAACTTATGTTGCATCTGAAAGTAGAATCGCGCCCGATTACAACGATATGCGTACTTTTCCCCTAGGCCATTCTAGTTAATCGTTTCGAGCACCAGAACTGTGAAAATTTTGAGTTTTTCAAGCGTTTCATACCTCCAAACTGCCATATCTCGCGAACGGATGGACCAATCCGCAAAATTTCTGCTGCATCTGAATGTAGAAACTCGCCCGATTACAAGGGTATGCGTACTTTTCCCCTAGGCCGTTCTAGTTATTCGTTTCGAGCATCAGAACTGCGAAAATTTTGAGTTTCTCAAGCATTTCTTACCTCCAAACTGCCATATCTCTCGAACGGATTGACCAATCCGCAAAATTTATGTTGCATCTGAAAGTAGATACTCGCCCGATTACAACGGTATGCGTACTTCTCCCCTGGGCCATTCTAGTTAATCGTTTCGAGCATCAGAACTGTGAAAATTTTGAGTTTCTCTAGCGTTTCTTACCTCCAAACTGCCATATCTCGCCAACGGATTGACGAATCCGCAAAATTTCTGTTGCATCTGAAAGTAGAAACTCGCCCGGTTACAACGGTATGCGTACTTTTCCCCTACGCCGTTCTAGTTAATCGTTTCGAGCATCAGAACTGCGAAAATTTTGAGTTTCGCAAGCGTTTCTTACCTCCAAACTGCCATATCTCTCGAACGTAATGACCAATCCGCAAAATTTATGTTGCATCTGAAAGTAGAAACTCGCCCGATTACAACGGTATGCGTACTTTTCCCCTAGGCCGTTCTAGTTATTCGTTTCGAGCATCAGAACTCCGAAAATTTTGTGTTTCTTAAGCATTTCTTACCTCCAAACTGCCATATCTCTCGAACGGATTGTCCAATCCGCAAAATTTATGTTGCATCTGAAAGTAGAAACTCGCCCGATTACAACGGTATGCGTACTTTTCCCCTAAGCCATTCTAGTTAATCGTTTCGAGCATCAGAACTGTGAAAATTTTGAGTTTCTCAAGCGTTTCTTACCTCCAAACTGCCATATCTCGCGAACGGATTGACGAATCCGCAAAATTTCTGTTGCATCTGAAAGTAGAAACTCGCCCGGTTACACCGGTATGCGTACTTTTCCCCTAAGCCATTCTAGTTAATCGTTTCGGGCATCAGAAATGTGAAAATTTTGAGTTTCTCAAGCGTTTCTTACGTCCAAACTGCCACAACTCGCGAACGGATGGACCAATCCGCAAAATTTCTGCTGCATCTGAATGTAGAAACTCGCCCGATTACAAGGGTATGCGTACTTTTCCCCTAGGCCGTTCTAGTTATTCGTTTCGAGCATCAGAACTGCGAAAATTTTGAGTTTCTCAAGCATTTCTTACCTCCAAACTGCCATATCTCTCGAACGGATTGACCAATCCGCAAAATTTATGTTGCATCTGAAAGTAGAAACTCGCCCGATTACAACGGTATGCGTACTTTTCCCCTAGGCCATTCTAGTTAATCGTTTCGAGCATCAGAACTGTGAAAATTTTGAGTTTCTCTAGCGTTTCTTACCTCCAAACTGCCATATCTCGCCAACAGATTGACCAATCCGCAAAATTCCTGTTGCATCTGAAAGTAGAAACTCGCCCGATCACAACGGTATGCGTACTTTTACCCTAGGCCGTTCTAGTTATTTGTTTCGAGCATCAGAACTGCGAAAATTTTGGGTTTCTCAAGCGTTTCTTACATCCAAACTGCCATATCTCGCGAACGGATTGACCAATCCGCAAAATTTCTGTTGCATCTGAAAGTAGAAACTCGCCCGATTACAACGGTATGCGTACTTTTCCCGTAGGCCATTCTAGTTAATCGTTTCGAGCATCAGAACTGTGAAAATTTTGAGTTTCTCAAGCGTTTCTTACCTCCAAACTGCCATATCTCGCGAACGGATTGACCAATCCGCAAAATTTATGTTGCAACTGGAAGTAGAAACCCGCCCGATTACAAAGGTATGCGTACTATTCCCCTAGGCCATTCTAGTTAATCGTTTCGAGCATCAGAACTGTGAAAATTTTGAGTTTCTCTAGCGTTTCTTACCTTCAAACTGCCATATCTCGCGAACGGGTTGACGAATCCGCAAAATTTCTGTTCCATCTGGAAGTAGAAACTCGCCCGGTTACAACGGTATGCGTACTTTTCCCCTTCGCCGTTCTAGTTAAACGTTTCGAGCATCAGAACTGCGAAAATTTTGAGTTTCTCAAGCGTTTCTTACATCCAAACTGCCGTATCTCTGGAACGGAATGACCAATCCTCAAAACTTATGTTGCATCTGAAAGTAGAATCGCGCCCGATTACAACGATATGCGTACTTTTCCCCTAGGCCATTCTAGTTAATCGTTTCGAGCACCAGAACTGTGAAAATTTTGAGTTTTTCAAGCGTTTCATACCTCCAAACTGCCATATCTCGCGAACGGATGGACCAATCCGCAAAATTTCTGCTGCATCTGAATGTAGAAACTCGCCCGATTACAAGGGTATGCGTACTTTTCCCCTAGGCCGTTCTAGTTATTCGTTTCGAGCATCAGAACTGCGAAAATTTTGAGTTTCTCAAGCATTTCTTACCTCCAAACTGCCATATCTCTCGAACGGATTGACCAATCCGCAAAATTTATGTTGCATCTGAAAGTAGATACTCGCCCGATTACAACGGTATGCGTACTTCTCCCCTGGGCCATTCTAGTTAATCGTTTCGAGCATCAGAACTGTGAAAATTTTGAGTTTCTCTAGCGTTTCTTACCTCCAAACTGCCATATCTCGCCAACGGATTGACGAATCCGCAAAATTTCTGTTGCATCTGAAAGTAGAAACTCGCCCGGTTACAACGGTATGCGTACTTTTCCCCTACGCCGTTCTAGTTAATCGTTTCGAGCATCAGAACTGCGAAAATTTTGAGTTTCGCAAGCGTTTCTTACCTCCAAACTGCCATATCTCTCGAACGTAATGACCAATCCGCAAAATTTATGTTGCATCTGAAAGTAGAAACTCGCCCGATTACAACGGTATGCGTACTTTTCCCCTAGGCCATTCTAGTTAATCGTTTCGAGCATCAGAACTGTGAAAATTTTGAGTTTCTCTAGCGTTTCTTACCTCCAAACTGCCATATCTCGCCAACAGATTGACCAATCCGCAAAATTCCTGTTGCATCTGAAAGTAGAAACTCGCCCGATCACAACGGTATGCGTACTTTTACCCTAGGCCGTTCTAGTTATTTGTTTCGAGCATCAGAACTGCGAAAATTTTGGGTTTCTCAAGCGTTTCTTACATCCAAACTGCCATATCTCGCGAACGGATTGACCAATCCGCAAAATTTGTGTTGCATCTGAAAGTAGAAACTCGCCCGATTACAACGGTATGCGTACTTCTCCCCTGGGCCATTCTAGTTAATCGTTTCGAGCATCAGAACTGTGAAAATTTTGAGTTTCTCTAGCGTTTCTTACCTCCAAACTGCCATATCTCGCCAACGGATTGACGAATCCGCAAAATTTCTGTTGCATCTGAAAGTAGAAACTCGCCCGGTTACAACGGTATGCGTACTTTTCCCCTACGCCGTTCTAGTTAATCGTTTCGAGCATCAGAACTGCGAAAATTTTGAGTTTCGCAAGCGTTTCTTACCTCCAAACTGCCATATCTCTCGAACGTAATGACCAATCCGCAAAATTTATGTTGCATCTGAAAGTAGAAACTCGCCCGATTAAAACGGTATGCGTACTTTTCCCCTAGGCCGTTCTAGTTATTCGTTTCGAGCATCAGAACTGCGAAAATTTTGAGTTTCTTAAGCATTTCTTACCTCCAAACTGCCATATCTCTCGAACGGATTGACCAATCCGCAAAATTTATGTTGCATCTGAAAGTAGAAACTCGCCCGATTACAACGGTATGCGTACTTTTCCCCTAAGCCATTCTAGTTAATCGTTTCGAGCATCAGAACTGTGAAAATTTTGAGTTTCTCAAGCGTTTCTTACCTCCAAACTGCCATATCTCGCGAACGGATTGACGAATCCGCAAAATTTCTGTTGCATCTGAAAGTAGAAACTCGCCCGATTACAACGGTATGCGTACTTTTCCCCTAGGCCATTCTAGTTAATCGTTTCGAGCATCAGAACTGTGAAAATTTTGAGTTTCTCTAGCGTTTCTTACCTCCAAACTGCCATATCTCGCGAACGGATTGACGAATCCGCAAAATTTCTGTTGCATCTGAAAGTAGAAACTCGCCCGGTTACAACGGTATGCGTACTTTTCCCCTAAGCCATTCTAGTTAATCGTTTCGAGCACCAGAACTGTGAAAATTTTGAGTTTTTCAAGCGTTTCTTACCTCCAAACTGCCATATCTCGCGAACGGATTGACCAATCCGCAAAATTTATGTTGCATCTGAAAGTAGAAACTCGCCCGATTACAACGGTATATGTACCTTTCCACTAGGCCATTCTAGTTAATCGTTTCGGGCATCAGAAATGTGAAAATTTTGAGTTTCTCAAGCGTTTCTTACGTCCAAACTGCCACAACTCGCGAACGGATGGACCAATCCGCAAAATTTCTGCTGCATCTGAATGTAGAAACTCGCCCGATTACAATGGTATGCGTACTTTTCCCCTAGGCCGTTCTAGTTATTCGTTTCGAGCACCAGAACTGCGAAAATTTTGAATTTCTCAAGCGTTTCTTACTTCCAAACTGCCATATCTCGCGAACGGATTGACCAAACCGCAAAATTTATGTTGCATCTGAAAGAAGAAACTCGCCCGATTACAACGGTATATGTATCTTTCCACTAGGCCATTCTAGTTAAACGTTTCGGGCATCAGATATGTGAAAATTTTGAGTTTTTCAAGCGTTTCTTACCTCCAAACTGCCATAACTCGAGAACGGATTGACCAATCCGCAAAATTTCTGTTGCATCTGAAACTAGAAACTCGCCCGATTACAAGGGTATGCGTACTTTTCCCCTAGGCCATTCTAGTTAATCGTTTCGAGCATCAGAACTGCGAAAATTTTGAGTATCTCAAGCGTTTGTTACATCCAAACTGCCATATCTCGCGAACGGATTGACCAATCCGCAAAGTTTATGTTGCATCTGAAAGTGGAAACTCGCCCGATTACAAGGGTATGCGTACTTTTCCCCTAGGCCATTCTAGTTAATCGTTTCGAGCATCAGAACTGCGAAAATTTTGAGTTTCTCAAGCGTTTGTTACATCCAAACTGCCATATCTCGCGAACGGATTGACCAATCCGCAAAATTTATGTTGCATCTGAAAGTAGAAACTGGCCCGATTACAACGGTATGCGTACTCTTCCCCTAGGCCGTTCTAGTTATTCGTTTCGAGCACCAGAACTGCGAAAATTTTGAATTTCTCAAAAGTTTCTTACCTCCAAACTGCCATATCTCGCGAACGGATTGACCAATCCGCAAAATTTCTGTTGCATCTGAAAGTAGAAACTCGCCCGATTACAAGGGTGTACGTACTTTTCCCCTAGGCCGCTCTCGTTATTCGTTTCGAGCATCAGAACTGCGAAAATTTTGTGTTCCTCAAGCATTTCTTACATCCGAACTGCCATATCTCGCGAACGGATTGACCAATCCGCAAAATTTCTGTTGCATCTGAAAGTAGAAACTCGCCCGATTACAACGGTATGCGTACTTTTCCCGTAGGCCATTCTAGTTAATCGTTTCGAGCATCAGAACTGTGAAAATTTTGAGTTTCTCAAGCGTTTCTTACCTCCAAACTGCCATATCTCTCGAACGGATTGACCAATCCGCAAAATTTATGTTGCATCTGAAAGTAGAAACTCGCCCGATTACAACGGTATGCGTACTTTTCCCGTAGGCCATTCTAGTTAATCGTTTCGAGCATCAGAACTGTGAAAATTTTGAGTTTCTCAAGCGTTTCTTACCTCCAAACTGCCATATCTCGCGAACGGATTGACCAATCCGCAAAATTTATGTTGCATCTGAAAGTAGAAACTGGCCCGATTAGAACGGTATGCGTACTCTTCCCCTAGGCCGTTCTAGTTATTCGTTTCGAGCACCAGAACTGCGAAAATTTCGAATTTCTCAAGCGTTTCTTACCTCCAAACTGCCATATCTCGCGAACGGATTGACCAATCCGCAAAATTTCAGTTGCATCTGAAAGTAGAAACTCGCCCGATTACAAGGGTTTACGTACTTTTCCCCCAGGCCGCTCTAGTTATTCGTTTCGAGCACCAGAACTGCGAAAATTTTGAATTTCTCAAGCGTTTCTTACCTCCAAACTGCCATATCACGCGAACGGATTGACCAATCCGCAAAATTTCTGTTGCATCTGAAAGTAGAAACTCGCCCGATTACAAGGGTGTACGTACTTTTCCCCTAGGCCGCCCTGGTTATTCGTTTCGAGCATCAGAACTGCGAAAATTTTGTGTTTCTCAAGCATTTCTTACATCCGAACTGCCATATCTCGCGAACGGATTGACCAATCCGCAAAATTTCTGTTGCATCTGAAAGTAGAAACTCGCCCGATTACAACGGTATGCGTACTTTTCCCGTAGGCCATTCTAGTTAATCGTTTCGAGCATCAGAACTGTGAAAATTTTGAGTTTCTCAAGCGTTTCTTACCTCCAAACTGCCATATGTCGCGAACGGATTGACCAATCCGCAAAGTTTCTGTTGCATCTGAAAATAGAAACTCGCCCGATTACAACGGTATGCGTACTTTTCCCCTAGGCCGTTCTAGTTATTCGTTTCGAGCATCAGAACTGCGAAAATTTTGAGTTTCTCAAGCATTTCTTACCTCCAAACTGCCATATCTCTCGAACGGATTGACCAATCCGCAAAATTTATGTTGCATCTGAAAGCAGAAACTCGCCCGATTACAACGGTATGCGTACTTTTCCCCTAGGCCATTCTAGTTAATCGTTTCGAGCATCAGAACTGCGAAAATTTTGAGTTTCTCAAGCGTTTGTTACATCCAAACTGCCATATCTCGCGAACGGATTGACCAATCCGCAAAATTTATGTTGCATCTGAAAGTGGAAACTCGCCCGATTACAAGGGTATGCGTACTTTTCCCCTAGGCCATTCTAGTTAATCGTTTCGAGCATCAGAACTGCGAAAATTTTGAGTTTCTCAAGCGTTTGTTACATCCAAACTGCCATATCTCGCGAACGGATTGACCAATCCGCAAAATTTATGTTGCATCTGAAAGTAGAAACTGGCCCTATTACAACGGTATGCGTACTCTTCCCCTAGGCCGTTCTAGTTATTCGTTTCGAGCACCAGAACTGCGAAAATTTTGAATTTCTCAAGCGTTTCTTACCTCCAAACTGCCATATCACGCGAACGGATTGACCAATCCGCAAAATTTCTGTTGCATCTGAAAGTAGAAACTCGCCCGATTACAAGGGTGTACGTACTTTTCCCCTAGGCCGCCCTGGTTATTCGTTTCGAGCATCAGAACTGCGAAAATTTTGTGTTTCTCAAGCATTTCTTACATCCGAACTGCCATATCTCGCGAACGGATTGACCAATCCGCAAAATTTCTGTTGCATCTGAAAGTAGAAACTCGCCCGATTACAACGGTATGCGTACTTTTCCCGTAGGCCACTCTAGTTAATCGTTTCGAGCATCAGAACTGTGAAAATTTTGAGTTTCTCAAGCGTTTCTTACCTCCAAACTGCCATATGTCGCGAACGGATTGACCAATCCGCAAAGTTTCTGTTGCATCTGAAAATAGAAACTCGCCCGATTACAACGGTATGCGTACTTTTCCCCTAGGCCGTTCTAGTTATTCGTTTCGAGCATCAGAACTGCGAAAATTTTGAGTTTCTCAAGCATTTCTTACCTCCAAACTGCCATATCTCTCGAACGGATTGACCAATCCGCAAAATTTATGTTGCATCTGAAAGCAGAAACTCGCCCGATTACAACGGTATGCGTACTTTTCCCCTAAGCCATTCTAGTTAATCGTTCCGTACATCAGAACTGTGAAAATTTTGAGTTTCTCGAGCATTTCTTACCTCCAAACTGCCATATCTCTCGAACGGATTGACCAATCCGCAAAATTTATGTTGCATCTGAAAGCAGAAACTCGCCCGATTACAACGGTATGCGTACTTTTCCCCTAAGCCATTCTAGTTAATCGTTTCGAGCATCAGAACTGCGAAAATTTTGAGTTTCTCAAGCGTTTGTTACATCCAAACTGCCATATCTCGCGAACGGATTGACCAATCCGCAAAATTTATGTTGCATCTGAAAGTGGAAACTCGCCCGATTACAAGGGTATGCGTACTTTTCCCCTAGGCCGTTCTAGTTATTCGTTTCGAGCACCAGAACTGCGAAAATTTTGAATTTCTCAAGCGTTTCTTACCTCCAAACTGCCATATCTCGCGAACGGATTGACCAATCCGCAAAATTTCTGTTGCATCTGAAAGTAGAAACTCGCCCGATTACAAGGGTGTACGTACTTTTCCCCTAGGCCGCTCTAGTTATTCGTTTCGAGCATCAGAACTGCGAAAATTTTGAGTTTCTCAAGCGTTTCTTACTTCCAAACTGCCATATCTCGCGAACGGATTGACCAATCCGCAAAATTTATGTTGCATCTGAAAGTAGAAACTGGCCCGATTAGAACGGTATGCGTACTCTTCCCCTAGGCCGTTCTAGTTATTCGTTTCGAGCACCAGAACTGCGAAAATTTCGAATTTCTCAAGCGTTTCTTACCTCCAAACTGCCATATCTCGCGAACGGATTGACCAATCCGCAAAATTTCTGTTGCATCTGAAAGTAGAAACTCGCCCGATTACAAGGGTTTACGTACTTTTCCCCCAGGCCGCTCTAGTTATTCGTTTCGAGCATCAGAACTGCGAAAATTTTGTGTTTCTCAAGCATTTCTTACATCCGAACTGCCATATCTCGCGAACGGATTGACCAATCCGCAAAATTTCTGTTGCATCTGAAACTAGAAACTCGCCCGATTACAAGGGTATGCGTACTTTTCCCCTAGGCCATTCTAGTTAATCGTTTCGAGCATCAGAACTGCGAAAATTTTGAGTTTCTCAAGCGTTTGTTACATCCAAACTGCCATATCTCGCGAACGGATTGATCAATCCGCAAAATTTATGTTGCATCTGAAAGTAGAAACTGGCCCGATTACAACGGTATGCGTACTCTTCGCCTAGGCCGTTCTAGTTATTCGTTTCGAGCACCAGAACTGCGAAAATTTCGAATTTCTCAAGCGTTTCTTACCTCCAAACTGCCATATCTCGCGAACGGATTGACCAATCCGCAAAATTTCTGTTGCATCTGAAAGTAGAAACTCGCCCGATTACAAGGGTTTACGTACTTTTCCCCTAGGCCGCTCTAGTTATTCGTTTCGAGCATCAGAACTGCGAAAATTTTGTGTTTCTCAAGCATTTCTTACATCCGAACTGCCATATCTCGCGAACGGATTGACCAATCCGCAAAATTTCTGTTGCATCTGAAACTAGAAACTCGCCCGATTACAAGGGTATGCGTACTTTTCCCCTAGGCCATTCTAGTTAATCGTTTCGAGCATCAGAACTGCGAAAATTTTGAGTTTCTCAAGCGTTTGTTACATCCAAACTGCCATATCTCGCGAACGGATTGACCAATCCGCAAAATTTATGTTGCATCTGAAAGTGGAAACTCGCCCGATTACAAGGGTATGCGTACTTTTCCCCTAGGCCATTCTAGTTAATCGTTTCGAGCATCAGAACTGCGAAAATTTTGAGTTTCTCAAGCGTTTGTTACATCCAAACTGCCATATCTCGCGAACGGATTGACCAATCCGCAAAATTTATGTTGCATCTGAAAGTAGAAACTGGCCCGATTACAACGGTATGCGTACTCTTCCCCTAGGCCGTTCTAGTTATTCGTTTCGAGCACCAGAACTGCGAAAATTTTGAATTTCTCAAGCGTTTCTTACCTCCAAACTGCCATATCACGCGAACGGATTGACCAATCCGCAAAATTTCTGTTGCATCTGAAAGTAGAAACTCGCCCGATTACAAGGGTGTACGTACTTTTCCCCTAGGCCGCCCTGGTTATTCGTTTCGAGCATCAGAACTGCGAAAATTTTGTGTTTCTCAAGCATTTCTTACATCCGAACTGCCATATCTCGCGAACGGATTGACCAATCCGCAAAATTTCTGTTGCATCTGAAAGTAGAAACTCGCCCGATTACAACGGTATGAGTAGTCTTCCACTAGGCCGTTCTAGTTATTCGTTTCGAGCATCAGAACTGCGAAACTTTTGAGTTTCTCAAGCGTTTCTTACCTCAAAACTGCCATATGTCGCGAACGGATTGACCAATCCGCAAAATTTATGTTGCAACTGGAAGTAGAAACCCGCCCGATTACAAAGGTATGCGTACTTTTCCCCTAGGCCATTCTAGTTAATCGTTTCGAGCATCAGAACTGTGAAAATTTTGAGTTTCTCAAGCGTTTCTTACCTTCAAACTGCCATATCTCGCGAACGGGTTGACGAATCCGCAAAATTTCTGTTGCATCTGAAAGTAGAAACCCGCCCGATTACAACGGTATGAGTAGTCTTCCACTAGGCCGTTCTAGTTATTCGTTTCGAGCATCAGAACTGCGAAACTTTTGAGTTTCTCAAGCGTTTCTTACCTCAAAACTGCCATATCTCGCGAACGGATTGAACAATCCGCAAAATTTCTGTTGCATCTGAAAGTAGAAACTCGCCCGATTACAACGGTATGCGTTCATTTCCCCTAGGCCATTCTGGTTAATCGTTTCGAGCATTAGAACTGCGAAAATTTTGAGTTTGTTAAGCGTTTCTTACCTCAAAACTGCCATATCTCGCGAACGGATTGAACAATCCGCAAAATTTCTGTTGCATCTGAAACTCGCCAGATTACAACGGTGTGAGTAGTTTTCCCCTAGGCCGTTCTAGTTATTCGTTTCGAGCATCAGAACTGCGAAAATTTTGAGTTTCTCAAGCGTTTCTTACCTCGAAACTGCCATATCTCGCGAACGGATTGACTAATCCGCAAAATTTCTGTTGCATCTGAAAGTAGAAGCTCGACAGATTACAACGGTATGAGTAGTTTTCCTCTAGGCCGTTCTAGTTATTCGTTTCGAGCATCAGAACTGCGAAAATTTTGAGTTTCTCAAGCGTTTCTTACCTCAAAACTGCCATATCTCGCGAACGGATTGACCAGTCCGCAAAATTTCTGTGGCATCTAAAAGTAGAAGATCGCCCGATTACAACGGTATGAGTAGTTTTCCCCTAGGCCGTCCTAGTTATTCGTTTCGAGCATCAGAACTGCTAAAATTTTGAGTTTGTCAAGCGTTTCTTACCTCAAAACTGCCATATCTCGCGAACGGATTGAACAATCCGCAAAATTTCTGTTGCATCTGAAACTCGCCAGATTACAACGGTGTGAGTAGTTTTCCCCTAGGCCGTTCTAGTTATTCGTTTCGAGCATCAGAACTGCGAAAATGTTGAGTTTCTCAAGCGTTTCTTACCTCAAAACTGCCATACCTCGCGAACGGATTGACCAATCCGCAAAATTTCTGTTGCATCTGAAAGTAGAAACTCGCCCGATTACAACGGTGTGAGTAGTTTTCCCCTAGGCCGTTCTAGTTATTCGTTTCGAGCATCAGAACTGCGAAAATTTTGAGTTTGTCAAGCGTTTCTTACCTCAAAACGGCCATATCTCGCGAACGGATTGAACAATCCGCAAAATTTCTGTTGCATCTGAAAGTAGAAACCCGCCCGATTACAACGGTATGAGTAGTCTTCCACTAGGCCGTTCTAGTTATTCGTTTCGAGCATCAGAACTGCGAAACTTTTGAGTTTCTCAAGCGTTTCTTACCTCAAAACTGCCATATCTCGCGAACAGATTGAACAATCCGCAAAATTTCTGTTGCATCTGAAAGTAGAAACCCGCCGATTACAACGGTATGAGTAGTTTTCCTCTAGGCCGGTCTAGTTATTCGTTTCGAGCATCAGAACTGCGAAAATTTTGAGTTTTTCAAGCGTTTCTTACCTCAAAACTGCCATACCTCGCGAACGGATTGACCAATCCGCAAAATTTCTGTTGCATCTGAAAGTAGAAACTCGCCCGATTACAACGGTATGCGTTCATTTCCCCTAGGCCATTCTGGTTAATCGTTTCGAGCATTAGAACTGCGAAAATTTGGAGTTTCTCAAGCGTTTCTTACCCCAAAACTGCCATATCTCGGGAACGGATTGATCAATCCGCAAAATTTCTGTTGCATCTGAAAGTAGAAACTCGCCCGATTACAACGGTATGAGTGGTTTTCCCCTAGGCCGTTCTAGTTATTCATTTCGAGCATCAGAACTGCGAAAATTTTGAGTTTTTCAAGCGTTTCTTACCTCCAAACTGCCATATCCCACGAACGGATTGACAAATCCGCAAAATTTCTGTTGCATCTGAAAGTAGAAACCCTCCCGATTACAAGGGTATGAGTAGTTTTCCCCTAGTCCGTTCTAGTTATTAGTTTCGAGCATCAGAACTGTGAAAATTTTGAGTTTCTCAAGCGTTTCTTACCTCCAAAGAGCCATATCTCGCGAACGGATTGACCAATCCACAAAATTTCTGTTGCATCTGAAACTCGCCCGATTACAACGGTGTGAGTAGTTTTCCCCTAGGCCGTTCTGGTTATTCGTTTCGAGCATCAGAACTGCGAAAATTTTGTGTTTCTCAAGCGTTTCTTACCTCAAAACTGCCATATCTCGCGAACGGATTGAACAATCCGCAAAATTTCTGTTGCATCTGAAACTCGCCAGATAAGAACGGTGTGAGTAGTTTTCCCCTAGGCCGTTCTAGTTATTCGTTTCGAGCATCAGAACTGCGAAAATTTTGAGTTTCTCAAGCGTTTCTTACCTCAAAACTGCCATACCTCGCGAACGGATTGACCAATCCGCAAAATTTCTGTTGCGTCTGAAAGTAGAAACTCGCCCGATTACAACGGTATGAGTAGTTTTCCCCTAGGCCGTTCTGGTTATTCGTTTCGAGCATCAGAACTGCGAAAATTTTGTGTTTCTCAAGCGTTTCTTACCTCAAAACTGCCATATCTCGCGAACGGATTGACCAATCCGCAAAATTTCTGTTGCATCTGAAAGTAGAAGCTCGCCCGATTACAACGGTATGAGTAGTTTTCCCCTAGGCCGTTCTAGTTATTCGTTTCGAGCATCAGAACTGCGAAAATTTTGAGTTTGTCAAGCGTTTCTTACCTAAAAACTGCCATATCTCGCGAACGGAATGAACAATCCGCAAAATTTCTGTTGCATCTGAAAGTAGAAACCCGCCCGATTACAACGGTATGAGTAGTTTTCCTCTAGGCCGTTCTAGTTATTCGTTTCGAGCATCAGAACTGCGAAAATTTTGAGTTTATCAAGCGTAGCTTACCTCAAAACTGCCATATCTCGGGAACGGATTGACCAATCCGTAAAATTTCTGTTGCATCTGAAAGTAGAAACTCGCCGGATTACAACGGTATGAGTAGTTTTCCCCTAGGCCGTTCTAGTTATTCGTTTCAAGCATCAGAACTGCGAAAATTTTGAGTTTGTCAAGCGTTTCTTACCTCAAAACTGCCATATCTCGCGAACGGATTGAACAATCCGCAAAATTTCTGTTGCATCTGAAAGTAGAAACCCGCCCGATTACAACGGTATGAGTAGTTTTCCTCTAGGCCGTTCTAGTTATTCGTTTCGACAATCAGAACTGCGAAAATTTTGAGTTTGTCAAGCGTGTCTTACCTGAAAACTGCCGTATCTCGCGAACGGATTGAACAATCCCCAAAATTTCTGTTGCATCTGAAAGTAGAAACCCGCCGGATTACAACGGTATGAGTAGTATTCCTCTAGGCCGTTCTAGTTATTCGTTTCAAGCATCAGAACTGCGAAAATTTTGAGTTACTCAAGCGTTTCTTACATCTAAACTGCCATATCTCTCGAACGGATTGACCAATCCGCAAAATTTCTGTTGCATCTGAAAGTAGAAACTCGCCCGATTACAACGGTATGAGTTGTTTTCCCCTAGGCCGTTCTAGTTATTCGTTTCGAGCATCAGAACTGCGAAAATTTTGAGTTTGTCCAGCGTTTCTTACCTCAAAACTGCCATATCTCGCGAACGGATTGAACAATCCGCAAAATTTCTGTTGCATCTGAAAGTAGAAACTCGCCCGATTACAACGGTATGAGTAGTTTTCCTCCAGGCCGTTCTAGTTATTCGTTTCGAGCATCAGAACTGCGAAAATTTTGAGTTTCTCAAGCGTTTCTTACATCAATACTGCCATATCTCGCGAACGGATTGAACAATCCGCAACACTTCTGTTGCATCTGAAAGTAGAAATTCGCCCGATTACAACGGTATGAGTAGTTTTCCTCCAGGCCGTTCTAGTTATTCGTTTCGAGCATCAGAACTGCGAAAATTTTGAGTTTCTCAAGCGTTTCTTACATCAATACTGCCATATCTCGCGAACGGATTGAACAATCCGCAAAATTTTGGTTGCATCTGAAAGTAGAAACCCGCCCGATTACAACGGTATGAGTAGTTTAACTCTAGGCCGTTCTAGTTATTCGTTTCGAGCATCAGAACTGCGAAAATTTTGAGTTTCTCAAGCGTTTCTTACCTCAAAACTGCCATATCTCGCGAACGGATTGACCAGTCCGCAAAATTTCTGTTGCATCTAAAAGTAGAGGATCGCCCGATTACAACGGTTTGAGTAGTTTTCCCGTAGGCCGTTCTAGTTATTCGTTTCGAGCATCAGAACTGCGAAAATTTTGAGTTTCTCTAGCGTTTCTTACCTCAAAACTGCCATATCTCGCGAACGGTTTGACCAGTCCGCAAAATTTCTGTTGCATCTAAAAGTAGAAGATCGCCCGATTACAACGGTATGAGTAGTTTTCCTCCAGGCCGTTCTAGTTATTCGTTTCGAGCATCAGAACTGCGAAAATTTTGAGTTTCTCAAGCGTTTCTTACATCAATACTGCCATATCTCGCGAACGGATTGAACAATCCGCAAAATTTTGGTTGCATCTGAAAGTAGAAACCCGCCCGATTACAACGGTATGAGTAGTTTAACTCTAGGCCGTTCTAGTTATTCGTTTCGAGCATCAGAACTGCGAAAATTTTGAGTTTCTCAAGCGTTTCTTACCTCAAAACTGCCATATCTCGCGAACGGATTGACCAGTCCGCAAAATTTCTGTTGCATCTAAAAGTAGAGGATCGCCCGATTACAACGGTTTGAGTAGTTTTCCCGTAGGCCGTTCTAGTTATTCGTTTCGAGCATCAGAACTGCGAAAATTTTGAGTTTCTCTAGCGTTTCTTACCTCAAAACTGCCATATCTCGCGAACGGTTTGACCAGTCCGCAAAATTTCTGTTGCATCTAAAAGTAGAAGATCGCCCGATTACAACGGTATGAGTATTTTTCCCCTAGGACGTTCTAGTTATTCGTTTCGAGCATCAGAACTGCGAAAATTTTGAGTTTTTCAAGCGTTTCTTACCTCAAAACTGCCATATCTCGCGAACGGATTGAACAATCCGCAACATTTCTGTTGCATCTGAAAGTAGAAACCCGCTCGATTACAACGGAATGAGTAGTTCTCCTCTAGGCCGTTCTAGTTATTCGTTTCGAGCATCAGAACTGCGAAAATTTTGAGTTTATCAAGCGTAGCTTACCTCAAAAACTGCCATATCTCGGGAACGGATTGACCAATCCGTAAAATTTCTGTTGCATCTGAAAGTAGAAACTCGCCGGATTACAACGGTATGAGTAGTTTTCCCCTAGGCCGTTCTAGTTATTCGTTTCGAGCATCAGAACTGCGAAAATTTTGAGTTTGTCAAGCGTTTCTTACCTCAAAACTGCCATATCTCGCGAACGGATTGAACAATCCGCAAAATTTCTGTTGCATCTGAAAGTAGAAACCCGCCCGATTACAACGGTATGAGTAGTTTTCCTCTAGGCCGTTCTAGTTATTCGTTTCGACAATCAGAACTGCGAAAATTTTGAGTTTGTCAAGCGTGTCTTACCTGAAAACTGCCGTATCTCGCGAACGGATTGAACAATCCCCAAAATTTCTGTTGCATCTGAAAGTAGAAACCCGCCCGATTACAACGGTATGAGTAGTATTCCTCTAGGCCGTTCTAGTTATTCGTTTCGAGCATCAGAACTGCGAAAATTTAGAGTTACTCAAGCGTTTCTTACATCTAAACTGCCATATCTCTCGAACGGATTGACCAATCCGCAAAATTTCTGTTGCATCTGAAAGTAGAAACTCGCCCGATTACAACGGTATGAGTTGTTTTCCCCTAGGCCGTTCTAGTTATTCGTTTCGAGCATCAGAACTGCGAAAATTTTGAGTTTGTCCAGCGTTTCTTACCTCAAAACTGCCATATCTCGCGAACGGATTGAACAATCCGCAAAATTTCTGTTGCATCTGAAAGTAGAAACTCGCCCGATTACAACGGTATGAGTAGTTTTCCTCCAGGCCGTTCTAGTTATTCGTTTCGAGCATCAGAACTGCGAAAATTTTGAGTTTCTCAAGCGTTTCTTACATCAATACTGCCATATCTCGCGAACGGATTGAACAATCCGCAACATTTCTGTTGCATCTGAAAGTAGAAATTCGCCCGATTACAACGGTATGAGTAGTTTTCCTCCAGGCCGTTCTAGTTATTCGTTTCGACAATCAGAACTGCGAAAATTTTGAGTTTGTCAAGCGTGTCTTACCTGAAAACTGCCGTATCTCGCGAACGGATTGAACAATCCCCAAAATTTCTGTTGCATCTGAAAGTAGAAACCCGCCCGATTACAACGGTATGAGTAGTATTCCTCTAGGCCGTTCTAGTTATTCGTTTCGAGCATCAGAACTGCGAAAATTTAGAGTTACTCAAGCGTTTCTTACATCAATACTGCCATATCTCGCGAACGGATTGAACAATCCGCAAAATTTTGGTTGCATCTGAAAGTAGAAACCCGCCCGATTACAACGGTATGAGTAGTTTAACTCTAGGCCGTTCTAGTTATTCGTTTCGAGCATCAGAACTGCGAAAATTTTGAGTTTCTCAAGCGTTTCTTACCTCAAAACTGCCATATCTCGCGAACGGATTGACCAGTCCGCAAAATTTCTGTTGCATCTAAAAGTAGAGGATCGCCCGATTACAACGGTTTGAGTAGTTTTCCCGTAGGCCGTTCTAGTTATTCGTTTCGAGCATCAGAACTGCGAAAATTTTGAGTTTCTCTAGCGTTTCTTACCTCAAAACTGCCATATCTCGCGAACGGTTTGACCAGTCCGCAAAATTTCTGTTGCATCTAAAAGTAGAAGATCGCCCGATTACAACGGTATGAGTATTTTTCCCCTAGGACGTTCTAGTTATTCGTTTCGAGCATCAGAACTGCGAAAATTTTGAGTTTTTCAAGCGTTTCTTACCTCAAAACTGCCATATCTCGCGAACGGATTGAACAATCCGCAACATTTCTGTTGCATCTGAAAGTAGAAACCCGCTCGATTACAACGGAATGAGTAGTTCTCCTCTAGGCCGTTCTAGTTATTCGTTTCGAGCATCAGAACTGCGAAAATTTTGAGTTTGTCAAGCGTTTCTTACCTCAAAACTGCCATATCTCGCGAACGGATTGAACAATCCGCAAAATTTCTGTTGCATCTGAAAGTAGAAACCCGCCCGATTACAACGGTATGAGTAGTTTTCCTCTAGGCCGTTCTAGTTATTCGTTTCGACAATCAGAACTGCGAAAATTTTGAGTTTGTCAAGCGTGTCTTACCTGAAAACTGCCGTATCTCGCGAACGGATTGAACAATCCCCAAAATTTCTGTTGCATCTGAAAGTAGAAACCCGCCCGATTACAACGGTATGAGTAGTATTCCTCTAGGCCGTTCTAGTTATTCGTTTCGAGCATCAGAACTGCGAAAATTTTGAGTTACTCAAGCGTTTCTTACATCTAAACTGCCATATCTCTCGAACGGATTGACCAATCCGCAAAATTTCTGTTGCATCTGAAAGTAGAAACTCGCCCGATTACAACGGTATGAGTAGTTTTCCCCTAGGATGTTCTAGTTATTCGTTTCGAGCATCAGAACTGCGAAAATTTTGAGTTTTTCAAGCGTTTCTTACCTCAAAACTGCCATATCTCGCGAACGGATTGAACAATCCGCAACATTTCTGTTGCATCTGAAAGTAGAAACTCGCCCGATTACAACGGTATGAGTAGTTTTCATCCAGGCCGTTCTAGTTATTCGTTTCGAGCATCAGAACTGCGAAAATTTTGAGTTTCTCAAACGTTTCTTACCTCAAAACTGCCATATCTCGCGAACGGATTGAACAATCCGCAAAATTTTGGTTGCATCTGAAAGTAGAAACCCGCCCGATTACAACGGTATGAGTAGTTTAACTCTAGGCCGTTCTAGTTATTCGTTTCGAGCATCAGAACTGCGAAAATTTTGAGTTTCTCAAGCGTTTCTTACCTCAAAACTGCCATATCTCGCGAACGGATTGACCAGTCCGCAAAATTTCTGTTGCATCTAAAAGTAGAGGATCGCCCGATTACAACGGTTTGAGTAGTTTTCCCGTAGGCCGTTCTAGTTATTCGTTTCGAGCATCAGAACTGCGAAAATTTTGAGTTTCTCTAGCGTTTCTTACCTCAAAACTGCCATATCTCGCGAACGGTTTGACCAGTCCGCAAAATTTCTGTTGCATCTAAAAGTAGAAGATCGCCCGATTACAACGGTATGAGTATTTTTCCCCTAGGACGTTCTAGTTATTCGTTTCGAGCATCAGAACTGCGAAAATTTTGAGTTTTTCAAGCGTTTCTTACCTCAAAACTGCCATATCTCGCGAACGGATTGAACAATCCGCAACATTTCTGTTGCATCTGAAAGTAGAAACCCGCTCGATTACAACGGAATGAGTAGTTCTCCTCTAGGCCGTTCTAGTTATTCGTTTCGAGCATCAGAACTGCGAAAATTTTGAGTTTGTCAAGCGTTTCTTACCTCAAAACTGCCATATCTCGCGAACGGATTGAACAATCCGCAAAATTTCTGTTGCATCTGAAAGTAGAAACCCGCCCGATTACAACGGTATGAGTAGTTTTCCTCTAGGCCGTTCTAGTTATTCGTTTCGACAATCAGAACTGCGAAAATTTTGAGTTTGTCAAGCGTGTCTTACCTGAAAACTGCCGTATCTCGCGAACGGATTGAACAATCCCCAAAATTTCTGTTGCATCTGAAAGTAGAAACCCGCCCGATTACAACGGTATGAGTAGTATTCCTCTAGGCCGTTCTAGTTATTCGTTTCGAGCATCAGAACTGCGAAAATTTTGAGTTACTCAAGCGTTTCTTACATCTAAACTGCCATATCTCTCGAACGGATTGACCAATCCGCAAAATTTCTGTTGCATCTGAAAGTAGAAACTCGCCCGATTACAACGGTATGAGTAGTTTTCCCCTAGGATGTTCTAGTTATTCGTTTCGAGCATCAGAACTGCGAAAATTTTGAGTTTTTCAAGCGTTTCTTACCTCAAAACTGCCATATCTCGCGAACGGATTGAACAATCCGCAACATTTCTGTTGCATCTGAAAGTAGAAACTCGCCCGATTACAACGGTATGAGTAGTTTTCATCCAGGCCGTTCTAGTTATTCGTTTCGAGCATCAGAACTGCGAAAATTTTGAGTTTCTCAAACGTTTCTTACCTCAAAACTGCCATATCTCGCGAACGGTTTGACCAGTCCGCAAAATTTCTGTTGCTTTTAAAGCAGGAGATCGCCCGATTACAACGGTATGAGTATTTTTCCCCTAGGACGTTCTAGTTATTCGTTTCGAGCATCAGAACTGCGAAAATTTTGAGTTTTTCAAGCGTGTCTTACTTCAAAACTGCCATATCTCGCGAACGGATTGAACAATCCGCAACATTTCTGTTGCATCTGAAAGTAGAAACTCGCCCGATTACAACGGTATGAGTAGTTTTCCTCCACGCCGTTCTAGTTATTCGTTTCGAGCATCAGAACTGCGAGAATTTTGAGTTTCTCAAGCGTTTCTTACCTCAAAACTGCCATATTTCGCGAACGGATTGACCAATCCGCAAAATTTCTGTTGCATCTGAAAGTAGAAGCTCGCCCGATTACAACGGTATGAGTAGTTTTCCTTCAGGCCGTTCTAGTTATTCGTTTCGAGCATCAGAACTGCGAGAATTTTGAGTTTGTCAAGCGATTCTTACCTCAAAACTGCCATATCTCGCGAACGGATTGAACAATCCGCAAAATTTCTGTTGCATCTGAAACTCGCCCGATTACAACGGTGTGAGTAGTTTTCCCCTAGGCCGTTCTAGTTTTTCGTTTCGAGCATCAGAACTGCGAAAGTTTTGAGTTTTTCAAGCGTTTCTTACCTCCAAACTGCCACATCTCGCGAACGGATTGACCAATCCGCAAAATTTCTGTTGCATCTGAAAGTAGAAACTCGCCCGATTACAACGGTATGAGTAGTTTTCCCCTAGGCCGTTCTGGTTATTAGTTTCGAGCATCAGAACTGCGAAAATTTTGAGTTTCTCAAGCGTTTCTTACCTCAAAACTGCCATATCTCGCGAACGGATTGAACAATCCGCAAAATTTCTGTTGCATCTGAAAGTAGAAACCCGCCCGATTACAACGGTATGAGTAGTTTTCCCCTAGGCCGTTCTAGTTATTCGTTTCGAGCATCAGAACTGCGAAAATTTTGAGTTTCTCAAGCGTTTCTTACTTCAAAACAGCCATATCTCGCGAACGGATTGACCAATCCGCAAAATTTCTGTTGCATCTGAAAGTAGAAACTCGCCCGATTACAACGGCATGAGTAGTTTTCCCCTAGGCCGTTCTAGTTATTCGTTTCGAGCATCAGAACTGCTAAAATTTTGAGTTTGTCAAGCGTTTCTTACCTCAAAACTGCCATATCTCGCGAACGGATTGAACAATCCGCAACATTTCTGTTGCATCTGAAAGTAGAAACTCGCCCGATTACAACGGTATGAGTAGTTTTCCTCTAGGCCGTTCTAGTTATTCGTTTCGAGCATCAGAACTGCGAAAATTTTGAGTTTCTCAAGCGTTTCTTACCTCCAAACTGCCATATCTCGCGAACGCATTGACCAATCCGCAAAATTTCTGTTGCATCTGAAAGTAGAAACTCGCCCGATTACAACGGTATGAGTAGTTTTCCCCTAGGCCGTTCTAGTTATTCGTTTCGAGCATCAGAACTGCGAAAACTTTGAGTTTCTCAAGCGTTTCTTACCTCAAAACTGCCATATCTCGCGAACGGATTGAACAATCCGCAACATTTCTGTTGCATCTGAAAGTAGAAACTCGCCCGATTACAACGGTATGAGCAGTTTTCCTCCAGGCCGTTCTAGTTATTCGTTTCGAGCATCAGAACTGCGAGAATTTTGAGTTTGTCAAGCGATTCTTACCTCAAAACTGCCATATCTCGCGAACGGATTGAACAATCCGCAAAATTTCTGTTGCATCTGAAACTCGCCAGATTACAACGGTGTGAGTAGTTTTCCCCTAGGCCGTTCTAGTTATTCGTTTCGAGCATCAGAACTGCGAAAATTTTGAGTTTCTCAAGCGTTTCTTACCTCAAAACTGCCATACCTCGCGAACGGATTGACCAATCCGCAAAATTTCTGTTGCATCTGAAAGTAGAAACTCGCCCGATTACAACGGTATGAGTAGTTTTCCCCTAGGCCGTTCTAGTTATTCGTGTCGAGCATCAGAACTGCGAAACTTTTGAGTTTCTCAAGCGTTTCTTACCTCAAAACTGCCATATCTCGCGAACGGATTGAACAATCCGCAAAATTTCTGTTGCATCTGAAAGTAGAAACCCGCCGAATACAACGGTATGAGTAGTTTTCCCCTAGGCCGTTCTAGTTATTCGTTTCGAGCATCAGAACTGCGAAAATTTTGAGTTTCTCAAGCGTTTCTTACCTCAAAACAGCCATATCTCGCGAACGGATTGACCAATCCGCAAAATTTCTGTTGCATCTGAAAGTAGAAACTCGCCCGATTACAACGGTATGCGTACTTTTCCCCTAGGCCGTTCTAGTTATTCGTTTCGAGCATCAGAACTGCGAAAATTTGGAGTTTTTCAAGCGTTTCTTACCTCAAAACTGCCATATCTCGCGAACGGATTGACCAATCCGCAAAATTTCTGTTGCATCTGAAAGTAGAAACTCGCCCGATTACAACGGTATGAGTAGTTTTCCACTAGGCCGTTCTAGTTATTCGTTTCGAGCATCAGAACTGCTAAAATTTTGAGTTTGTCAAGCGTTTCTTACCTCAAAACTGCCATATCTCGCGAACGGATTGAACAATCCGCAAAATTTCTGTTGCATCTGAAAGTGGAAACCCGCCCGATTACAACGGTATGAGTAGCTTTCCTCTAGGCCGTTCTAGTTATCCGTTTCGAGAATCAGAACTGCGAAAACTTTGAGTTTCTCAAGCGTTTCTTACCTCAAAACTGCCATATCTCGCGAACGGATTGAACAATCCGCAACATTTCTGTTGCATCTGAAAGTAGAAACTCGCCCGATTACAACGGTATGAGCAGTTTTCCTCCAGGCCGTTCTAGTTATTCGTTTCGAGCATCAGAACTGCGAGAATTTTGAGTTTGTCAAGCGATTCTTACCTCAAAACTGCCATATCTCGCGAACGGATTGAACAATCCGCAAAATTTCTGTTGCATCTGAAACTCGCCAGATTACAACGGTATGAGTAGTTTTCCTCTAGGCCGTTCTAGTTATTCGTTTCGAGCATCAGAACTGCGAAAATTTTGAGTTTTTCAAGCGTTTCTTACCTCAAAACTGCCATACCTCGCGAACGGTTTGACCAATCCGCAAAATTTCTGTTGCATCTGAAAGTAGAAACTCGTCCGATTACAACGGTGTGAGTAGTTTTCCCCTAGGCCGTTCTAGTTATTCGTTTCGAGCATCAGAACTGCGAAAATTTTGAGTTTCTCAAGCGTTTCTTACCTCAAAACTGCCATACCTCGCCAACGGATTGACCAATCCGCAAAATTTCTGTTGCTTCTGAAAGTAGAAACTCGCCCGATTACAACGGTATGAGTAGTTTTCCCCTAGGCCGTTCTAGTTATTCGTTTCGAGCATCAGAACTGCGAAAATTTTGAGTTTGTCAAGCGTTTCTTACCTCAAAACGGCCATATCTCGCGAACGGATTGGACAATCCGCAAAATTTCTGTTGCATCTGAAAGTAGAAACCCGCCGATTTCAACGGTATGAGTAGTTTTCCTCTAGGCCGTTCTAGTTATTCGTTTCGAGCATCAGAACTGCGAAAATTTTGAGTTTTTCAAGCGTTTCTTACCTCCAAAGAGCCATATCTCGCGAACGGATTGACCAATCCGCAAAATTTCTGTTGCATCTGAAACTCGCCCGATTACAACGGTGTGAGTAGTTTTCCCCTAGGCCGTTCTAGTTATTAGTTTCGAGCATCTGAACTGCGAAAATTTTGTGTTTCTCAAGCGTCTCTTACCTCAAAACTGCCATATCTCGCGAACGGATTGACCAATCCGCAAAATTTCTGTTGCATCTGAAAGTAGAAACTCGCCCGATTACAACGGTATGAGTAGTTTTCCCCTAGGCCGTTCTAGTTATTCGTTTCGAGCATCAGAACTGCGAAACTTTTGAGTTTCTCAAGCGTTTGTTACATCAAAACTGCCATACCTCGCGAACGGATTGAACAATCCGCAAAATTTCTGTTGCATCTGAAAGTAGAAACCCGCCGATTTCAACGGTATGAGTAGTTTTCCTCTAGGCCGTTCTAGTTATTCGTTTCGAGCATCAGAACTGCGAAAATTTTGAGTTTTTCAAGCGTTTCTTACCTCAAAACTGCCATACCTCGCGAACGGATTGACCAATCCGCAAAATTTCTGTTGCATCTGAAAGTAGAAACTCGTCCGATTACAACGGTATGAGTAGTTTTCCCCTAGGCCGTTCTAGTTATTCGTTTCGAGCATTAGAACTGCGAAAATTTGGAGTTTCTCAAGCGTTTCTTACCTCAAAACTGCCATATCTCGGGAACGGATTGATCAATCCGCAAAATTTCTGTTGCATCTGAAAGTAGAAACTCGCCCGATTACAACGGTATGAGTAGTTTTCCCCTAGGCCGTTCTAGTTATTCATTTCGAGCATCAGAACTGCGAAAATTTTGAGTTTTTCAAGCGTTTCTTACCTCCAAACTGCCATATCCCACGAACGGATTGACAAATCCGCAAAATTTCTGTTGCATCTGAAAGTAGAAACCCTCCCGATTACAAGGGTATGAGTAGTTTTCCCCTAGTCCGTTCTAGTTATTCGTTTCGAGCATCAGAACTGCGAAAATTTTGAGTTTCTCAAGTGTTTCTTACCTCAAAACTGCCATACCTCGCGAACGGATTGACCAATCCACAAAATTTCTGTTGCATCTGAAAGTAGAAACTCGTCCGATTACAACGGTATGAGTAGTTTTCCCCTAGTCCGGTCTAGTTATTAGTTTCGAGCATCAGAACTGCGAAAATTTTGTGTTTCTCAAGCGTCTCTTACCTCAAAACTGCCATATCTCGCGAACGGATTGACCAATCCGCAAAATTTCTGTTGCATCTGAAAGTAGAAACTCGCCCGATTACAACGGTATGAGTAGTTTTCCCCTAGGCCGTTCTAGTTATTCGTTTCGAGCATCAGAACTGCGAAAATTTTGAGTTTTTCAAGCGTTTCTTACCTCAAAACTGCCATATCTCGCGAACGGATTGACCAATCCGCAAAATTTCTGTTGCATCTGAAAGTTGAAACTCGCCCGATTACAACGGTATGAGTAGTTTTCCCCTAGGCCGTTCTAGTTATTAGTTTCCAGCATCAGAACTGCGACAATTTTGAGTTTCTCAAGCGTTTCTTACCTCCAAAGAGCCATATCTCGCGAACGGATTGACCAATCCGCAAAATTTCTGTTGCATCTGAAACTCGCCCGATTACAACGGTGTGAGTAGTTTTCCCCTAGGCCGTTCTAGTTATTAGTTTCGAGCATCAGAACTGCGAAAATTTTGTGTTTCTCAAGCGTCTCTTACCTCAAAACTGCCATATCTCGCGAACGGATTGACCAATCCGCAAAATTTCTGTTGCATCTGAAAGTAGAAACTCGCCCGATTACAACGGTATGAGTAGTTTTCCCCTAGGCCGTTCTAGTTATTCGTTTCGAGCATCAGAACTGCGAAACTTTTGAGTTTCTCAAGCGTTTGTTACATCAAAACTGCCATACCTCGCGAACGGATTGAACAATCCGCAAAATTTCTGTTGCATCTGAAAGTAGAAACCCGCCGATTACAACGGTATGAGTAGTTTTCCTCTAGGCCGTTCTAGTTATTCGTTTCGAGCATCAGAACTGCGAAAATTTTGAGTTTCTCAAGCGTTTCTTACCTCAAAACTGCCATATCTCGCGAACGGATTGAACAATCCGCAAAATTTCTGTTGCATCTGAAAGTAGAAACCCGCTCGATTACAACGGTATGAGTAGTTTTCCCCTAGGCCGTTCTAGTTATTAGTTTCCAGCATCAGAACTGCGACAATTTTGAGTTTCTCAAGCGTTTCTTACCTCCAAAGAGCCATATCTCGCGAACGGATTGACTAATCCGCAAAATTTCTGTTGCATCTGAAAGTAGAAGCTCGACCGATTACAACGGTGTGAGTAGTTTTCCCCTAGGCCGTTCTAGTTATTCGTTTCGAGCATCAGAACTGCGAAAATTTTGAGTTTCTCAAGTGCTTCTTACCTCAAAACTGCCATACCTCGCGAACGGATTGACCAATCCGCAAAATTTCTGTTGCATCTGAAAGTAGAAACTCGCCCGATTACAACGGTATGAGTAGCTTTCCCCTAGGCCGTTCTAGTTATTCGTTTCGAGCATCAGAACTGTGAAAATTTTGAGTTTCTCAAGCGTTTCTTACCTTAAAACTGCCATATCTTGCGAACGGATTGAACAATCCGCAAAATTTCTGTTGCATCTGAAAGTAGAAACTCGCCCGATTACAACGGTATGAGTAGTTTTCCCCTAGGCCGTTCTAGTTATTCGTTTCGAGCATCAGAGCTGCGAAAATTTTGAGTTTGTCAAGCGTTTCTTACCTCAAAACTGCCATATCTCGCGAACGGATTGAACAATCCGCAAAATTTCTGTTGCATCTGAAAGTAGAAACCCGCTCGATTACAACGGTATGAGTAGTTTTCCTCTAGGCCGTTCTAGTTATTCGTTTCGACAATCAGAACTGCGACAATTTTGAGTTTCTCAAGCGTTTCTTACCTACAAAGAGCCATATCTCGCGAACGGATTGACCAATCCGCAAAATTTCTGTTGCATCTGAAACTCGCCCGATTACAACGGTGTGAGTAGTTTTCCCCTAGGCCGTTCTAGTTATTAGTTTCGAGCATCAGAACTGCGAAAATTTTGTGTTTCTCAAGCGTCTCTTACCTCAAAACTGCCATATCTCGCGAACGGATTGACCAATCCGCAAAATTTCTGTTGCATCTGAAAGTAGAAACTCGCCCGATTACAACGGTATGAGTAGTTTTCCCCTAGGCCGTTCTAGTTATTCGTTTCGAGCATCAGAACTGCGAAACTTTTGAGTTTCTCAAGCGTTTGTTACATCAAAACTGCCATACCTCGCGAACGGATTGAACAATCCGCAAAATTTCTGTTGCATCTGAAAGTAGAAACCCGCCGATTACAACGGTATGAGTAGTTTTCCTCTAGGCCGTTCTAGTTATTCGTTTCGAGCATCAGAACTGCGAAAATTTTGAGTTTCTCAAGCGTTTCTTACCTCAAAACTGCCATATCTCGCGAACGGATTGACTAATCCGCAAAATTTCTGTTGCATCTGAAAGTAGAAGCTCGACCGATTACAACGGTATGAGTACTTTTCCCCTAGGCCGTTCTAGTTATTCATTTCGAGCATCAGAACTGCGAAAATTTTGAGTTTTTCAAGCGTTTCTTACCTCCAAACTGCCATATCCCACGAACGGATTGACAAATCCGCAAAATTTCTGTTGCATCTGAAAGTAGAAACCCTCCCGAATTCAAGGGTATGAGTAGTTTTCCCCTAGTCCGTTCTAGTTATTAGTTTCGAGCATCAGAACTGCGAAAATTTTGTGTTTCTCAAGCGTATCTTACCTCAAAACTGCCATATCTCGCGAACGGATTGAACAATCCGCAAAATTTCTGTTGCATCTGAAAGTAGAAACTCGCCCGATTACAACGGTATGAGCAGTTTTCCCCTAGGCCGTTCTAGTTATTCGTTTCGAGCATCAGAACTGCGAAAATTTTGAGTTTTTCAAGCGTTTCTTACCTCAAAACTGCCATATCTCGCGAACGGATTGACCAATCCGCAAAATTTCTGTTGCATCTGAAACTCGCCCGATTACAACGGTGTGAGTAGTTTTCCCCTAGGCCGTTCTAGTTATTAGTTTCGAGCATCAGAACTGCGAAAATTTTGTGTTTCTCAAGCGTCTCTTACCTCAAAACTGCCATACCTCGCGAACGGATTGACCAATCCGCAAAATTTCTGTTGCATCTGAAAGTAGAAACTCGCCCGATTACAACGGTATGAGTAGTTTTCCCCTAGGCCGTTCTAGTTATTCGTTTCGAGCATCAGAGCTGCGAAAATTTTGAGTTTGTCAAGCGTTTCTTACCTCAAAACTGCCATATCTCGCGAACGGATTGAACAATCCGCAAAATTTCTGTTGCATCTGAAAGTAGAAACCCGCTCGATTACAACGGTATGAGTAGTTTTCCTCTAGGCCGTTCTAGTTATTCGTTTCGACAATCAGAACTGCGACAATTTTGAGTTTCTCAAGCGTTTCTTACCTACAAAGAGCCATATCTCGCGAACGGATTGACCAATCCGCAAAATTTCTGTTGCATCTGAAACTCGCCCGATTACAACGGTGTGAGTAGTTTTCCCCTAGGCCGTTCTAGTTATTAGTTTCGAGCATCAGAACTGCGAAAATTTTGTGTTTCTCAAGCGTCTCTTACCTCAAAACTGCCATATCTCGCGAACGGATTGACCAATCCGCAAAATTTCTGTTGCATCTGAAAGTAGAAACTCGCCCGATTACAACGGTATGAGTAGTTTTCCCCTAGGCCGTTCTAGTTATTCGTTTCGAGCATCAGAACTGCGAAACTTTTGAGTTTCTCAAGCGTTTCTTACCTCCAAACTGCCATATCCCACGAACGGATTGACAAATCCGCAAAATTTCTGTTGCATCTGAAAGTAGAAACCCTCCCGAATTCAAGGGTATGAGTAGTTTTCCCCTAGTCCGTTCTAGTTATTAGTTTCGAGCATCAGAACTGCGAAAATTTTGTGTTTCTCAAGCGTATCTTACCTCAAAACTGCCATATCTCGCGAACGGATTGACTAATCCGCAAAATTTCTGTTGCATCTGAAAGTAGAAGCTCGACCGATTACAACGGTATGAGTACTTTTCCCCTAGGCCGTTCTAGTTATTCATTTCGAGCATCAGAACTGCGAAAATTTTGAGTTTTTCAAGCGTTTCTTACCTCCAAACTGCCATATCCCACGAACGGATTGACAAATCCGCAAAATTTCTGTTGCATCTGAAAGTAGAAACCCTCCCGAATTCAAGGGTATGAGTAGTTTTCCCCTAGTCCGTTCTAGTTATTAGTTTCGAGCATCAGAACTGCGAAAATTTTGTGTTTCTCAAGCGTCTCTTACCTCAAAACTGCCATATCTCGCGAACGGATTGAACAATCCGCAAAATTTCTGTTGCATCTGAAAGTAGAAACTCGCCCGATTACAACGGTATGAGTAGTTTTCCCCTAGGCCGTTCTAGTTATTCGTTTCGAGCATCAGAACTGCGAAAATTTTGAGTTTTTCAAGCGTTTCTTACCTCAAAACTGCCATATCTCGCGAACGGATTGACCAATCCGCAAAATTTCTGTTGCATCTGAAAGTTGATACTCGCCCGATTACAACGGTATGAGTAGTTTTCCCCTAGGCCGTTCTAGTTATTAGTTTCCAGCATCAGAACTGCGACAATTTTGAGTTTCTCAAGCGTTTCTTACCTACAAAGAGCCATATCTCGCGAACGGATTGACCAATCCGCAAAATTTCTGTTGCATCTGAAACTCGCCCGATTACAACGGTGTGAGTAGTTTTCCCCTAGGCCGTTCTAGTTATTAGTTTCGAGCATCAGAACTGCGAAAATTTTGTGTTTCTCAAGCGTCTCTTACCTCAAAACTGCCATATCTCGCGAACGGATTGACCAATCCGCAAAATTTCTGTTGCATCTGAAAGTAGAAACTCGCCCGATTACAACGGTATGAGTAGTTTTCCCCTAGGCCGTTCTAGTTATTCGTTTCGAGCATCAGAACTGCGAAACTTTTGAGTTTCTCAAGCGTTTGTTACATCAAAGCTGCCATACCTCGCGAACGGATTGAACAATCCGCAAAATTTCTGTTGCATCTGAAAGTAGAAACCCGCCGATTACAACGGTATGAGTAGTTTTCCTCTAGGCCGTTCTAGTTATTCGTTTCGAGCATCAGAACTGCGAAAATTTTGAGTTTCTCAAGCGTTTCTTACCTCAAAACTGCCATATCTCGCGAACGGATTGACTAATCCGCAAAATTTCTGTTGCATCTGAAAGTAGAAGCTCGACCGATTACAACGGTATGAGTACTTTTCCCCTAGGCCGTTCTAGTTATTCATTTCGAGCATCAGAACTGCGAAAATTTTGAGTTTTTCAAGCGTTTCTTACCTCCAAACTGCCATATCCCACGAACGGATTGACAAATCCGCAAAATTTCTGTTGCATCTGAAAGTAGAAACCCTCCCGAATTCAAGGGTATGAGTAGTTTTCCCCTAGTCCGTTCTAGTTATTAGTTTCGAGCATCAGAACTGCGAAAATTTTGTGTTTCTCAAGCGTCTCTTACCTCAAAACTGCCATATCTCGCGAACGGATTGAACAATCCGCAAAATTTCTGTTGCATCTGAAAGTAGAAACTCGCCCGATTACAACGGTATGAGTAGTTTTCCTCTAGGCCGTTCTAGTTATTCGTTTCGAGCATCAGAACTGCGAAAATTTTGAGTTTCTCAAGCGTTTCTTACCTCAAAACTGCCATATCTCGCGAACGGATTGACTAATCCGCAAAATTTCTGTTGCATCTGAAAGTAGAAGCTCGACCGATTACAACGGTGTGAGTAGTTTTCCCCTAGGCCGTTCTAGTTATTCGTTTCGAGCATCAGAACTGCGAAAATTTTGAGTTTCTCAAGTGCTTCTTACCTCAAAACTGCCATACCTCGCGAACGGATTGACCAATCCGCAAAATTTCTGTTGCATCTGAAAGTAGAAACTCGTCCGATTACAACGGTATGAGTAGCTTTCCCCTAGGCCGTTCTAGTTATTCGTTTCGAGCATCAGAACTGTGAAAATTTTGAGTTTCTCAAGCGTTTCTTACCTTAAAACTGCCATATCTTGCGAACGGATTGAACAATCCGCAAAATTTCTGTTGCATCTGAAAGTAGAAACTCGCCCGATTACAACGGTATGAGTAGTTTTCCCCTAGGCCGTTCTAGTTATTCGTTTCGAGCATCAGAGCTGCGAAAATTTTGAGTTTGTCAAGCGTTTCTTACCTCAAAACTGCCATATCTCGCGAACGGATTGAACAATCCGCAAAATTTCTGTTGCATCTGAAAGTAGAAACCCGCTCGATTACAACGGTATGAATAGTTTTCCTCTAGGCCGTTCTAGTTATTCGTTTCGACAATCAGAACTGCGAAAATTTTGAGTTTGTCAAGCGTGTCTTACATGAAAACTGCCGTATCTCGCGAACGGATTGAACAATCCCCAAAAGTTCTGTTGCATCTGAAAGTAGAAACCCGCCCGATTACAACGGTATGAGTAGTTTTCCTCTAGGCCGTTCTAGTTATTCGTTTCGAGCATCAGAACTGCGGAAATTTTGAGTTACTCAAGCGTTTCTTACCTCTAAACTGCCATATCTCTCGAACGGATTGACCAATCCGCAAAATTTCTGTTGCATCTGAAAGTAGAAACTCGCCCGATTACAACGGTGTGAGTAGTTTTCCCCTAGGCCGTTCTAGTTATTCGTTTCGAGCATCAGAACTGCGAAAATTTTGAGTTTGTCAAGCGTTTCTTACCTCAAAACTGCCATATCTCGCGAACGGATTGAACAATCCGCAAAATTTCTGTTGCATCTGAAAGTAGAAACCCGCCCGATTACAACGGTATGAGTAGTTTTCCTCTAGGCCGTTCTAGTTATTCGTTTCGAGCATCAGAACTGCGAAAATTTTGAGTTACTCAAGCGTTTCTTAACTCTAAACTGCCATATCTCTCGAACGGATTGACCAATCCGCAAAATTTCTGTTGCATCTGAAAGTAGAAACTCGCCCGATTACAACGGTATGAGTAGTTTTCCCCTAGGTCGTTCTAGTTATTCGTTTCGAGCATCAGAACTGTGAAAATTTTGAGTTTGTCAAGCGTTTCTTACCTCAAAACTGCCATATCTCGCGAACGGATTGAACAATCCGCAAAATTTCTGTTGCATCTAAAAGTAGAAACCCGCCCGATTACAACGGTATGAGTAGTTTTCCTCTAGGCCGTTCTAGTTATTCGTATCGAGCATCAGAACTGCGAAAATTTTGAGTTTCTCAAGCGTTTCTTACCTCAAAACTGCCATATCTCGCGAACGGACTGAACAATCCGCAAAATTTTGGTTGCATCTGAAAGTAGAAACCCGCCCGATTACAACGGTATGAGTAGTTTAACTCTAGGCCGTTCTAGTTATTCGTTTCGAGCATCAGAACTGCGAAAATTTTGAGTTTCTCAAGCGTTTCTTACCTCAAAACTGCCATATCTCGCGAACGGATTGACCAGTCCACAAAATTTCTGTTGCACCTAAAAGTAGAGGATCGCCCGATTACAACGGTATGAGTAGTTTTCCCCTAGGCCGTTCTAGTTATTCGTTTCGAGCATCAGAACTGCGAAAATTTTGAGTTTCTCTAGCGTTTCTTACATCAAAACTGCCATATCTCGCGAACGGATTGACTAATCCGCAAAATTTCTGTTGCATCTGAAAGTAGAAGCTCGACCGATTACAACGGTATGAGTACTTTTCCCCTAGGCCGTTCTAGTTATTCATTTCGAGCATCAGAACTGCGAAAATTTTGAGTTTTTCAAGCGTTTCTTACCTCCAAACTGCCATATCCCACGAACGGATTGACAAATCCGCAAAATTTCTGTTGCATCTGAAAGTAGAAACCCTCCCGATATCAAGGGTATGAGTAGTTTTCCCCTAGTCCGTTCTAGTTATTAGTTTCGAGCATCAGAACTGCGAAAATTTTGTGTTTCTCAAGCGTCTCTTACCTCAAAACTGCCATATCTCGCGAACGGATTGAACAATCCGCAAAATTTCTGTTGCATCTGAAAGTAGAAACTCGCCCGATTACAACGGTATGAGTAGTTTTCCTCTAGGCCGTTCTAGTTATTCGTTTCGAGCATCAGAACTGCGAAAATTTTTAGTTTCTCAAGCGTTTCTTACCTCAAAACTGCCATATCTCGCGAACGGATTGACTAATCCGCAAAATTTCTGTTGCATCTGAAAGTAGAAGCTCGTCCGATTACAACGGTGTGAGTAGTTTTCCCCTAGGCCGTTCTAGTTATACGTTTCGAGCATCAGAACTGCGAAAATTTTGAGTTTCTCAAGTGCTTCTTACCTCAAAACTGCCATACCTCGCGAACGGATTGACCAATCCGCAAAATTTCTGTTGCATCTGAAAGTAGAAACTCGCCCGATTACAACGGTATGAGTAGCTTTCCCCTAGGCCGTTCTAGTTATTCGTTTCGAGCATCAGAACTGTGAAAATTTTGAGTTTCTCAAGCGTTTCTTACCTTAAAACTGCCATATCTTGCGAACGGATTGAACAATCCGCAAAATTTCTGTTGCATCTGAAAGTAGAAACTCGCCCGATTACAACGGTATGAGTAGTTTTCCCCTAGGCCGTTCTAGTTATTCGTTTCGAGCATCAGAGCTGCGAAAATTTTGAGTTTGTCAAGCGTTTCTTTCCTCAAAACTGCCATATCTCGCGAACGGATTGAACAATCCGCAAAATTTCTGTTGCATCTGAAAGTAGAAACCCGCTCGATTACAACGGTATGAGTAGTTTTCCTCTAGGCCGTTCTAGTTATTCGTTTCGACAATCAGAACTGCGAAAATTTTGAGTTTGTCAAGCGTTTCTTACCTCAAAACTGCCATATCTCGCGAACGGATTGAACAATCCGCAAAATTTCTGTTGCATCTGAAAGTAGAAACCCGCCCGATTACAACGGTATGAGTAGTTTTCCTCTAGGCCGTTCTAGTTATTCGTTTCGAGCATCAGAACTGCGGAAATTTTGAGTTTGTCAAGCGTTTCTTACCTCAAAACTGCCATATCTCTCGAACGGATTGACCAATCCGCAAAATTTCTGTTGCATCTGAAAGTAGAAACTCGCCCGATTACAACGGTATGAGTAGTTTTCCCCTAGGCCGTTCTAGTTATTCGTTTCGAGCATCAGAACTGCGGAAATTTTGAGTTTGTCAAGCGTTTCTTACCTCAAAACTGCCATATCTCTCGAACGGATTGACCAATCCGCAAAATTTCTGTTGCATCTGAAAGTAGAAACTCGCCCGATTACAACGGTATGAGTAGTTTTCCCCTAGGCCGTTCTAGTTATTCGTTTCGAGCATCAGAACTGCGAAAATTTTGAGTTTGTCAAGCGTTTCTTACCTCAAAACTGCCATATCTCGCGAACGGATTGAACAATCCGCAAAATTTCTGTTGCATCTGAAAGTAGAAACTCGCCCGATTACAACGGTATGAGTAGTTTTCCCCTAGGCCGTTCTAGTTATTCGTTTCGAGCATCAGAACTGCGAAAATTTTGAGTTTGTCAAGCGTTTCTTACCTCAAAACTGCCATATCTCGCGAACGGATTGAACAATCCGCAAAATTTCTGTTGCATCTGAAAGTAGAAACCCGCCCGATTACAACGGTATGAGTAGTTTTCCTCTAGGCCGTTCTAGTTATTCGTTTCGAGCATCAGAACTGCGAAAATTTTGAGTTACTCAAGCGTTTCTTAACTCTAAACTGCCATATCTCTCGAACGGATTGACCAATCCGCAAAATTTCTGTTGCATCTGAAAGTAGAAACTCGCCCGATTACAACGGTATGAGTAGTTTTCCCCTAGGTCGTTCTAGTTATTCGTTTCGAGCATCAGAACTGTGAAAATTTTGAGTTTGTCAAGCGTTTCTTACCTCAAAACTGCCATATCTCGCGAACGGATTGAACAATCCGCAAAATTTCTGTTGCATCTGAAAGTAGAAACCCGCCCGATTACAACGGTATGAGTAGTTTTCCTCTAGGCCGTTCTAGTTATTCGTTTCGAGCATCAGAACTGCGAAAATTTTGAGTTTCTCAAGCGTTTCTTACCTCAAAACTGCCATATCTCGCGAACGGATTGAACAATCCGCAAAATTTTGGTTGCATCTGAAAGTAGAAACCCGCCCGATTACAACGGTATGAGTAGTTTAACTCTAGGCCGTTCTAGTTATTCGTTTCGAGCATCAGAACTGCGAAAATTTTGAGTTTCTCAAGCGTTTCTTACCTCAAAACTGCCATATCTCGCGAACGGATTGACCAGTCCGCAAAATTTCTGTTGCACCTAAAAGTAGAGGATCGCCCGATTACAACGGTATGAGTAGTTTTCCCCTAGGCCGTTCTAGTTATTCGTTTCGAGCATCAGAACTGCGAAAATTTTGAGTTTCTCTAGCGTTTCTTACCTCAAAACTGCCATATCTCGCGAACGGATTGACTAATCCGCAAAATTTCTGTTGCATCTGAAAGTAGAAGCTCGACCGATTACAACGGTATGAGTACTTTTCCCCTAGGCCGTTCTAGTTATTCATTTCGAGCATCAGAACTGCGAAAATTTTGAGTTTTTCAAGCGTTTCTTACCTCCAAACTGCCATATCCCACGAACGGATTGACAAATCCGCAAAATTTCTGTTGCATCTGAAAGTAGAAACCCTCCCGATATCAAGGGTATGAGTAGTTTTCCCCTAGTCCGTTCTAGTTATTAGTTTCGAGCATCAGAACTGCGAAAATTTTGTGTTTCTCAAGCGTCTCTTACCTCAAAACTGCCATATCTCGCGAACGGATTGAACAATCCGCAAAATTTCTGTTGCATCTGAAAGTAGAAACTCGCCCGATTACAACGGTATGAGTAGTTTTCCTCTAGGCCGTTCTAGTTATTCGTTTCGAGCATCAGAACTGCGAAAATTTTGAGTTTCTCAAGCGTTTCTTACCTCAAAACTGCCATATCTCGCGAACGGATTGACTAATCCGCAAAATTTCTGTTGCATCTGAAAGTAGAAGCTCGACCGATTACAACGGTGTGAGTAGTTTTCCCCTAGGCCGTTCTAGTTATTCGTTTCGAGCATCAGAACTGCGAAAATTTTGAGTTTCTCAAGTGCTTCTTACCTCAAAACTGCCATACCTCGCGAACGGATTGACCAATCCGCAAAATTTCTGTTGCATCTGAAAGTAGAAACTCGCCCGATTACAACGGTATGAGTAGCTTTCCCCTAGGCCGTTCTAGTTATTCGTTTCGAGCATCAGAACTGTGAAAATTTTGAGTTTCTCAAGCGTTTCTTACCTTAAAACTGCCATATCTTGCGAACGGATTGAACAATCCGCAAAATTTCTGTTGCATCTGAAATTAGAAACTCGCCCGATTACAACGGTATGAGTAGTTTTCCCCTAGGCCGTTCTAGTTATTCGTTTCGAGCATCAGAGCTGCGAAAATTTTGAGTTTGTCAAGCGTTTCTTACCTCAAAACTGCCATATCTCGCGAACGGATTGAACAATCCGCAAAATTTCTGTTGCATCTGAAAGTAGAAACCCGCTCGATTACAACGGTATGAGTAGTTTTCCTCTAGGCCGTTCTAGTTATTCGTTTCGACAATCAGAACTGCGAAAATTTTGAGTTTGTCAAGCGTGTCTTACATGAAAGCTGCCGTATCTCGCGAACGGATTGAACAATCCCCAAAAGTTCTGTTGCATCTGAAAGTAGAAACCCGCCCGATTACAACGGTATGAGTAGTTTTCCTCTAGGCCGTTCTAGTTATTCGTTTCGAGCATCAGAACTGCGGAAATTATGAGTTACTCAAGCGTTTCTTACCTCTAAACTGCCATATCTCTCGAACGGATTGACCAATCCGCAAAATTTCTGTTGCATCTGAAAGTAGAAGCTCGACCGATTACAACGGTGTGAGTAGTTTTCCCCTAGGCCGTTCTAGTTATTCGTTTCGAGCATCAGAGCTGCGAAAATTTTGAGTTTGTCAAGCGTTTCTTACCTCAAAACTGCCATATCTCGCGAACGGATTGAACAATCCGCAAAATTTCTGTTGCATCTGAAAGTAGAAAGCCGCTCGATTACAACGGTATGAGTAGTTTTCCTCTAGGCCGTTCTAGTTATTCGTTTCGACAATCAGAACTGCGAAAATTTTGAGTTTGTCAAGCGTGTCTTACATGAAAACTGCAGTATCTCGCGAACGGATTGAACAATCCCCAAAAGTTCTGTTGCATCTGAAAGTAGAAACCCGCCCGATTACAACGGTATGAGTAGTTTTCCTCTAGGCCGTTCTAGTTATTCGTTTCGAGCATCAGAACTGCGGAAATTTTGAGTTTGTCAAGCGTTTCTTACCTCAAAACTGCCATATCTCTCGAACGGATTGACCAATCCGCAAAATTTCTGTTGCATCTGAAAGTAGAAACTCGCCCGATTACAACGGTATGAGTAGTTTTCCCCTAGGCCGTTCTAGTTATTCGTTTCGAGCATCAGAACTGCGAAAATTTTGAGTTTGTCAAGCGTTTCTTACCTCAAAACTGCCATATCTCGCGAACGGATTGAACAATCCGCAAAATTTCTGTTGCATCTGAAAGTAGAAACCCGCCCGATTACAACGGTATGAGTAGTTTTCCTCTAGGCCGTTCTAGTTATTCGTTTCGAGCATCAGAACTGCGAAAATTTTGAGTTTCTCAAGCGTTTCTTACCTCAAAACTGCCATATCTCGCGAACGGATTGACTAATCCGCAAAATTTCTGTTGCATCTGAAAGTAGAAGCTCGACCGATTACAACGGTGTGAGTAGTTTTCCCCTAGGCCGTTCTAGTTATTCGTTTCGAGCATCAGAACTGCGAAAATTTTGAGTTTCTCAAGTGCTTCTTACCTCAAAACTGCCATACCTCGCGAATGGATTGACCAATCCGCAAAATTTCTGTTGCATCTGAAAGTAGAAACTCGCCCGATTACAACGGTATGAGTAGCTTTCCCCTAGGCCGTTCTAGTTATTCGTTTCGAGCATCAGAACTGTGAAAATTTTGAGTTTCTCAAGCGTTTCTTACCTTAAAACTGCCATATCTTGCGAACGGATTGAACAATCCGCAAAATTTCTGTTGCATCTGAAATTAGAAACTCGCCCGATTACAACGGTATGAGTAGTTTTCCCCTAGGCCGTTCTAGTTATTCGTTTCGAGCATCAGAGCTGCGAAAATTTTGAGTTTGTCAAGCGTTTCTTACCTCAAAACTGCCATATCTCGCGAACGGATTGAACAATCCGCAAAATTTCTGTTGCATCTGAAAGTAGAAACCCGCTCGATTACAACGGTATGAGTAGTTTTCCTCTAGGCCGTTCTAGTTATTCGTTTCGACAATCAGAACTGCGAAAATTTTGAGTTTGTCAAGCGTGTCTTACATGAAAGCTGCCGTATCTCGCGAACGGATTGAACAATCCCCAAAAGTTCTGTTGCATCTGAAAGTAGAAACCCGCCCGATTACAACGGTATGAGTAGTTTTCCTCTAGGCCGTTCTAGTTATTCGTTTCGAGCATCAGAACTGCGGAAATTATGAGTTACTCAAGCGTTTCTTACCTCTAAACTGCCATATCTCTCGAACGGATTGACCAATCCGCAAAATTTCTGTTGCATCTGAAAGTAGAAGCTCGACCGATTACAACGGTGTGAGTAGTTTTCCCCTAGGCCGTTCTAGTTATTCGTTTCGAGCATCAGAGCTGCGAAAATTTTGAGTTTGTCAAGCGTTTCTTACCTCAAAACTGCCATATCTCGCGAACGGATTGAACAATCCGCAAAATTTCTGTTGCATCTGAAAGTAGAAAGCCGCTCGATTACAACGGTATGAGTAGTTTTCCTCTAGGCCGTTCTAGTTATTCGTTTCGACAATCAGAACTGCGAAAATTTTGAGTTTGTCAAGCGTGTCTTACATGAAAACTGCAGTATCTCGCGAACGGATTGAACAATCCCCAAAAGTTCTGTTGCATCTGAAAGTAGAAACCCGCCCGATTACAACGGTATGAGTAGTTTTCCTCTAGGCCGTTCTAGTTATTCGTTTCGAGCATCAGAACTGCGGAAATTTTGAGTTTGTCAAGCGTTTCTTACCTCAAAACTGCCATATCTCTCGAACGGATTGACCAATCCGCAAAATTTCTGTTGCATCTGAAAGTAGAAACTCGCCCGATTACAACGGTATGAGTAGTTTTCCCCTAGGCCGTTCTAGTTATTCGTTTCGAGCATCAGAACTGCGAAAATTTTGAGTTTGTCAAGCGTTTCTTACCTCAAAACTGCCATATCTCGCGAACGGATTGAACAATCCGCAAAATTTCTGTTGCATCTGAAAGTAGAAACCCGCCCGATTACAACGGTATGAGTAGTTTTCCTCTAGGCCGTTCTAGTTATTCGTTTCGAGCATCAGAACTGCGAAAATTTTGAGTTACTCAAGCGTTTCTTAACTCTAAACTGCCATATCTCTCGAACGGATTGACCAATCCGCAAAATTTCTGTTGCATCTGAAAGTAGAAACTCGCCCGATTACAACGGTATGAGTAGTTTTCCCCTAGGTCGTTCTAGTTATTCGTTTCGAGCATCAGAACTGTGAAAATTTTGAGTTTGTCAAGCGTTTCTTACCTCAAAACTGCCATATCTCGCGAACGGATTGAACAATCCGCAAAATTTCTGTTGCATCTGAAAGTAGAAACCCGCCCGATTACAACGGTATGAGTAGTTTTCCTCTAGGCCGTTCTAGTTATTCGTTTCGAGCATCAGAACTGCGAAAATTTTGAGTTTCTCAAGCGTTTCTTACCTCAAAACTGCCATATCTCGCGAACGGATTGAACAATCCGCAAAATTTTGGTTGCATCTGAAAGTAGAAACCCGCCCGATTACAACGGTATGAGTAGTTTAACTCTAGGCCGTTCTAGTTATTCGTTTCGAGCATCAGAACTGCGAAAATTTTGAGTTTCTCAAGCGTTTCTTACCTCAAAACTGCCATATCTCGCGAACGGATTGACCAGTCCGCAAAATTTCTGTTGCACCTAAAAGTAGAGGATCGCCCGATTACAACGGTATGAGTAGTTTTCCCCTAGGCCGTTCTAGTTATTCGTTTCGAGCATCAGAACTGCGAAAATTTTGAGTTTCTCTAGCGTTTCTTACCTCAAAACTGCCATATCTCGCGAACGGATTGACTAATCCGCAAAATTTCTGTTGCATCTGAAAGTAGAAGCTCGACCGATTACAACGGTATGAGTACTTTTCCCCTAGGCCGTTCTAGTTATTCATTTCGAGCATCAGAACTGCGAAAATTTTGAGTTTTTCAAGCGTTTCTTACCTCCAAACTGCCATATCCCACGAACGGATTGACAAATCCGCAAAATTTCTGTTGCATCTGAAAGTAGAAACCCTCCCGATATCAAGGGTATGAGTAGTTTTCCCCTAGTCCGTTCTAGTTATTAGTTTCGAGCATCAGAACTGCGAAAATTTTGTGTTTCTCAAGCGTCTCTTACCTCAAAACTGCCATATCTCGCGAACGGATTGAACAATCCGCAAAATTTCAGTTGCATCTGAAAGTAGAAACTCGCCCGATTACAACGGTATGAGTAGTTTTCCTCTAGGCCGTTCTAGTTATTCGTTTCGAGCATCAGAACTGCGAAAATTTTGAGTTTCTCAAGCGTTTCTTACCTCAAAACTGCCATATCTCGCGAACGGATTGACTAATCCGCAAAATTTCTGTTGCATCTGAAAGTAGAAGCTCGACCGATTACAACGGTGTGAGTAGTTTTCCCCTAGGCCGTTCTAGTTATTCGTTTCGAGCATCAGAACTGTGAAAATTTTGAGTTTGTCAAGCGTTTCTTACCTCAAAACTGCCATATCTCGCGAACGGATTGAACAATCCGCAAAATTTCTGTTGCATCTGAAAGTAGAAACCCGCCCGATTACAACGGTATGAGTAGTTTTCCTCTAGGCCGTTCTAGTTATTCGTTTCGAGCATCAGAACTGCGAAAATTTTGAGTTTGTCAAGCGTTTCTTACCTCAAAACTGCCATATCTCGCGAACGGATTGAACAATCCGCAAAATTTCTGTTGCATCTGAAAGTAGAAACCCGCCCGATTACAACGGTATGAGTAGTTTTCCTCTAGGCCGTTCTAGTTATTCGTTTCGAGCATCAGAACTGCGAAAATTTTGAGTTACTCAAGCGTTTCTTAACTCTAAACTGCCATATCTCTCGAACGGATTGACCAATCCGCAAAATTTCTGTTGCATCTGAAAGTAGAAACTCGCCCGATTACAACGGTATGAGTAGTTTTCCCCTAGGTCGTTCTAGTTATTCGTTTCGAGCATCAGAACTGTGAAAATTTTGAGTTTGTCAAGCGTTTCTTACCTCAAAACTGCCATATCTCGCGAACGGATTGAACAATCCGCTAAATTTCTGTTGCATCTGAAAGTAGAAACCCGCCCGATTACAACGGTATGAGTAGTTTTCCTCTAGGCCGTCCTAGTTATTCGTTTCGAGCATCAGAACTGCGAAAATTTTGAGTTTCTCAAGCGTTTCTTACCTCAAAACTGCCATATCTCGCGAACGGATTGAACAATCCGCAAAATTTTGGTTGCATCTGAAAGTAGAAACCCGCCCGATTACAACGGTATGAGTAGTTTAACTCTAGGCCGTTCTAGTTATTCGTTTCGAGCATCAGAACTGCGAAAATTTTGAGTTTCTCTAGCGTTTCTTACCTCAAAACTGCCATATCTCGCGAACGGATTGACTAATCCGCAAAATTTCTGTTGCATCTGAAAGTAGAAGCTCGACCGATTACAACGGTATGAGTACTTTTCCCCTAGGCCGTTCTAGTTATTCATTTCGAGCATCAGAACTGCGAAAATTTTGAGTTTTTCAAGCGTTTCTTACCTCCAAACTGCCATATCCCACGAACGGATTGACAAATCCGCAAAATTTCTGTTGCATCTGAAAGTAGAAACCCTCCCGATATCAAGGGTATGAGTAGTTTTCCCCTAGTCCGTTCTAGTTATTAGTTTCGAGCATCAGAACTGCGAAAATTTTGTGTTTCTCAAGCGTCTCTTACCTCAAAACTGCCATATCTCGCGAACGGATTGAACAATCCGCAAAATTTCTGTTGCATCTGAAAGTAGAAACTCGCCCGATTACAACGGTATGAGTAGTTTTCCTCTAGGCCGTTCTTGTTATTCGTTTCGAGCATCAGAACTGCGAAAATTTTGAGTTTCTCAAGCGTTTCTTACCTCAAAACTGCCATATCTCGCGAACGGATTGACTAATCCGCAAAATTTCTGTTGCATCTGAAAGTAGAAGCTCGACCGATTACAACGGTGTGAGTAGTTTTCCCCTAGGCCGTTCTAGTTATTCGTTTCGAGCATCAGAACTGCGAAAATTTTGAGTTTCTCAAGTGCTTCTTACCTCAAAACTGCCATACCTCGCGAACGGATTGACCAATCCGCAAAATTTCTGTTGCATCTGAAAGTAGAAACTCGCCCGATTACAACGGTATGAGTAGCTTTCCCCTAGGCCGTGCTAGTTATTCGTTTCGAGCATCAGAACTGTGAAAATTTTGAGTTTCTCAAGCGTTTCTTACCTTAAAACTGCCATATCTTGCGAACGGATTGAACAATCCGCAAAATTTCTGTTGCATCTGAAAGTAGAAACTCGCCCGATTACAACGGTATGAGTAGTTTTCCCCTAGGCCGTTCTAGTTATTCGTTTCGAGCATCAGAGCTGCGAAAATTTTGAGTTTGTCAAGCGTTTCTTACCTCAAAACTGCCATATCTCGCGAACGGATTGAACAATCCGCAAAATTTCTGTTGCATCTGAAAGTAGAAACCCGCTCGATTACAACGGTATGAGTAGTTTTCCTCTAGGCCGTTCTAGTTATTCGTTTCGACAATCAGAACTGCGAAAATTTTGAGTTTGTCAAGCGTGTCTTACATGAAAGCTGCCGTATCTCGCGAACGGATTGAACAATCCCCAAAAGTTCTGTTGCATCTGAAAGTAGAAACCCGCCCGATTACAACGGTATGAGTAGTTTTCCTCTAGGCCGTTCTAGTTATTCGTTTCGAGCATCAGAACTGCGGAAATTATGAGTTACTCAAGCGTTTCTTACCTCTAAACTGCCATATCTCTCGAACGGATTGACCAATCCGCAAAATTTCTGTTGCATCTGAAAGTAGAAACTCGCCCGATTACAACGGTATGAGTAGTTTTCCCCTAGGCCGTTCTAGTTATTCGTTTCGAGCATCAGAACTGCGAAAATTTTGAGTTTGTCAAGCGTTTCTTACCTCAAAACTGCCATATCTCGCGAACGGATTGAACAATCCTCAAAATTTCTGTTGCATCTGAAAGTAGAAACCCGCCCGATTACAACGGTATGAGTAGTTTTCCTCTAGACCGTTCTAGTTATTCGTTTCGAGCATCAGAACTGCGAAAATTTTGAGTTACTCAAGCGTTTCTTAACTCTAAACTGCCATACCTCGCGAACGGATTGACCAATCCGCAAAATTTCTGTTGCATCTGAAAGTAGAAACTCGCCCGATTACAACGGTATGAGTAGTTTTCCCCTAGGCCGTTCTAGTTATTCGTTTCGAGCATCAGAACTGCGAAAATTTTGAGTTTGTCAAGCGTTTCTTACCTCAAAACTGCCATATCTCGGGAACGGATTGACCAATCCGCAAAATTTCTGTTGCATCTGAAAGTAGAAACTCGCCCGATTACAACGGTATGAGTAGTTTTCCCCTAGGCCGTTCTAGTTATTCGTTTCGAGCATCAGAACTGCGAAAATTTTGAGTTTCTCTAGCGTTTCTTACCTCAAAACTGCCATATCTCGCGAACGGATTGACTAATCCGCAAAATTTCTGTTGCATCTGAAAGTAGAAGCTCGACCGATTACAACGGTATGAGTACTTTTCCCCTAGGCCGTTCTAGTTATTCATTTCGAGCATCAGAACTGCGAAAATTTTGAGTTTTTCAAGCGTTTCTTACCTCCAAACTGCCATATCCCACGAACGGATTGACAAATCCGCAAAATTTCTGTTGCATCTGAAAGTAGAAACCCTCCCGATATCAAGGGTATGAGTAGTTTTCCCCTAGTCCGTTCTAGTTATTAGTTTCGAGCATCAGAACTGCGAAAATTTTGTGTTTCTCAAGCGTCTCTTACCTCAAAACTGCCATATCTCGCGAACGGATTGAACAATCCGCAAAATTTCTGTTGCATCTGAAAGTAGAAACTCGCCCGATTACAACGGTATGAGTAGTTTTCCTCTAGGCCGTTCTAGTTATTCGTTTCGAGCATCAGAACTGCGAAAATTTTGAGTTTCTCAAGCGTTTCTTACCTCAAAACTGCCATATCTCGCGAACGGATTGACTAATCCGCAAAATTTCTGTTGCATCTGAAAGTAGAAGCTCGACCGATTACAACGGTGTGAGTAGTTTTCCCCTAGGCCGTTCTAGTTATTCGTTTCGAGCATCAGAACTGTGAAAATTTTGAGTTTGTCAAGCGTTTCTTACCTCAAAACTGCCATATCTCGCGAACGGATTGAACAATCCGCAAAATTTCTGTTGCATCTGAAAGTAGAAACCCGCCCGATTACAACGGTATGAGTAGTTTTCCTCTAGGCCGTTCTAGTTATTCGTTTCGAGCATCAGAACTGCGAAAATTTTGAGTTTGTCAAGCGTTTCTTACCTCAAAACTGCCATATCTCGCGAACGGATTGAACAATCCGCAAAATTTCTGTTGCATCTGAAAGTAGAAACCCGCCCGATTACAACGGTATGAGTAGTTTTCCTCTAGGCCGTTCTAGTTATTCGTTTCGAGCATCAGAACTGCGAAAATTTTGAGTTACTCAAGCGTTTCTTAACTCTAAACTGCCATATCTCTCGAACGGATTGACCAATCCGCAAAATTTCTGTTGCATCTGAAAGTAGAAACTCGCCCGATTACAACGGTATGAGTAGTTTTCCCCTAGGTCGTTCTAGTTATTCGTTTCGAGCATCAGAACTGTGAAAATTTTGAGTTTGTCAAGCGTTTCTTACCTCAAAACTGCCATATCTCGCGAACGGATTGAACAATCCGCAAAATTTCTGTTGCATCTGAAAGTAGAAACCCGCCCGATTACAACGGTATGAGTAGTTTTCCTCTAGGCCGTTCTAGTTATTCGTTTCGAGCATCAGAACTGCGAAAATTTTGAGTTTCTCAAGCGTTTCTTACCTCAAAACTGCCATATCTCGCGAACGGATTGAACAATCCGCAAAATTTTGGTTGCATCTGAAAGTAGAAACCCGCCCGATTACAACGGTATGAGTAGTTTAACTCTAGGCCGTTCTAGTTATTCGTTTCGAGCATCAGAACTGCGAAAATTTTGAGTTTCTCAAGCGTTTCTTACCTCAAAACTGCCATATCTCGCGAACGGATTGACCAGTCCGCAAAATTTCTGTTGCACCTAAGAGTAGAGGATCGCCCGATTACAACGGTATGAGTAGTTTTCCCCTAGGCCGTTCTAGTTATTCGTTTCGAGCATCAGAACTGCGAAAATTTTGAGTTTCTCTAGCGTTTCTTACCTCAAAACTGCCATATCTCGCGAACGGATTGACTAATCCGCAAAATTTCTGTTGCATCTGAAAGTAGAAGCTCGACCGATTACAACGGTATGAGTACTTTTCCCCTAGGCCGTTCTAGTTATTCATTTCGAGCATCAGAACTGCGAAAATTTTGAGTTTTTCAAGCGTTTCTTACCTCCAAACTGCCATATCCCACGAACGGATTGACAAATCCGCAAAATTTCTGTTGCATCTGAAAGTAGAAACCCTCCCGATATCAAGGGTATGAGTAGTTTTCCCCTAGTCCGTTCTAGTTATTAGTTTCGAGCATCAGAACTGCGAAAATTTTGTGTTTCTCAAGCGTCTCTTACCTCAAAACTGCCATATCTCGCGAACGGATTGAACAATCCGCAAAATTTCTGTTGCATCTGAAAGTAGAAACTCGCCCGATTACAACGGTATGAGTAGTTTTCCTCTAGGCCGTTCTAGTTATTCGTTTCGAGCATCAGAACTGCGAAAATTTTGAGTTTCTCAAGCGTTTCTTACCTCAAAACTGCCATATCTCGCGAACGGATTGACTAATCCGCAAAATTTCTGTTGCATCTGAAAGTAGAAGCTCGACCGATTACAACGGTGTGAGTAGTTTTCCCCTAGGCCGTTCTAGTTATTCGTTTCGAGCATCAGAACTGCGAAAATTTTGAGTTTCTCAAGTGCTTCTTACCTCAAAACTGCCATACCTCGCGAACGGATTGACCAATCCGCAAAATTTCTGTTGCATCTGAAAGTAGAAACTCGCCCGATTACAACGGTATGAGTAGCTTTCCCCTAGGCCGTGCTAGTTATTCGTTTCGTGCATCAGAACTGTGAAAATTTTGAGTTTCTCAAGCGTTTCTTACCTTAAAACTGCCATATCTTGCGAACGGATTGAACAATCCGCAAAATTTCTGTTGCATCTGAAAGTAGAAACTCGCCCGATTACAACGGTATGAGTAGTTTTCCTCTAGGCCGTTCTAGTTATCCGTTTCGAGCATCAGAACTGCGAAAATTTTGAGTTTGTCAAGCGTGTCTTACATGAAAGCTGCCGTATCTCGCGAACGGATTGAACAATCCCCAAAAGTTCTGTTGCATCTGAAAGTAGAAACCCGCCCGATTACAACGGTATGAGTAGTTTTCCTCTAGGCCGTTCTAGTTATTCGTTTCGAGCATCAGAACTGCGGAAATTATGAGTTACTCAAGCGTTTCTTACCTCTAAACTGCCATATCTCTCGAACGGATTGACCAATCCGCAAAATTTCTGTTGCATCTGAAAGTAGAAACTCGCCCGATTACAACGGTATGAGTAGTTTTCCCCTAGGCCGTTCTAGTTATTCGTTTCGAGCATCAGAACTGCGAAAATTTTGAGTTTGTCAAGCGTTTCTTACCTCAAAACTGCCATATCTCGCGAACGGATTGAACAATCCTCAAAATTTCTGTTGCATCTGAAAGTAGAAACCCGCCCGATTACAACGGTATGAGTAGTTTTCCTCTAGGCCGTTCTAGTTATTCGTTTCGAGCATCAGAACTGCGAAAATTTTGAGTTACTCAAGCGTTTCTTAACTCTAAACTGCCATATCTCTCGAACGGATTGACCAATCCGCAAAATTTCTGTTGCATCTGAAAGTAGAAACTCGCCCGATTACAACGATATGAGTAGTTTTCCCCTAGGTCGTTCTAGTTATTCGTTTCGAGCATCAGAACTGTGAAAATTTTGAGTTTGTCAAGCGTTTCTTACCTCAAAACTGCCATATCTCGCGAACGGATTGAACAATCCGCAAAATTTCTGTTGCATCTGAAAGTAGAAACCCGCCCGATTACAACGGTATGAGTAGTTTTCCTCTAGGCCGTTCTAGTTATTCGTTTCGAGCATCAGAACTGCGAAAATTTTGAGTTTCTCAAGCGTTTCTTACCTCAAAACTGCCATATCTCGCGAACGGATTGAACAATCCGCAAAATTTTGGTTGCATCTGAAAGTAGAAACCCGCCCGATTACAACGGTATGAGTAGTTTAACTCTAGGCCGTTCTAGTTATTCGTTTCGAGCATCAGAACTGCGAAAATTTTGAGTTTCTCAAGCGTTTCTTACCTCAAAACTGCCATATCTCGCGAACGGATTGACCAGTCCGCAAAATTTCTGTTGCACCTAAAAGTAGAGGATCGCCCGATTACAACGGTATGAGTAGTTTTCCTCTAGGCCGTTCTAGTTATTCGTTTCGAGCATCAGAACTGCGAAAATTTTGAGTTTCTCAAGCGTTTCTTACCTCAAAACTGCCATATCTCGCGAACGGATTGAACAGTCCGCAAAATTTCTGTTGCATCTGAAAGTAGAAACCCGCCCGATTACAACGGTATGAGTAGTTTTCCTCTAGGCCGTTCTAGTTATTCGTTTCGAGCATCAGAACTGCGAAAATTTTGAGTTTATCAAGCGTTTCTTACCTCAAAACTGCCATATCTCGGGAACGGATTGACCAATCCGCAAAATTTCTGTTGCATCTGAAAGTAGAAACTCGCCCGATTACAACGGTATGAGTAGTTTTCCCCTAGGCCGTTCTAGTTATTCGTTTCGAGCATCAGAACTGCGAAAATTTTGAGTTTTTCAAGCGTTTCTTACGTCAAAACTGCCATATCACGCGAACGGATTGACCAATCCGCAAAATTTCTGTTGCATCTGAAGGTAGAAACTCGCACGATTACAAAGGTGTGAGTAGTTTTCCCCTAGGGCGTTCTAGTTATTCGTTTCGAGCAACAGAACTGCGAAAATTTTGAGTTTCTCAAGCGTTTCTTACCTCAAAACTGCCATATCTCGCGAAGGGATTGAACAATCCGCAAAATTTTGGTTGCATCTGAAAGTAGAAACCCGCCCGATTACAACGGTATGAGTAGTTTAACTCTAGGCCGTTCTAGTTATTCGTTTCGAGCATCAGAACTGCGAAAATTTTGAGTTTCTCAAGCGTTTCTTACCTCAAAACTGCCATATCTCGCGAACGGATTGACCAGTCCGCAAAATTTCTGTTGCACCTAAAAGTAGAGGATCGCCCGATTACAACGGTATGAATAGTTTTCCCCTAGGCCGTTCTAGTTATTCGTTTCGAGCATCAGAACTGCGAAAATTTTGAGTTTCTCTAGCGTTTCTTACCTCAAAACTGCCACATCTCGCGAACGGTTTGACCAGTCCGCAAAATTTCTGTTGCATCTGAAAGTAGAAACTAGCCCGATTACAACGGTATGAGTAGTTTTCCCCTAGGCCGTTCTAGTTATTTGTTTCGAGCATCAGAACTGCGAAAATTTTGAGTTTCTCAAGCGTTTCTTACCTCAAAACTGCCATATCTCGCGAACGGTTTGACCAGTCCGCAAAATTTCTGTTGCTTTTAAAGGAGGAGATCGCCCGATTACAACGGTATGAGTATTTTTCCCCTAGGACCTTCTAGTTACTCGTTTCGAGCATCAGAACTGCGAAAATTTTGAGTTTTTCAAGCGTTTCTTACCTCAAAACTGCCATATCTCGCGAACGGAATGAACAATCCGCAACATTTCTGTTGCATCTGAAAGTAGAAACTCGCCCGATTACAACGGTATGAGTAGTTTTCCTCCAGGCCGTTCTAGTTATTCGTTTCGAGCATCAGAACTGCGAGAATTTTGAGTTTGTCAAGCGATTCTTACCTCAAAACTGCCATATCTCGCGAACGGATTGAACAATCCGCAAAATTTCTGTTGCATCTGAAACTCGCCCGATTACAACGGTGTGAGTAGTTTTCCCCTAGGCCGTTCTAGTTATTCGTTTCGAGCATCAGAACTGCGAAAATTTTGAGTTTCTCAAGCGTTTCTTACCTCAAAACTGCCATATCTCGCGAACGGATTGAACAATCCGCAAAATTTCTGTTGCATCTGAAAGTAGAAACCCGCCCGATTACAACGGTATGAGTAGTTTTCCTCTAGGCCGTTCTTGTTATTCGTTTCGAGCATCAGAACTGCGAAAATTTTGAGTTTCTCAAGCGTTTCTTACCTCAAAACTGCCATATGTCGCGAACGGATTGACCAATCCGCAAAATTTCTGTTGCATCTGAAAGTAGAAGCTCGCCCGATTACAACGGTATGAGTAGTTTTCCTCCAGGCCGTTCTAGTTATTCGTTTCGGGCATCAGAACTGCGAGAATTTTGAGTTTGTCAAGCGATTCTTACCCCAAAACTGCCATATCTCGCGAACGGATTGAACAATCCGCAAAATTTCTGTTGCATCTGAAACTCGCCCGATTACAACGGTGTGAGTAGTTTTCCCCTAGGCCGTTCTAGTTATTCGTTTCGAGCATCAGAACTGCGAAAATTTTGAGTTTCTCAAGCGTTTCTTACTTCAAAACTGCCATATCTCGCGAACGGATTGAACAATCCGCAAAATTTCTGTTGCATCTGAAAGTAGAAACCCGCCCGATTACAACGGTATGAGTAGTTTTCCTCTAGGCCGTTCTAGTTATTCGTTTCGAGCATCAGAACTGCGAAAATTTTGGGTTTATCAAGCGTTTCTTACCTCAAAACTGCCATATCTCGGGAACGGATTGACCAATCCGCAAAATTTCTGTTGCATCTGAAAGTAGAAACTCGCCCGATTACAACGGTATGAGTAGTTTTCCTCTAGGCCGTTCTAGTTATTCGTTTCGAGCATCAGAACTGCGAAAATTTTGAGTTTCTCAAGCGTTTCTTACCTCAAAACTGCCATATCTCGCGAACGGATTGAACAGTCCGCAAAATTTCTGTTGCATCTGAAAGTAGAAACCCGCCCGATTACAACGGTATGAGTAGTTTTCCTCTAGGCCGTTCTAGTTATTCGTTTCGAGCATCAGAACTGCGAAAATTTTGAGTTTATCAAGCGTTTCTTACCTCAAAACTGCCATATCTCGGGAACGGATTGACCAATCCGCAAAATTTCTGTTGCATCTGAAAGTAGAAACTCGCCCGATTACAACGGTATGAGTAGTTTTCCCCTAGGCCGTTCTAGTTATTCGTTTCGAGCATCAGAACTGCGAAAATTTTGAGTTTTTCAAGCGTTTCTTACGTCAAAACTGCCATATCACGCGAACGGATTGACCAATCCGCAAAATTTCTGTTGCATCTGAAGGTAGAAACTCGCACGATTACAAAGGTGTGAGTAGTTTTCCCCTAGGGCGTTCTAGTTATTCGTTTCGAGCAACAGAACTGCGAAAATTTTGAGTTTCTCAAGCGTTTCTTACCTCAAAACTGCCATATCTCGCGAAGGGATTGAACAATCCGCAAAATTTTGGTTGCATCTGAAAGTAGAAACCCGCCCGATTACAACGGTATGAGTAGTTTAACTCTAGGCCGTTCTAGTTATTCGTTTCGAGCATCAGAACTGCGAAAATTTTGAGTTTCTCAAGCGTTTCTTACCTCAAAACTGCCATATCTCGCGAACGGATTGACCAGTCCGCAAAATTTCTGTTGCACCTAAAAGTAGAGGATCGCCCGATTACAACGGTATGAATAGTTTTCCCCTAGGCCGTTCTAGTTATTCGTTTCGAGCATCAGAACTGCGAAAATTTTGAGTTTCTCTAGCGTTTCTTACCTCAAAACTGCCACATCTCGCGAACGGTTTGACCAGTCCGCAAAATTTCTGTTGCATCTGAAAGTAGAAACTAGCCCGATTACAACGGTATGAGTAGTTTTCCCCTAGGCCGTTCTAGTTATTTGTTTCGAGCATCAGAACTGCGAAAATTTTGAGTTTCTCAAGCGTTTCTTACCTCAAAACTGCCATATCTCGCGAACGGTTTGACCAGTCCGCAAAATTTCTGTTGCTTTTAAAGGAGGAGATCGCCCGATTACAACGGTATGAGTATTTTTCCCCTAGGACCTTCTAGTTACTCGTTTCGAGCATCAGAACTGCGAAAATTTTGAGTTTTTCAAGCGTTTCTTACCTCAAAACTGCCATATCTCGCGAACGGAATGAACAATCCGCAACATTTCTGTTGCATCTGAAAGTAGAAACTCGCCCGATTACAACGGTATGAGTAGTTTTCCTCCAGGCCGTTCTAGTTATTCGTTTCGAGCATCAGAACTGCGAGAATTTTGAGTTTGTCAAGCGATTCTTACCTCAAAACTGCCATATCTCGCGAACGGATTGAACAATCCGCAAAATTTCTGTTGCATCTGAAACTCGCCCGATTACAACGGTGTGAGTAGTTTTCCCCTAGGCCGTTCTAGTTATTCGTTTCGAGCATCAGAACTGCGAAAATTTTGAGTTTCTCAAGCGTTTCTTACCTCAAAACTGCCATATCTCGCGAACGGATTGAACAATCCGCAAAATTTCTGTTGCATCTGAAAGTAGAAACCCGCCCGATTACAACGGTATGAGTAGTTTTCCTCTAGGCCGTTCTTGTTATTCGTTTCGAGCATCAGAACTGCGAAAATTTTGAGTTTCTCAAGCGTTTCTTACCTCAAAACTGCCATATGTCGCGAACGGATTGACCAATCCGCAAAATTTCTGTTGCATCTGAAAGTAGAAGCTCGCCCGATTACAACGGTATGAGTAGTTTTCCTCCAGGCCGTTCTAGTTATTCGTTTCGGGCATCAGAACTGCGAGAATTTTGAGTTTGTCAAGCGATTCTTACCCCAAAACTGCCATATCTCGCGAACGGATTGAACAATCCGCAAAATTTCTGTTGCATCTGAAACTCGCCCGATTACAACGGTGTGAGTAGTTTTCCCCTAGGCCGTTCTAGTTATTCGTTTCGAGCATCAGAACTGCGAAAATTTTGAGTTTCTCAAGCGTTTCTTACTTCAAAACTGCCATATCTCGCGAACGGATTGAACAATCCGCAAAATTTCTGTTGCATCTGAAAGTAGAAACCCGCCCGATTACAACGGTATGAGTAGTTTTCCTCTAGGCCGTTCTAGTTATTCGTTTCGAGCATCAGAACTGCGAAAATTTTGGGTTTATCAAGCATTTCTTACCTCAAAACTGCCATATCTCGGGAACGGATTGACCAATCCGCAAAATTTCTGTTGCATCTGAAAGTAGAAACTCGCCCGATTACAACGGTATGAGTAGTTTTCCCCTAGGCCGTTCTAGTTATTCGTTTCGAGCATCAGAACTGCGAAAATTTGGAGTTTCTCAAGCGTTTCTTACCTCCAAACTGCCACATCTCGCGAACGGATTGACCAATCCGCAAAATTTCTGTTGCATCTGAAAGTAGAAACTCGCCCGATTACAACGGTATGAGTAGTTTTCCCCTAGGCCGTTCTAGTTATTCGTTTCGAGCATCAGAACTGCGAAAATTTTGAGTTTTTCAAGCGTTTCTTACCTCAAAATCGCCATATCTCGCGAACGGATTGACCAATCAGCAAAATTTCTGTTGCATCTGAAAGTAGAAACTCGCCCGATTACAACGGTATGAGTAGTTTTCCCCTAGGCCGTTCTAGTTATTCGTTTCGAGCATCAGAACTGCGAAAATTTTGAGTTTCTCTAGCGTTTCTTACCTCAAAACTGCCACATCTCGCGAACGGTTTGACCAGTCCGCAAAATTTCTGTTGCATCTGAAAGTAGAAACTAGCCCGATTACAACGGTATGAGTAGTTTTCCCCTAGGCCGTTCTAGTTATTTGTTTCGAGCATCAGAACTGCGAAAATTTTGAGTTTCTCAAGCGTTTCTTACCTCAAAACTGCCATATCTCGCGAACGGTTTGACCAGTCCGCAAAATTTCTGTTGCTTTTAAAGGAGGAGATCGCCCGATTACAACGGTATGAGTATTTTTCCCCTAGGACCTTCTAGTTACTCGTTTCGAGCATCAGAACTGCGAAAATTTTGAGTTTTTCAAGCGTTTCTTACCTCAAAACTGCCATATCTCGCGAACGGAATGAACAATCCGCAACATTTCTGTTGCATCTGAAAGTAGAAACTCGCCCGATTACAACGGTATGAGTAGTTTTCCTCCAGGCCGTTCTAGTTATTCGTTTCGAGCATCAGAACTGCGAGAATTTTGAGTTTGTCAAGCGATTCTTACCTCAAAACTGCCATATCTCGCGAACGGATTGAACAATCCGCAAAATTTCTGTTGCATCTGAAACTCGCCCGATTACAACGGTGTGAGTAGTTTTCCCCTAGGCCGTTCTAGTTATTCGTTTCGAGCATCAGAACTGCGAAAATTTTGAGTTTCTCAAGCGTTTCTTACCTCAAAACTGCCATATCTCGCGAACGGATTGAACAATCCGCAAAATTTCTGTTGCATCTGAAAGTAGAAACCCGCCCGATTACAACGGTATGAGTAGTTTTCCTCTAGGCCGTTCTTGTTATTCGTTTCGAGCATCAGAACTGCGAAAATTTTGAGTTTCTCAAGCGTTTCTTACCTCAAAACTGCCATATGTCGCGAACGGATTGACCAATCCGCAAAATTTCTGTTGCATCTGAAAGTAGAAGCTCGCCCGATTACAACGGTATGAGTAGTTTTCCTCCAGGCCGTTCTAGTTATTCGTTTCGGGCATCAGAACTGCGAGAATTTTGAGTTTGTCAAGCGATTCTTACCCCAAAACTGCCATATCTCGCGAACGGATTGAACAATCCGCAAAATTTCTGTTGCATCTGAAACTCGCCCGATTACAACGGTGTGAGTAGTTTTCCCCTAGGCCGTTCTAGTTATTCGTTTCGAGCATCAGAACTGCGAAAATTTTGAGTTTCTCAAGCGTTTCTTACTTCAAAACTGCCATATCTCGCGAACGGATTGAACAATCCGCAAAATTTCTGTTGCATCTGAAAGTAGAAACCCGCCCGATTACAACGGTATGAGTAGTTTTCCTCTAGGCCGTTCTAGTTATTCGTTTCGAGCATCAGAACTGCGAAAATTTTGGGTTTATCAAGCGTTTCTTACCTCAAAACTGCCGTATCTCGGGAACGGATTGACCAATCCGCAAAATTTCTGTTGCATCTGAAAGTAGAAACTCGCCCGATTACAACGGTATGAGTAGTTTTCCCCTAGGCCGTTCTAGTTATTCGTTTCGAGCATCAGAACTGCGAAAATTCGGAGTTTCTCAAGCGTTTCTTACCTCCAAACTGCCACATCTCGCGAACGGATTGACCAATCCGCAAAATTTCTGTTGCATCTGAAAGTAGAAACTCGCCCGATTACAACGGTATGAGTAGTTTTCCCCTAGGCCGTTCTAGTTATTCGTTTCGAGCATCAGAACTGCGAAAATTTTGAGTTTTTCAAGCGTTTCTTACCTCAAAATCGCCATATCTCGCGAACGGATTGACCAATCAGCAAAATTTCTGTTGCATCTGAAAGTAGAAACTCGCCCGATTACAACGGTATGAGTAGTTTTCCCCTAGGCCGTTCTAGTTATTCGTTTCGAGCATCAGAACTGCGAAAATTTTGAGTTTTTCAAGCGTTTCTTACCTGAAAACTGCCATATCGCGCGAACGGATTGACCAATCCGCAAAATTTCTGTTGCATCTGAAAGTAGAAACTCGGCCGACTACAACGGTATGAGTAGTTTTCCCCTAGGCCTTTCTAGTTATTCGTTTCGAGCATCAGAATTGCGACAATTTTGAGTTTTTCAAGCGTTTCTTACGTCAAAACTGCCATATCACGCGAACGGATTGACCAATCCGCAAAATTTCTGTTGCATCTGAAAGTAGAAACTCGCACGATTACAACGGTATGAGTAGTTTTCCCCTAGGGCGTTCTAGTTATTCGTTTCGAGCATCAGAACTGCGAAAATTTTGAGTTTCTCAAGCGTTTCTTACCTCAAAACTGCCATATCTCGCGAACGGATTGACCAATCCGCAAAATTTCTGTTGCGTCTGAAAGTAGAAACTCGCCCGATTACAACGGTATGAGTACTTTTCCCCTAGGCCGTTCGAGTTATTCGTTTCGAGCATCAGAACTGCGAAAATTTTGAGTTTCTCAAGCGTTTCTTACCTCAAAACTGCCATATCTCGCGAACGGATTGACCAATCCGCAAAACTTCTGTTGCATCTGAAAGTAAAAACTCGCCCGATTACAACGGTATGAGTAGTTTTCCCCTAGGCCGTTCTAGTTATTCGTTTCGAGCATCAGAACTGCGAAAATTTTGAGTTTCTCAAGCGTTTCTTACCTCCAAACTGCCATATCTCGCGAACGGATTGACCAATCCGCAAAATTTCTGTTGCATCTGAAAGTAGAAACTCGCCCGATTACACCGGTATGAGTAGTTTTCCCCTAGGCCGTTCTAGTTATTCGTTTCGAGCATCAGAATTGCGAAAATTTTGAGTTTTTCAAGCGTTTCTTACCTCAAAACTGCCATATCTCGCGAACGGATTGACCAATTCGCAAAATCTCTGCTGCATCTGAAAGTAGAAACTCGCACGATTACAACGCTATGAGTAGTTTTCCCCTAGGCCGTTCTAGTTATTCGTTTCGAGCATCAGAACTGCGAAAATTTTGAGTTTCTCAAGCGTTTCTTACCTCAAAACTGCCATATCTCGCGAACGGATTGAACAATCCGCAAAATTTCTGTTGCATCTGAAAGTAGAAACCCGCCCGATTACAACGGTATGAGTAGTTTTCCTCTAGGCCGTTCTTGTTATTCGTTTCGAGCATCAGAACTGCGAAAATTTTGAGTTTCTCAAGCGTTTCTTACCTCAAAACTGCCATATCTCGCGAACGGATTGAACAATCCGCAAAATTTCTGTTGCATCTGAAACTCGCCCGATTACAACGGTGTGAGTAGTTTTCCCCTAGGCCGTTCTAGTTATTCGTTTCGAGCATCAGAACTGCGAAAATTTTGAGTTTCTCAAGCGTTTCTTACCTCAAATCTGCCATATCTCGCGAACGGATTGACCAATCCGCAAAATTTCTGTTGCATCTGAAAGTAGAAGCTCGCCCGATTACAACGGTATGAGTAGTTTTCCCCTAGGCCGTTCTAGTTATTCGTTTCGAGCATCAGAACTGCGAAAATTTTGAGTTTCTCAAGCGTTTCTTACTTCAAAACTGCCATATCTCGCGAACGGATTGAACAATCCGCAAAATTTCTGTTGCATCTGAAAGTAGAAACCCGCCCGAATACAACGGTATGAGTAGTTTTCCTCTAGGCCGTTCTAGTTATTCGTTTCGAGCATCAGAACTGCGAAAATTTTGAGTTTATCAAGCGTTTCTTACCTCAAAACTGCCATATCTCGGGAACGGATTGACCAATCCGCAAAATTTCTGTTGCATCTGAAAGTAGAAACTCGCCCGATTACAACGGTATGAGTAGTTTTCCCCTAGGCCGTTCTAGTTATTCGTTCCGAGCATCAGAACTGCGAAAATTTGGAGTTTCTCAAGCGTTTCTTACCTCCAAACTGCCACATCTCGCGAACGGATTGACCAATCCGCAAAATTTCTGTTGCATCTGAAAGTAGAAACTCGCCCGATTACAACGGTATGAGTAGTTTTCCCCTAGGCCGTTCTAGTTATTCGTTTCGAGCATCAGAACTGCGAAAATTTTGAGTTTTTCAAGCGTTTCTTACCTGAAAACTGCCATATCGCGCGAACGGATTGACCAATCCGCAAAATTTCTGTTGCATCTGAAAGTAGAAACTCGGCCGACTACAACGGTATGAGTAGTTTTCCCCTAGGCCGTTCTAGTTATTCGTTTCGAGCATCAGAATTGCGACAATTTTGAGTTTTTCAAGCGTTTCTTACGTCAAAACTGCCATATCACGCGAACGGATTGACCAATCCGCAAAATTTCTGTTGCATCTGAAAGTAGAAACTCGCACGATTACAACGGTATGAGTAGTTTTCCCCTAGGGCGTTCTAGTTATTCGTTTCGAGCATCAGAACTGCGAGAATTTTGAGTTTCTCAAGCGTTTCTTACCTCAAAACTGCCATATCTCGCGAACGGATTGACCAATCCGCAAAATTTCTGTTGCGTCTGAAAGTAGAAACTCGCCCGATTACAACGGCATGAGTAGTTTTCCCCTAGACCGTTCTAGTTATTCGTTTCGAGCATCAGAACTGCGAAAATTTTGAGTTTCTCAAGCGTTTCTTACCTCCAAACTGCCATATCTCGCGAACGGATTGACCAATCCGCAAAATTTCTGTTGCATCTGAAAGTAGAAACTCGCCCGATTACAACGGTATGAGTACTTTTCCCCTAGGCCGTTCGAGTTATTCGTTTCGAGCATCAGAACTGCGAAAATTTTGAGTTTCTCAAGCGTTTCTTACCTCAAAACTGCCATATCTCGCGAACGGATTGACCAATCCGCAAAATTTCTGTTGCATCTGAAAGTAGAAACTCGCCCGATTACAACGGCATGAGTAGTTTTCCCCTAGGCCGTTCTAGTTATTCGTTTCGAGCATCAGAACTGCGAAAATTTTGAGTTTCTCAAGCGTTTCTTACCTCCAAACTGCCATATCTCGCGAAAGGATTGACCAATCCGCAAAATTTCTGTTGCATCTGAAAGTAGAAACTCGCCCGATTCCAACGGTACGAGTAGTTTTCCCCTAGGCCGTTCGAGTTATTCGTTTCGAGCATCAGAACTGCGAAAATTTTGAGATTCTCAAGCGTTTCTTACCTCAAAACTGCCATATCTCGCGAACGGATTGACCAATCCGCAAAATTTCTGTTGCATCTGAAAGTAGAAACTCGCCCGATTACAACGGTATGAGTAGTTTTCCCCTAGGCCGTTCTAGTTATTCGTTTCGAGCATCAGAACTGCGAAAATTTTGAGTTTCTCAAGCGTTTCTTACCTCCAAACTGCCATATCTCGCGAACGGATTGACCAATCCGCAAAATTTCTGTTGCATCTGAAAGTAGAAACTCGCCCGATTACAACGGTATGAGTAGTTTTCCCCTAGGCCGTTCTAGTTATTCGTTTCGAGCATCAGAACTGCGAAAATTTTGAGTTTCTCAAGCGTTTCTTACCTCCAAACTGCCATATCTCGCGAACGGATTGACCAATCCGCAAAATTTCTGTTGCATCTGAAAGTAGAAGCTCGCCCGATTCCAACGGTACGAGTAGTTTTCCCCTAGGCCGTTCGAGTTATTCGTTTCGAGCATCAGAACTGCGAAAATTTTGAGTTTTTCAAGCGTTTCTTACCTCAAAACTGCCATATCTCGCGAACGGATTGACCAATCCGCAAAATTTCTGATGCATCTGAAAGTAGAAACTCGCCCGATTACAACGGTATGAGTAGTTTTCCCCTAGGCCGTTCTAGTTATTCGTTTCGAGCATCAGAATTGCGAAAATTTTGAGTTTTTCAAGCGTTTCTTACCTCAAAACTGCCA